>NW_023597077.1:179848-238405 GCF_011947565.3 Pollicipes pollicipes
ATAATAAGTAGAAGATTGCGATTTAGGACAAGGTCGAGTCGATAGGACTCTAATTTAGCGTAGCTTCATCATCGATAACGTGTACACCTTACGTAATGATGGCATCCCGCACTAACACCTTTGTAGCGAGGCGGATTTCATGAAAGCATCACGAAAAGCATGGATCAGTCCCTGACATGACTTTGACCATCCACAATATGTTTGTGGCTATCGCGGCTTCGCGGTTAAGAAGATTAAGCATGAGGGTCACTGGCTGTCACATGGCACACCCACAAATATTCGCAAACGCTATACGGAGGTTCTGGAAACTTAAACCGTACCATCGGAGCAGCAGACGGCAAACAAGCTGGGCTTGCTGCACATTAATCCATGTCCGTGCACAGGAGGCGTCTCAAGTAGCGACGAAAGAGCGGGGTGGGGAGCTGGGGCGGATCCGAGAGGGGGGAGCCGCGGCCGATCCGAGAGGGGGGGGGGGGGAGCGCGGCGGGTCCGAGAGGGGGCAGCCTGGGCGGATCCGGCGACAGCCAGCTGTACTGGCGCCGTGCGCGGCTACAAGGCCGCTTCCGTTACCTCTGTGCGGCTACAAAGCCGCTTCCGTTACCTCTGTGCGGCTACAAGGCCGCTTCCGTTACCTCTGTGCGGCTACAAGGCCGCTTCCGTTATCTCTGCGCGGCTACAAAGCCGCTTCCGTTATCTCTGCGCGGCTACAAAGCCGCTTCCGTTACCTCTGTGCGGGGCTTAGGCACACATAGACTGCCGTTCTGCCTCGTGCGTCGGCTACAGGCTTCCGACGCCCACATGGTCTCGCCGGCTAAGGTCTCCAGCTCGTCCGGGCCGCGCACCTTCTAGGTCAAACGCAGAGCATATGGTGCGCGACTATAGGTCCACAGTCATCAGCCAGCGCAGTAACTAGTTACTGTGTTCTGTGCTTGCGTGAGAAGTTCTAAGCGTCTGGAGCATCTCTTAAAGCATGCACGATCTCTTTAAGAACTACACGGGATTAAGAAGGGAGCTGAGTGGTAGGGTAATGCTGTGTCAACCAGGAAGATTGTCCCGTTGAAGAAGTTTATCCCACAAAGGTAGCCACGTGCGGGGTTTGTGCTGGTGCCGGGCAGGGCGGCCGTGAGACCGACTCAGGGGTTGCCAGCTGCAGCATGCTCCCAGGCAAGCAGGGTGTCGTGAGGATTAGTTTTAGCCTACTGGGGCTTTAAGCCACTCCCTCCACTTTCCGATTATAGCGGGAAAAGGCGGGCGGCAGTGCGCCGCTATCATAATTATGCGAGTAAAATTTGATTTCTCACGTTATTTACACTATTTGCGCCAGCATGTGAATAAACTTAATTTCCAGTATGTAGATGGGAGACAGGACCCGGAGTTTCAGTAGGGCGATTGACCCTCGAATAACCCTTTTTGACCTCAGTCGTTTCCCAGTCTGTTTTGTGCTGAATCGACCTCAAAACAGTTTTGTTTTATTTTAATGTAAATACCTTGTTTCCGGACAAATAGTTCATAAATATATATCACCGATATTCACCGCGCGAAAATGGACTGCAATCTGGGAGGTCAAAGGTACACCTGGCGAGATCTAGCGAGGCAACATTTTATGGCCAAGACACAGTGGAGGTCTATGGCGCACCCGTTGTGTTGCTGCGTTGTGTAGGTCTGGTGCACTAGCTAGGGAGGCCTTTTTCCATGATTTGGCTTGTCTTTTGGTCCTTTTTGTGACTTGGGAGGTCATTTATGTGACTTGAGAGGTCATTCGTTGACAAAAAACCGAAAACTGGATACCATTAAAAGTGCGCATAGCAGACATTGCAGTGATGTTTATCACATCGCTTTGTTTTTCTTAGTTATTAAAAGGAGTGGGGGGTCTCTCCCGCCCGTTACGACGAGATAGACAGCAAGACCTGGTAGGACGTTGTCAAAGACGAGGCGGTGAATTAGCACTGCAGAGAGAATATGTGCCGTGTGGTCTATCTGCCTGTTGGTGATGTGATGTCAGCAGTCACAAGGCATTTCTGTGGTGCGTTGTGTAAGAAGAATGACGGCTAGAAACTGATTTATGCAAAGCCGCCACGTAATGTCCCCACAGTTTATGATCCCCGATATCGTATCCTGTAATTCCTTCGCGCCATTATTTCCTGTTTGTGTATTTCCACGAGGCCATGAACCAAAAAACCTTTTGCTGGTCTTTTCAGTCTCGGAAAATTCAAGGCAGCCCAGCATTTTTTTTTTTTTAATTGAAAACGAGCTGTATTTCACCAAAATCTGCCGATTGGGTCTGCACAAAACACATCCAACCCAGTTTTCAATGGCTGCTTAGAAAACCTGCAGTCATGCGGAATAGCTCAGTTACAAGGTGGCTGGAGTTGTTAACATATAAGCGGCGAGCTGCAACTGGATCGAGCAACCATCTGCACTTTGCTGATTGCGATCTTCTTAGCATGAGACTCACCGCGTCATCTATGAACCGAACAGCCAAGTTTACAAATGGTTTGATTTGTTGGGGAGGTGGCGTGCGCATCGACACATATAGGTGGCAGTGTCATCGCCTCGTAACCGCTGTGCTCGCTGGAGGCTGATCGGCGCCAGCGACTTTCCAGCGGTTTTTGGAGATAACCTGATTGGCTCTAGTGAGCGGACTACTGCCCACTGTTATGGTGTGCCATAAGATGCAGAGCTTGGTGAACCGGTGTAGTTTTTTGCAAAATATCATATTTTTAGGGTTTTCAAAATATGTCTCATAAAGATATGCCCAATACATAGATTGGAAATACATAAGAAGCGCCCAGCCGACACTAGCCAAACTTCACTATATGACATTCTCCTCAACGCTAACAAATAAAGCGCTGCAAATCACAGTTTATCTATTGTTTTCTTGACAAAACTTGCATCGGCAGTGTGGGTGTCGATTCCTGGAAACGACCCAGGCGGGGGGGGGGGGGGGTAGAGTTGTGAACAAAAGCGACCGACAGGTACGAAAACTTCTCTGATTTGGCCTACTTACGTTCTGGGTATTCACTACAATCCATGCCTGCATCTTTAAAGACTATCTGTGTATCCGCGACGTAATAAATATATAAAGACATCATGCCAACAAAGAGCCCCAAATCCCATCGAGGTTGGCTTACCTCAGGTTCCGCACAGATCCTTGACACTATCACCACCTGACCTGCCTGCATTTAGCTATAAATGAGATCCTTGGACCAACAGACCCCGCCCAAACACTATTTAAATATCGCTAGAAAGGGTTTCCTGCAACTTCGCCTGGCAGTATATTCCAATGACTCACTACTCTCTGGTTGAATGGCATTGGCCTCTTCATAGTCCCACTCTTCCTTTTTGCTAATTAAAATTGCTTTTCTCTGAATCTCGGCCTAATATCCAGTGTTCCTCGTAGATTACCTTGTGTATCCCTTTCATAACCTTGAAATCACATATAAAGGCCTGACAGCTTGCAGCAGCTTTTTATAACGCACCAGTTTTGTAAGAAAGGAGCTCAGTCGTAACACTCTCTTAAATGCTGAAGTGTAAAATCTTCCTACGATTTATCATCATGCGCTTAGGCAATCTGAGATGTATTTATTCATGTAGGTATTCCCAGGAATGGATTGTCCTCGATACATGTGGCTATCGCATCCAGTTGACACACACGACACGACACGCTGGCATGACGCTCTCGACATGCCAAAGCGTCATTATCAACACATCAGCATTTGGTTATTGTGAAATAAAACGTTCGAGTGTTAGTGGGTGGAACCAAATTTACACCACTAGATGGCGAATGATGTCGTCAGGCGTACTCACCTGACCTACTGTGATCTCGTTATGCATTATAGTTATATCGCAACATGCTTCAGGGGAGTATTCGAATCCTGCTTCCAAATAACTTATCAAATTCGTATTTTGAACTCAGCATATGCTTTACAGAAGGCACCCATGGAGGTAGGTCATGGCCTGTGCCAATGTCATGTGTTTAGTGGTCATATGATGGATGTGCGCGTGAGTAGGTGCTCTTTTAGTGTTTTACAAACAAAAACTGCTCCTAAATAGTACAAACTTTATCATTTACCAAAAACAGCAGAAAGATATTTGACTGTAGGTAACTGGCTTTATGTTTTCAAAAAATATTGAACAAAAAAACTGTAGGTACTATCGTGTTCTATCAATGCAACAAGTTTGAGCAGTGACCCACAAACAAGCTGTATGGTCAAATATTTTCAAGGTTGACCTTTTTGACCTGACCTAGGTCACTGATCTTGGTAGATCAAAGCTTAAAATATGCACAAAGAATGCCATATTGATATGTGGACAAATGCGGAAAGTTTCTTGCTGCTGCAAGCGTTCATTTTGACCTGCGCTCGAAAACCGCAGAAGAGAAGTGAACTGCCCATTCCCGGCCGGGCGCGGGTTAAAATGATGGCCGTTTGCAAGTGCTGTAAGCTACATGAAACATTTTATCTGTGCGTGGCTGATAAGGAAATGCTCATAGGCGTAGGAACGTTTTGAAAAATGGGGGAGAACTGACGTCACCTGACCTTCAGCGCGACCGCTGACGCCGGCTGCAGACCTATTTGTCAAGGTCAAAAAGCGAGCACGTAAAGCGACTCAAACCCACTCCACCACTGGTTGATGGATTAGAATGCATGTTATCCAACCAACTGAATTATCGGGGCGGGCGTTGTCCGCGAGACGGTTGGACTAAACTTACCTACGGACACATCTCTGCGACCCGGAATAATTGGTGTTTATTTTCTATTATGGACATGAAGCAGTGGATGATATGATGAGTGGAATAGCGCATAAGCGGAACGCTCTACTCTGAGCGCCTCTCCTGACGATGACAGAATGGGGTCGTCGTCGCCGGGGAGCCCACGGCCCACCGCCCACCCGTCCTCACTGCAAACTGAGAGGGGCCAGGCGTCCACCGCCGCCGGTTTACCCATATAGCCGTCTCCGGCCGGCGGCGGACGCCCGGCGCGGTAACGCCACTCAGTCGCCCGCCCGCTGCCCGCGCCCGCTGGAAGTTCTTAGGCGAATCGTTTGGCTTGAAGAAGAAATGCTTAGAAAGTTTTGCTATCTGCTGCCCGGTGCAATTTTGTGGACCGTTATGTCTGAGACATATACTGAGTTGATCGTTGTGGGTGAGCTCAGAAAGGTTTGGAATGATGCGATCTGTGATATGTGGCGTTGAAATTCTGAATTCATGATAGCGCGGACAGTTCAATGCGAAGTGTATATGGTCTTCATACGGATAGCCACACAAGCAAGAGCGACTAAGTGTGGTTGGATTTTGAATTTGGAACATGTGAGCATTTGGGTCTGACATTCACAATCTCGGGCTAGTATTTAGGATGTTACCAAGCTTGAATCCAAAGCTGTGATACATTGGAGTCGCAGCCACACCGCAGCGCTGGTACATTTCCCGTTTGAAGGAACGGGAAGACTGAGGGATGACACCTCAAGCGAGAGTTGGTTCCATCCGTTCGTATCTGATGAAACGTAGGGGTTTTGGCATGTTGAAGTTCTATTCGGTGGTAATGTGCCATTGCACTGTCTAGTGAATGTCCTGTTGCAAATGTTCGTGCGTCAAGTAGAAGTGCAGGGACGTTTGTTGGCAGATGATGTTTGTCATGGATGAGGGTGTGAAACAGCGTCAGTCTGGGCAGGTTTCCCCGTGACTTCAGAGTGTTCCATCCTAGATTGTCCAGCAGTGCGCGAGTGATGGCTGTAGAGTGTATAGGGGATTAGTCCCGCTGCTCTGTGTTGTGATCGTCAAGTTGGAGGGAGTCGCTGGTTGTCAAAATGCCATCATATGCTACGTCATCATAATCAAACAAAGAAAAAATGCAAACCGTGTATATGTCGTGGAAAATATTTCGATGCAGAAGTCACGATAGGGGGTAGAGAAGCCCATGGGCTGTACTGATTTTGGAGATTTTGGAGTGTCATTAACGTGTTGATCAAAGTGCAAGTCAGTAGATATCGTCAGGCCAAGGTGGTCGTGGGTTGTATCGGAATGGATCCCTTAGCCATCAAAGGCCAGTGCGGTGGGTTATGTGCGTTTCTGTTGGTGAATGTTTGTTGCATTGCCTTCGTGGCATTGAGCGTGATGAGCCGGTCTTTACCGAAATCTTGTAATCTTGTATGCTATGTAAGTCGTGTTGGAGTGACGCCTGTGTGGCCGCCGGGTCGTGTGAGTGTGCTGTGTATAGTGTGGTATCCTCGGCAAAGAACAATATGTCGTTGTCAGTCTCGTCGGTTAGGTCGTTAAGATATCTAGGCGCAAGGAGAAGCCCCAGAACCAACCCCTGCGGGCATCCAGTATGTTTTGTGCCAGAGGTGCTTAAACCGTTGCCTACCTTGATTTTCTGCTTGTGGTCTGAAAGATATGATTCTAGCTAACTCGGGAGAGTTCCTGACAAATCGCAATAGTCCTAGCACTTGAGTAGGAGTCCCTTATACCATATATTGCCAAAGTATTAACTAATGCTCAAGTAGATGGCTGCAAAGTTACTGCCTCGGTACAAAGCTGCATAAGGACTGTTAAGTAAACATACAAGCTCAATTTGTGCGCAAGGTTTTGGACGGCATCCATTTTGTTTCTTCGGGATCAGCCTACTCTCAATCAGGTGTTGATAGGTACTATTAAAGATAATTCTTTGGATAATTTTTGACACACAAGGAAGTAAACTGATTGGTCTGTAGTTAGCAGGATCCCAGTTTGACCCTTTGTTTTTGAAAATGGGACGAACCTCTGCTTCTTTCCAGTTGAAAGGAAAAGTGCATTGGCTTAGCGACATGTTCGGTAGTTCAGTGAGTTTAGTCCGTATCAATATAATAATAAGAATATAACAGTTACACCTAATACTTTTTTCTGGGAGATTGTCAGAACCACACGATTTGTTTGGATCGAGAGAGCTGAGTGCGTTCAGTAATTCATCCTCTGTAATGGTTATGCCATCTAACGTGGGTGGTGGATCCGCAAGCGCGGTATTGGGTACAGGTAGGTCGTCAGTTATGGGTTGTGATTGGCAAAAGAGTCACCTAGTAGGTTAGCTTTACCTATGTCTTCTGTCACTGGTATTGCATCAGGTTCTACGGGCGGTGGCACTGGCTCAGTTCATGTCTGTTCCTACACCCATGCCTTCCCGTAAATCACCCGACTGACACTGCGCTGCTTTCTATTAAAACTGGTAAAACTTGGTTAAAAGACGGTGGTCTATGTTAAAACTGTTGCTCCAAACGCTGACGAGGTTTTTACTTCCATGGACCAGAGAAAAGTTGCACTGCTCTGTCTCCTGGATTTGTCCAAATGTCTCGATGTTATTCTGCACCGGACCAACTTCTCCGTAAGGTTCGGCTTTGCGGTGTACGCGAGCACTGGTTTAAAAGCTACCTGACAGACCATTATCAGCCAGTTCGAGTTCGGACGGCATGTGGTGGGCACGTGACTTCTCGTTCGTTGCTGAACCCTATCGGCACATGCCGAGCGTCCGCCTTGGTACCCTCGATGTATTCGATTTATGGTAATGACTTGTCATTCGGTGAAGACGGCTTAGCTTTTGTGCAATATGCGGACGACACCCAGGTCCTTGTGTCTGGGAGACCCGACGGCACGGGCTCCTTTGTTAACTCCATGAAACAAAATCTGGTGTATCTGTCTCGGTAGTATGACCAAAAGGGGATAAAAGCAATGCACAAAAAACTCAGGTCATTATTCTTGGGTCTTGTCAAAACATTCAGTGGCTTCCTATCATCAACATTCAATTCATAGGAGTCAATATTGCTGGTACTCCCACTGCGCGGAAACTGTGTGTCATATTGGACTAGCTCGTGGCATTTTCGGGACACGCTGACGACATTGTACGGCGATATACAGGCATACTCTGTGGGCTCAGTCTTGAAGGCGTAGCTTACCCATGGGTGTCGATTTCTCTAAATGATTGAAATTTGCAAGAGCCATGGAGGCTGCCAAAAGATGACGGGTACGAAAAATCTCTAGGATTTCCTTCCCTGTTCTGGTTATCCACAATGCATGTATATATATATATATATATATATATATATATATATATATATATATATATATATATATATATCAACATTCACTGCGCTTTTAAAGTCAGTGTGTTTATCCACAGCAGTTGCATGTGGAAGTCCGGCAGTTTGTATCAGTTTCTCAAAAGCATAAAACGTTGGTGATACAGAAAGGATGCAGCTGCATGTCTCCATTGCAAACTGCGATGCAAAATCTTCGTAGAAAGTACTATTAGGTGCTTAGGTAATGTTTTGATTATTCAGTTATATTTTTAAGGGAATGGTCTGCTCAGCATAAATGTGTTTATCGCAACCCGTTTATACGCACGTTCTTGACACACCAAACTTTAACCGGCCCAAATACGCTTAAGCAGATGCCTTCCCGTTGGGAATGTCTTTGCACTTTTGGGGTACACTGTTCCAAGTTTCTGTGCCTCTGAACGGAAAGTGCCCCTCTCCCGATTCAGTTTGAACGCACCATGTCATTCAGTTGAACAAAATACCCGTCATGTTAATGTTATGCGCAATGTGAGTTGATTGCAACGGCGTTAGTATTTAAGCTGGCTCTTCAGTGGCCATGGGATTATGCTTCTGCACACATGCTCGGTGCTCAGTGAGCTCACCCACGCTCAGCCAGTCGTACTACCTCTTGAGTCCGGACGATGCTGACGATGATCTACGTTCGAGGGTTTGCCTCCACCAACAAAAAAAGCAACTTTCAAACGCAGCACCAATGTAATTCCGGTTTTGAACGATTCAAAATTATGAAACTTGAGCCTGCCTGAGCTGAATAGGAAGCTTCACTCCTGCTCCAGTACGCTTCCTCGCCCTATCTCGCCGTGAGATGCCGTAGTTAGGTATCATTCTAATTTTCCTAGGCCTCGATGATCAGAACGACGTGTCGGTAGCCGCCGTAGGGTTAATATGGTAAAGTCAATGTCGGTAGGGCTAATGCTATGCAGCTTTGGATGTTGTTGGACGTGCGTGGCTTGGGGATAAAGAGTGAAGCTGATGTTCGCAACTGCTTAAGGTCGCGGAATACCCTGCCAGGAAGCTGCAAGCCGGGCTTCAGGCTGCAACGCAGCATTCGCGATGGGCATGTGCGAAACGTCTGGTGTTGTTTTGCTGATCATTGTCGGACGATTAGCGCTATTGGCTTAGTTGCATGATGTTGATCGTCGGGTTTTCGTAATTGTTTCATTGAATATTCAGGTTGAAGTGGAGGCCGGCTCTTTTCGAAGGTTCTTTCGCACGCAGCGGCTTGTAAATTAATCGTGTATTTTGGTGCCAATGTTCGACTGCTTTACGTAAGTTGCGAAGTGCATTTGCGAGGAACATTATACACAAAGCTAAGACAATAGCAATAGCCTCATTCCTTGTAAAAAAGAGTAAAATTGGGAGATAGGTGCGCTGCTATTTCGGCGACATGCCTATATTGAAACGAAGACCACTAGTCTGCTGATATTCGTTACGATAATAACATTTTGGCGAAATACCAACGCGTGTTTCCTTCTATCTTCCTGGATTTTCCACGAGGAATACGGCTATTACTACTGTCTTATCTACATTCGACCGAATTGTTGAATTCTCCGATAACACGTAGCAGAATATCGTGGCGAACGCAGCTTGCTACAGGTGATAACACTTGATATATCGCTGAATAATGCCAAAACTCTCAGAGAATAGCACAACATTGGACCAGAATTAACCAGACATAGAAACTACGCAATCAAAACACGAAAATGCTGCAAAAACAGAAAACGCTCCAGTAAACGTGGCGCGAACGCGGACCTCTTGAAGTTTGACGACCTCCGTCAGCCGCACCGAACTGAACATCACATCGCATTTGTACTTTGTTTTGCCCGTTGACAAATCATGATAAACCTTTGAACTCAATATATTTTTAAGCTTTCAATTCTAATGTTTTGCATGTGCATACCTAGGCTCCAGAAGGTTCATGGGGCCAAACTCACCGTTGGACCACCAAAATGGACTTGGGTAGGGGGGGGGCAGTGGCCCACCATGAAGGATGCAAATCGACACGCGTGAGCCCGCCACAGTCTGCTCCGGTCACGCGGGTGGGGCGGCTCGTGGCGTGGTATGACTGATCCGATACTGGACCACCATTTACGGAAGTAGCAAAAGTACTCAGCTAGGCCGACTGCAGAACCTTTTAAACTTCGCAGTCGTAGCTATTTCCGGACGAAGGAAATATGACTATATCAGGGATGTTCTGCGGCAACTTTGGGGGCTGCCAGCTAAAAATATGTAGTCGCTCCACGACCTCACCTTTCTCAGGAAATTTTTGAAGACATCCGAACCCGAGTCACTCGTTCGTAACATTGTCAACATGCATGACATTCACTATCGTGATAGCCTCAACACAATGACATGGTGATCATTGACATTATGATCGGCTCGCGACTCCTCTGATGCGCTCCGAGTCTGGGTGGTGATGGCTTAATTGCTCGATCGCGGCCGCAACTAGTGATTTGCCGGGCAATCCGTGCAAATGTGTGCAATTGGCCCCTCACGTAACATCCAACCACATGATATGAAGATAGACAGGCACCGATTGGGTGACGGCTTATATTACCGCGCATGATCGCGTGTATGCTTTGTATTGTTCTTGAGCGTCATCCGTTGAACCATGGTTTTATGCATTGTTTGAAACCAGGTTCAGAATAGCCACGCCGCGTAGAGTTGCCTCGCGATGTGTACGAGTACAGATGCTGAAACTTTCGTCCAGTGCGATATGAGGAAGATGACTGGTACACTTAGTAAATTGGCGTGCATGTTGAATGCAGCAGAGAGACAAGCTGAACGCATTTTAAATCTGAAGGGTGGGGGGAGGCAGCCGTTGTTTCTACGTGTCGGAAGGAGGCTGTCCAGGCCGGCGTCTGCGTTGCAACGGTAAAAATAGTTGAATGCGCATGCGCAAAGGTGACGATATTAATCTGAGTTGATATACACAGACCTGTGACCTTGCGTAGATCGACTCAGACCCCATTTGTCCACAAAGGGATGCTGTTTTCAGCGATTTCAATCGTCAGTCGATGCACACGCTGAGATCTCGGTTTGGCGGCGACAGCGCATAAAACCTCAGAACTACTAGGATCTAGTGATATTCCTGGTCGTGCTGGTGGCTTTTACCCGTTAGAATTTGGTAGCATTGCCTAGCGTCACAACGCAATTCTGTTGTTTTGTTTTGGTCAGCTGGTCGAAGTGGGTCGGTGCTGTTGAAGGTTACGGGACAAAGGCACGGCTGTGCGCGGCAGTGGGCGCGGCTAGCAGGGTAGAAGTTCAGTGATTACGTACCCTGTGGGCTGTATCTGAGTTATATTCGGTTACAGCTCTGAAGAATGCTTGATCTGGAAGTCGTCCCAGAAAGTAGTCTGTCCCATGAACGATGGGAATTCGTTCTAGGTAAGATGTTTTGGCTCTTGTGTAATGTTTAGCAGAAAACAGTCCACATTTTTGGGTGGCATGCTTTCTTTGTCATTTCTCTCCCTTGGCTTAGGCTACTCTCTTTCGTTAGCAGCAAGACTGAAGTGCTTTATTTCGAAGCTGCCTAGATTAGGTATGTGCAAATGCCCTGTGCACAGTCAGGTATGTGCAATAGCTGTGTGAAATATATCTAGTTAAACGATCAGGAAATGTTGGGATGCACATGCAGTTACAGCAGTGTCTATTTTAGCCCAACTCAAGCACACATGGTCACAACATACTAAACTTTGTTATCAGGTTCCATCTTGAATTTGTCTTAATATTTCTAACAGTTTCATGTTTATCTGCAGAATATAGGGGCTGTACATGCTACTTAGATTGAGCACTCTTGAGTTCAGGCTTGCTCCCGACAATCTGGTTGCACAACCTGTCAGATTTTGACTAAACTTGGGACATCTGTGCCATTTAAACATAAAAAGTTGCATGGGCAGTGCTATAAAGTAGACAAGGATGGTAGCTACCCACCCATCAGAGCAGAGGGGCATGCACTCTGTTGTGAGATTGGGTGGGGCTATCAAGGAGACTAATAACATTTTTCCCCATTGATTTCCAAAATGATGTCCTGCCATGGAGCATGGAGGGGGTATCCTGGTAAAGTAAGGATTCTGCATGATGCAAGGCTTCATGGCATGATGCAAGGCATGATGCAAGGCAAGGCTTCTGCAAGGCTTCTGTCCTAACCATAGAGGGCCTCAGCCACATACTGTAGAGTTTTGTGTGGTCATCATCTAAACAGCTTGGGGTGCTGCCTGTTTGCTCCATGGGGGCTAACAAAGTAAAGTACACAGTATGATGTAAAATACATCTTTGGTGTTTTTTGTATGACAGGCCTTTTTTATAAGGTACCCTTTTGCTGTACAGAAACCCTTTATTCAGCAGAGATCTCCTTGAAAGGAAAATGTTTCCTCACCTATAGGCACAATTTTTGGTGCCATCCCTGAAAATCTTTTTTAACCTTTATGTAAAAAAGCTGCATCAGTTGCATTTCCTAAAGGGCCTTCATGAAGAGCAGAATTTTGTCTGTCTGAAGTCTGACAGACAAATCAGTCTGAAGAGCAGATAATTTGTGATAGATATGTTTTTACTTCAAGATTGCCTTTTGATAACTATATCCTTTAGCTCACCTTTTTATATGTTTCAGGCATGCACTTCTCCCAGGCCGTCTGTGTTATTCAGCAACAGGTCGGAGTGATACGAGATGTCCACATCAATTACAGTGACACTGTGAGTATACATATGTACACTGGTCAATTGCTAGGGCAAGTCTGTTAAGGTGTATTTTAAGAGGGTGGGATTATGACGAAATATAGATGGAGTACTTGAGGAGAAACCTGAACCTGCGAGTCCACGGGACTAGCCGAAGATGCCAGTGTCAACAGATCATCACCTGAGGCAATTGACTTTCCACAAATGGGTTCATTCAGCACCAAAGTGCTCAACCAGGCCTCAAATGGAAAGGCAGTTCCACTGACCCTCCCATGATCCTGATGTGCTTCTCAGTGTAGAAAGCTATCCAGGTTTAAATGCCTCATTGTACGCTGATGATAATGGTTTGGGCTTTACATCTCCCTAACTGCCAGAGCGATTTTAAGATGTTTCTTAGGCATCATGTGGGATGCGGTGGCGCGGCAGGGGCTTGAACCCAAGACTGGCGTGTCCGCAGCCGAGCGCCCTAACCGCTATACCACCACCGCATCAGTGCCATATCGCCACTCTGAAGCCAATGTTTGATGCCAAATGGGGGCTCCGTCGTCACATGTGTGACATAGCTACCGAGTCGTGCACTCTGTCGCTGTCTGTTGCAGAGCCCGCTGGAGCACGATCTGGTGATAAACATGACCCATGATGGCATTCGCCTTCTCTTCGACCCTGTTGGCCAGCGCTTGAAGGTACGCAGACTGTAGTGACTACCGCAGGTTGTGTTGGTGCTGGGTGGGACCCATGCTGGCCGGTTCGGTCCCGTGAAGGTCGTGGTCTGTCATCTGAAGGTCAGTCCTGACACGGCCCTTGGTGATCGCCGCGGTCACGAGCAGCGCACTCAATAGCCAAAAGGTCTTGGATGGGTAATATCTATTGCCTCGGCTATGAGCAAGGCCTTGAAACTTCCTGTCCAGTCCGAAAAGGGGTCCGTCTGCCCGGAGGCGGCCTCGTCGAGCGCTTAATGTCCCGTAATACCGCGGGCGTAGTTTCAAAAAATAGGAACGGGCTGAACAGTGAAAAAAGACCCCAAACTACCCTCAAAGTATGCCAAAAAAAAAAACAGGTTTCTCTTCAGATTCGGGCCACTTCCTTCGCAACATTGGGGGGGGGAGGGCTATAGCCCAAGTTGAGGGGGCTCCAGCCCTCCCCCCCCCCCCCCCCAACTGAGTAGGAAGCTATATCCCTGCGTAGGACCCTGCGACAAAGAGCCGGAAGACAGTGGACAGGTGAGCGGGACCGATCGTCCTTGGGTGATGCGCTCGGCACGCACGCAACAAGCCCTGCGGAGAACGTGATTCGAACACCGAGTCACCCATGTGCGCCAGCCTCGCTTGCAGGCTGCGTGTCGATGGATTCGGCGTCACGGCTTGAGTGTTGGCAGGGCGGCTCATCCCGTGGATTGACCTCGGTCGGCCTGGCTAAGCCGCGGATCCAGCCTGCTCACGGGCTGCGTGCTGATGCGTTCGGCGTCACGGCTTGAGTGTTGGCAGGGCGGCTCATCCCGTGGATTGACCTCGGTCGGCCTGGCTGAGCCGCGGATCCAGTCTGCTCACGGGCTGCGTGTTGATGCGTTCGGCGTCACGGCTTGAGTGTTGGCAGGGCGGCTCATCCCGTGGATTGACCTCGGTCGGCCTGGCTAAGCCACGGATCCAGCCTGCTCACGGGCTGCGTGCTGATGCGTTCGGCGGCACGGGCTGAGTGTTGGCAGGGCGGCTCATCCCGTGGATTGACCTCGGTCGGCCTGGCTAAGCCGCGGATCCAGCCTGCTCACGGGCTGCGTGCTGATGCGTTCGGCGTCACGGGTTGAGTGTTGGCAGGGCGGCTCATCCCGTGGATTGACCTCGGTCGGCCTGGCTGAGCCGCGGATCCAGTCTGCTCACGGGCTGCGTGCTGATGCGTTCGGCGTCACGGGTTGAGTGTTGGCAGGGCGGCTCACCCCGTGGATTGACCTCGGTCGGCCTGGCTGAGCCGCGGATCCAGCCTGCTCACGGGCTGCGTGCTGATACGTTCGGCGGCACGGGCTGAGTGTTGGCAGGGCGGCTCATCCCGTGGATTGACCTCGGTCGGCCTGGCTAAGCCACGGATCCAGTCTGCTCACGGGCTGCGTGCTGATGCGTTCGGCGTCACGGGTTGAGTGTTGGCAGGGCGGCTCATCCCGTGGATTGACCTCGGTCGGCCTGGCTGAGCCGCGGATCCAGTCTGCTCACGGGCTGCGTGCTGATGCGTTCGGCGTCACGGGTTGAGCGGTGGTAGCCCAGCTCATCTCGCGGATTGGCCTCGGTCGGCCTGGTTCAGCCTCGGGGCCGCCGTCTCTTCCCGGATTACCGTGCACTGAATATGTCACTTACCGTGAGAGGTTCGCATAGTTAGCTAGGTTAGACATATTTAATGCAAGAGATCCACGACAATTATCCGATCAAAATTTTGCGAACTGCTGTTGTACGGCAGGAACGTTTTGGGGTGCCAATTGCATCGTCGTTGATACTTCACTCCCATTTGTCTTATGTTGAGTTCAAAACTGTGTAGAATGATAATGTGATGTGTGAAATGTGAAAGTGATAATGATAAAATGCCGCCTTCAGGGCAAACATCCATTGAAAAACTAATCAGTTTTTTCCGTGGAACAAACTGAAAATTCAGCGTTGGAGGCAACTTATCAACACAAGTAAACCCGGCGCAACTAAAATCTGGCGACTTTTGCTCGTTGGCTCTGACTAAAGCGCTGTGGATCGATGCTTTCACAGTGAAAGTACCACTCGTGCATGTTTGCATCCCATAGTGTCCATGCTTAAGTCCGAACTTCGCAGAATTGCTACCGCGTGAACAGAAAACTCCCATCAATAGAAAATAATGCAGTGTGTGAGGAGGTTGTGGCAACTTTGGAAATGCTTCACTCAGAGATCGGCAGGCTCGATTCGTACTGGCTGTCAGTCGTTCAGTAGTTGACGATTGGTAGCCATCGGCAGGCTCGATCCGTACGGGCGGTCAGTCGCTCAGTAGTTGACTATCGGTAGCCATCGGCAGGCTCGATCCGTACGGGCCGTCAGTCGTTCAGTAGTGGACGATCGGTAGCCATCCGTGCCGCACAGATAGCAACGACGTGAGCGATGCAGCACCTGTATCAAACTGGACACAGTCTCTTGAGAATGAAGGCTCCATTTTATTTTTTGATAGAGATAATTCTTGAAACGCCGAGGTTTCCGCTATGCCAATGTTTTTTTCGACATGCGAACGTGCTGTTTTTGGTAGTTATTTCGGTGAGGGTATGGTCTCAAACGAAGGATTCGGGTAGCGCCGCTAATGTTCAATTTAGGAGAACGATGGCGGGGCTGCGGGCTGAATTGGCCTCAGTTATCCATCATAAGCTCTAACGAAAGTTGTGTGCCTCCGCCTGCCGCAGCAGCTGCGTTCGTCAACAACGCAGTAGGCTCGCCTGCAGTTGTTTGTGCTGCGCAGTTGCGGCGGTCACCGCAGTGATTCGTCCCTCGTCCCCACCCCCACGCGTCCCACTACACGTGTTCAATCACGCATCCGTGCCATGTGGTTTCGCGCGCCCACCCGACCGCTGTCACCTGGCGCGCCGCTTGTCTGCGCGCCATCTGACCCGGCACGGTGAGTCACCTCAGTAGCCTGTCCGCCCCCTCCCGCTCCCCTCCCCATCCCCATCCCCATCCCCATCCCCATCCCCATCCCCATCCCCATCCCCATCCCCATCCCCATCCCCGTCCCCGCGCGTGAGCGCCGCTCCCCCGCGGCGTCTTGCCAGGTCACGCACGTCCGTCCTCGCCAAGGGCGCGGCCCGAGCGCAGCCGGCCAAGGTCGCCTGCGACGCGCGCGCTCGCGGCCGTCCCGGGCCAGCGCGGACCGGACCTGCTCCTGCCCGGCTGCGCAGCGACGCGCACCGACCGGCTGTGCCCGTCTACGCGCTGCGCTGTTCCGGGACCCGTATCGATTTACGCAGCATCCTGGCTGCGGGACTCGCGCCGACCTGCGCGCAGGCTTCCACCCGATGGTTGTGTGACCGCGCCGGGACTGGTCTTTGGTGGATGTCTACATTTGGACGGGTCTTGGGTGGATGTCTACATTCGGACGGGTCTCGGGTGTCCGTCAACATTTGGACGGGTCTTGGGTGGATGTCTACGTTCGGACGGGTCTCGGGTTGCCGTCCACATACATTTGGACGGGTCTCGAGTGGCTCTCTACATTTGGACGGGTCCTCAGGTGGCCGTCCACACTCGGACGGGTCTAGGGTGGCCGTCTACATTCGGACGGGTCTGGGGTGGCCGTCTACATTCGGACGGGTCTCGTGGTGGACCTGTCCTCTGATAGATGTGGTGGCTCGCAGCGCCGCTTTACATGGACCCGTGAAGCACGAGCACGTGTTTTCGGACAGCCGGTCCCGTGGTTTTCATCTATTCCTGACGGGTCCTCCCTCAAAATGTACACTTGACAAAATGACGGGCCCCCGGGGCCATTCATGCATATTGTGATCGGTTCCATGTCGGTATGTGCGCTCTCTCGAGGACCCCTTTGTGCACATTACAATCTGGCATTTTCATCTATTTCTGACGGGTCCTCCCTTAAAACGCGCACTCCGACGGGCCCCCTGGGCCGTACATGCATATTGTGATCGGTTCCCTGTCGTCATGTGCGCACCCGGGCGGACCTCTTTGTGTACGTCGTTCTCTGGCGGCCCCTGCGGTGTTTGCATGTATGCAGACCGGTCCAGATTCGGTACGGGCTGAATATCACGGACACATGCAGACGCCGGTCGGGCCGTCCTCGCCGCCGCGTCGGGCGGCGGGCCCAGCTGACTGTCAGGCGGGCGGGTTTTTGTCGGAACGTTTTTGGCCCCAGAAGGTCAGGAGACGGTCGACGGGGAGCGCGTCCAATGTCAATTGGAGGGGAGCGGATATCATCTGCTGGCGCCGGCGCTATCAGACAAAGGTGCTGAACGGACCCGGGCGTGCTATGTTCCTGGGCCGCCTGCCGGCAATGACGGGATGAATTTGTGCCAGTCGCCGTATCTGACGTTGCTGTTTTTATTTCAGATAATCGAGGTCTATAACCTGAGCAAGCTACGGCTAAAGTACGGGTAAGTGCAGGGCATTTGAAACAATTACCTTAGAGGTGCACAGGAATGTGGGGTGGCACGTATGGATTGGAACATTTTGGCTTTCATTTCATTGGTATGTGCTTTTTGTGCTCGTCGTGCTTAAACAAGCGCGTGAACTCAGTCAGTCCTGGGTTGTTATTACCGAAATGTCCTTTCTCTCTCAATGCACGCGTAAGGGAATATTACCAACTCAAGGTAGATGGCGGAATGCTGGGCCGGATTTCTTACCGACAGCTGACTTAATTCCGTCCTTGTGCGTGTAATCCCAGCGCTGCCGGGTGCAGGGTGGTCGAAGGCTGTTCACTGCTTGAGAGCTGGCTGACTCTTCCGCAGACAGAGTCTACTGAGCGATGATGAATCATTGCCCGCTCGCCTGCTCCCCCCCCCCCCCCCCCCCCTCCCCTTTCATATCTGTGGGCCGTTGGAGGACGCTCTCTCATGCGTCACCCTCGCGGTAGCCCAGTGCGCGCTCGAGATGGCTGTGCGCCAGTGGCAGCTCGCAACACGTGCGGTGGGATGATGCACGCGTCAGCCCGCGCCGACATGACGGGCTAGCTGGCGCAGGCTGACAGCTGGAGCGCCGTTGCGATTGCCACCCCGACCTTGGCGCCCCGCTCGGGGCCCGGGCGGTGGGCGTCAACATTTGAACAGCTGGCGGAGCTGTTAGCGCCGCAAAACGGCGTAAATGTGAACAAGCGAACCACGATAAATGATATGTAGAGTTTGTCCATACATGTATGCATCCACACGTATTCCACACATATACAGTTGTGCACTTTATAATTTTGCAAGTTACGAAACCTTGTGGACGTCAAGACCGCGTGAATTCAAGCTTGCTCTGGGGATGGTAACGAGCTGAATGACGCAAGCCTCGCCGCCGGACTGGCCCGTGCGCAGTCAGCTGTTGCATACGTGGCTCAGTCAGATCGGGGCGAGTTTAAGGGTGCTGCGAAATGGCAACCGCCACGGTGCATATGTCATTACCAGTGAGCCGAGCGTGCACAGTGCAGCGCCCTGGGCTCGGCTGTTTATTTTTCCCAGAGGCCCTGATTGCATCAATCGTGCTCGTTAATTGTCAAAGCTGGAGCGTGGAATACAGATCGTTTCTGTATTGGCTAGTGTTTATGTAAGGTACAAGTTCCTACCCGTGTTGAGGAAGTCTGTGTGTCTGCATTTTTGTGTCAGTTGTCCATGTCTTTGAAATATCACTCTTCCAGCATTTCAAAAGGACAAGACAAAGAGGGACAGAGGAATTCGAGGGACAAAGACCAGCAGCGGGACCTTGAACTCATTGTTGTTGTGATTGTCGACTCACTCGTTATCGGGATTTCAAAGCCGTGGTTTTCACCTGACAGTATTGCACAACGCCGTTATCTCCTTCGAATCGACCGTTGACCCTGATGTATTGCGTCTCGTGGTGATCGCCCAGATGGTGCGCCTGACATGCTGGTTCTCGCGTCTGACACCGCGCGCGTTGGTACCGCAGAGGCAGCGTGTTCAGCTCCGAAGAGGTGGCGCCAACTATACAGCAAGTGGACCAGACGTTCGGCGCCACGCACCCGGGCATTTACGATAGGGAGCGCCACCTGTTCCTGCTGAACTTCCGCGGACTCACATTCCAGTTTCCGGTGGAGCCCAAGTTTGAGGTGAGCGGGGCCCGTTGGTCGCGGCGATTAGAAAGTGGAACGGGTTCTAGGGAGCCAGAGTGGATTGGTAGACAGGCAAAGGAGCGTTTCAGGCTTTGCCAACGTGAACTGGGGCGGGGCGAGGGATATTCGTAAGACTTTCGTAGGAATGGCTCCTTACGCTTTGCGGCGTTGAATTCGCAAGGTGCTCACTTGCAGTGTTTCTTTGGTGGATATGTTAAGCCAAAAGATCACTGCGTAGTGCATGGGATCAGGCAACAATACGCTTTTATTGTGAAATGTGATGCACTCATGCATTTGCCCATAAATGCACATTTAGGTGTCATTCTGAAAGACGTAAGAGATCCCGTGGCCCGGGTACCTTGTTACGTAACCAAGTGGCCGGGTAACAAGCTGACCTGCTGGGATCCACAGCTTGGAAAGGCTAGGTAACCTGGGAGTGCTCTGGTTCAGTTATCGTGTGTTTTTGCGCGCTATCGCACGTAAGAGGGAACTTACAGGCGCCTTCCTTCAGCACAGCATGACATGGCGTCGAATAGATCTCACGTTTAGCCTGGGCAACTGACAGAGGCTCTGTCGGTGTAATTTGTTCAGATCCCAGTAGATGGCAGGTCGGTAATCATGAGCGAGACTGCAGGCCGAGCAGGGCAGACTCAGGCGGTGAGGAAGTTTTCAACTGAGGTGTCCGACCCGGCCCGCCTCGGCCGTCACGCTCTGTAGAAGTAAACATCTTCGCAAGCACCGATATCAGCTACACGCTGCTGTCACCTACGAGAAATGCAGCTGCTCAAAACCTGCGCCTGTAATGTTTAGACATTTGCGCAGAGGGCTGTTGTGTTAAGTGAGACGTCGTCTCTGTGCATCGCGGGCAAAATAAAGCCCTTCCCATTCAACTTACGTGGGAAATATAACACTTGCTAATGGCAGGAAAACTGCGCAGCTCAAGTCGGAACTAGGGTGTAAGCTCACGATATACTGCCACACGTCAGTATGTTGGAGCGATCGCCGAGCTCGCCGGATGCAGGCACTGGGCCCGCCGGTCCCCGACTGCCGCAGTGGACCTGTTCCATGTGGAAGCAGTCCAGAAGGCAAGGCCGTGGCCGGCTACCTCCCTGTTACGCTCGGCAACTCAAAGGCTATCGGCCGTTCCACGCGTGATACGGGCTGACACCGCATCGCGGCACAGCACACGCTCTTTCATAGACATCCTCGAGCGAGAGATTTGTGGCATTCTTCACGCTGCCGCCAGGCCACACCCAACTAAAAGCCCGTTCTTGTCGTTTTAACATGGCTGGGATGGGAGAAACATGAGCAACACTTCAGAAGTATGAACACTTACAAGAAGCGTATCAGAAGAAGAAACACTGCATGACTCGTCCCAGCGACACGAGGCTACCCGTTTTGATGTAGAAAGTATCGCGCAGTCGTGTGGATGGAAGTGCGAGTGATGCGTGCGACCAGTGGCGGGCTTGCGGTCGCAAGCTACCGGCCAACGCCCGATTCGGGACGTGTTTAATGATTGGTTTTACACTTCGGACAGAGGCCTCAAGAACAAATAGAGGCCTCAAGAACAGATAGAGGCCTCAGGAACAGGTAGAGGCCTCAAGAACAGATAGAGACCTCGAGCCACCGCACAGTGTAAGCCAATGTTTCGTGTACAATTTGCTACGTGATCCCAGTAAGATCTGATCAAAAGTTGCGCTAATAAAATCCCGACAGATCGCCATTGTCGTATTCTTCCTGGTCAGTCTCAAATACAACAGCCTGTGGCTGCACCAAGGCGGACGGGGCCTTGGAAACTGTACGGGTGTTGAGTCCAGTCCATGGAGAACAGCGCCTTGCCGAATATTGGCGTGTTTCCACAATACTGCGGTCGCCGTCACCAAAAGTGCAAACCGCTCCCAATGTGTGGACTTTGTCGATTAAAAGGATAGTGCCTGGCCAGACCCGCTATACCTGTAACAGTCAATTTCAAAGCAATGTGGTTTCGTGAAGGTGGCGCGGGAATCCTGCATTTTCACCGTTGCTTTCTGAGTCCTCATGAGAGAGGACTTCCCTATGCATTGATGAAATACATTGCTGTGGGTTCCCGATATCATCTGGCTTCATTACGTACCTGGGCTTCAGGCCACATGATGATAACTGGTGATCCCCACGTGCGCCCAGCGCGCATCTGAATAACCTCGCTGACGTACCCACATTTGTATGGAAGGTCTTCTCTGAATGTCAGATATTACGCTGCGCGGCTGGGAAACCAAAAGTGTGTGGCCGCCGCCGTGTCCGACCTCTCTGCCAGTGTGGGAGGCGGGCGACGCCATGTGGCCCCAGCGGCTTAGTGCGCCGTAAAGTCCCGGTGACGAGTCTCAAATATTACCGAATTCACGTTTTTCGTCACCTTCCGCACGAGGTGCCTTTCGGGTAATCACTTGTGCGTGCCACCCAGGTGCAAATCGGTACCATCGCCATCGGCTTGGATTCAAAATTGAAACTCATGATTGCATCGCCACCAATCTCTTAATGGCGATTTAAAAGACTGGCACGCGCACGGCGTGCGCGCCATTGCCGCTCTAGAAATGGAATAGGCCACGGTTAAATGGCTTGTGTGAGCACCTTTGCGTCTTTGAAGTTCGATTATGTGGGCCATGACTTCCGAGACGGGAGGAAGCCGAGTCCCATATGTTACACGTGCATGCAGGCCCCGTCCTGGCACTGATCGCCAATGGCTGCCAATGTAGAGACCTCCCATGATAGGGGGTGCAGCTCAGCACGAGCGCCCTGCATACCATAGGTTGAAGTCCCCGGGGGCTCTCAAGATAACGACTCGTCGAGACTGATCGGTGGGCCACGATCCGCGTGTCAATTTGCACCGTCCTAGCAGCCGTACGTTGGCGACAGTGATAGAGGGTGCTAATTTTTGGTCATGCCCCACCCGCGAATTACAGCCTCTTACCGGCTGGATCCGATCGAAGCCCATCACCCAGTCACACATCTATCCTGAAGCCCATCACCGCACCCGTCTCTGACTTCCGGGCCTCGGTAATTGGGTCCCAAGGAAAATGGCTGCAAAAGTTGAGCACGCGCACTGCGCGAGCAGCTGGGCCGGGAACAACTTAAAGGGTGTTCCGGATTGTTGCTTGCTTAAAATGTTGCTTGCTTAAACTAAGCAAGGTGCATCAGCTATCCGCCTGGTGTGAGGACTTTGCGGTGCTGAATTGTCATTTGCCTGCGGCGGTCTGCGGTGCGTCCCACGCGCCAGAAGCGCCTCCTGACGCCTGTTGGTGGTGATGAAGGGCTCTGAAGTTGTCAGCGTTCGTGTCTGCGAGTCGTGTCGCGCGCTATGCCACGACTCGCAGACATTGCCCCGGGTCTGCATGCGCCCTGCGTGAGACCTTATTTCCTCTCACGAAGCCTCAACACACGCAGTATTTCAGAGGGCACTGAGCCGTGTTTTGATAAATTTTGCTGGGATATTCCTGGTTTAATAACTTCCATCCACTATCTTTAGCCTCGAAGAACTCCATGGTGGTAAGTGAGGAAATGAATTATTCAGTGACGTGGAAATTCCTGAATAATTTATTAGCATGTGCAGTGATGTAGAGCTCGCCACGCGGCGCACCCCTATTGAGCGGAAGCCTCCATCATGTGGCTGCCCGGTCGCCGGGTCGCCGGCTGCCGTTGCTGAGCGGCCGGTCTGTCTGCACTCCGCTGACGGGCCCGGTCGGCTGGGCGACACTGACGGTAGATCGGGCACTGAAGCGGGTCGTGTTGCCGAGCGGCCCTGTAGTGTTCTCGGTACGAATATGGTCCCTGTGTAATGCTGGCTGGCGTCAAAGCCGGAGGCGAAATAGTACGTTGAGCGGGTTCTGCGTCAGTTGGGCGCCGGGGCTCATGTTCCCCGTCAAACGCACTGCCACGTTCGTCGATAATCACTAGCAAAAACGAAAACAGATAGTAATCTCCATATAACACGACTCTTCCCCAGCCTGCCGCGAAGGACCCTGGAGATTGGGCCGCTAGCCTCCGCGACGGGTGCTGCGGTGCACCATGATTCCCAACAGCGACACCCCGTACGCAATCGTCGAGTTGTGATGGCGGACCGGCGACGGCCAGCTGCATCGTTCCATGATGACCTGGTGTCACGATGCGCCGCGCAGGCTGGCACTGTCGGCTTCTGTAGCGCCCAGAGCCAAAGGTCACATGGCGCAGCGCCGGGCACGATGCGAGCAGAGCAAGTTTGGGCCGTTGGTCCCGCCCGGAGCCGGCGGCGCCGATCACGTCGAACAAGCGCCAGGATAAACTATGGAACGTTCGATCAGGCGACGTACGCAACCGGTACGATACGGGGAGCGGCCGGGCGATGGGACGACGCGTGCTGGTGTAGATTCAGGTGACGGGGGAAAGCTCGCTGCTTCTGCGCTCGTAAGGGAGGCGAGAGGCACCGGACCGGTGACGGGCCGAATGGCACCGGGCCACTGGTGGGGTATCGGTCGTGACCGCCGCCTGCGGGGCGAGCGCTGCAGTTCACGAGGGCGCCACTTCGGCGCCGGGACTGCCATCTGCGCTGTCTCGGCTGGGCGGAGCCGTCCCCGCTTGTGCCGTGGGGCACCGCTCTGTTTGCTGTTGCGGAACGTCGTCTTCGAATGCACTTATGGTGCGTTTGATTAAGGCGTAGACTCACCATAGCCCACTCACAGCCGGCGAGTGGGCCCGAAGCACGCATTGAGATGTGCGTCTGCCGTCTTTCGTGCGTCTTGCTGTGTGCTGTGCGCTGTGTGCTGTTCCACTTCGCAGCCGTGCTTTGAGTGAGTTGTCATGCCTGAAACTGCTCAACTTAAGGCAAGGTATTGCCGGGCTTTCCAGGATTTGACCTCGAATTATCGCCATGTTTGTCAGCTTCGCGCCAGATAAAGTCCACGCGGCGAAAGTGAGGAGCGGACGTGGATTGGGGCCTCTTGACATGATGCGCGCTAAGCCAGCTTTGGGACCGGAGCGGCTATCCCTCAAAGTCAAGTGATTATTTAAAAAGGAAGGTAAAGTAAAGGACAGTAAAGGTGGTAAAACAGAGGCAATGTTTCGGTTTTCTGAAACACGCTGAGCTGCTTTTCCTCTGGATTGAGGTACTCGCTGCCGTATACAGTGCGTTGTGTTGCTTCGCAATCATAGTTTGAATGGGCCATCAGATCCGAAACTATTCGAGTGAAGGCAAGTTTTCGTTCTGTCTCCCTGGCTTTGGTCTTGGATTATCAGTATGTTTGTCATCTTCGCGCCGGATTAAGTTCTCAGCGTGATTTAAAATGAGGGCGAATATGGAGCGGTGCATCTCGTCAGGAGAATCTTGTCCTATTAACACACACACACACGTTTCATCGCTGGCTTGTTTTGTTCGATTATATGTTGTAATTTCAAAGGACTTCCTCCGCGCCTGACCGCTGGTGTGTTTAGTCGTTGGTGCCGCACCCGAACCGGGCGAAGTCTCGGAAAGGTAGTCCATCTTGGAAGCTAGCTTTTCATGGAAATTCGTCACGGTTCGGAATGATATGCTGTGCGGCCCAGAAGCTCGTCAGAAAACCTGTGAGTTTGTCATCCTCAGCCGGCGCACGAATGTTGAAAGAATTTACGCGTATTCGTGATGTTTGAAGAATTCGTGCTGTTTTTGATGGGGTCATTTCGAACCAGCAAAACAAGCGTTTATGAGGCATTGGTATGTAAAATACACGTAAAATCTGTTTGTTGCCGCTTTCATTTCCCCGAATTGTTGCCGAAGCCTGCTCTGACTTCGTCATAATCTGTATGTATGTTTCAGTTTGTTCTCAGTTGGCTGTAGAGATCGGCTTGAGATCAAAAGCAATGTTCAGCCGGTTTTAACTGGTTTCGTGGAGTGCTCGCTGTGCAATCAGGGTTGCTGTATTAGCCCGACCTCATCACCTTTGTAGTCCAGTTCCATTCAGCGGATTGGGTGACTTTGATCCCTGAGCTGTACAAAGTGACGCAAGGACGGGATGGTTTTCCTCGTGCCGTGCCGTGCCGTGACGTCCACGCTGCCACCAGCTGGTGATCCGCTCCCAGCTCGCAATCCGATGAAAAAGCGGCGACCAAGCGGCCTCGTTCGAAATTTGGTCGAAACAGCTGTTAGCTCACAATATCTCTCGCCCAGCTATGTTCATATGTGAAGAGTGGTTCGACGCATCACGCAATAGGCGCATACTGTGCTGAGGGTCGCTGGATGATGGGCCAAGCCGACTCCACGCAGGATCGCCGTCCGTCTGTCGCCGGTCTGTCGTGTGTCAGCTGAGCCGTGGCTGGTCGTCAGCTGAGCCGTGGCTGGTCGTCAGCTGAGCCGTGGCCGGTCGTCAGCTGAGCCGTGGCCGGTCGTCAGCTGAGCTGTGGTCGGTCGTCAGCTGAGCCGTGGCCGGTCGTCAGCTGAGCCGTGGCCGGTCGTCAGCTGAGCCGTGGCCGGTCGTCAGCTGAGCCGTGGTCGGTCGTCAGCTGAGCCGTGGTCGGTCGTCAGCTGAGCCGTGGCTGGTCGTCAGCTGAGCCGTGGCTGGTCGTCAGCTGAGCCGTGGTCGGTCGTCAGCTGAGCCGTGGCCGGTCGTCAGCTGAGCCGTGGCCGGTCGTCAGCTGAGCCGTGGCCGGTCGTCAGCTGAGCCGTGGCCGGTCGTCAGCTGAGCTGTGGTCGGTCGTCAGCTGAGCTGTGGTCGGTCGTCAGCTGAGCTGTGGTCGGTCGTCAGCTGAGCCGTGGCCGGTCGTCAGCTGACGTGTTTGCTTCCTGCTAGCCCGGTCGGTGGCAGCTAGCGCGCCTCCTGGAGGTGACCTCGAGATGATCTCGGGTACTCGCTACTCGTCGGTCGCTCGCTGACCTCGGCAACGGTCACACAGTGCGTCGTTGTGGTCGAAATGCTGAAAGCTCAATGTTTTTTTGTGTATTTTCACGCGCTTAAGATAGATGAAACTGGCTCTTACCTGGGGGGGGGGGGGGAGGGGTGAGTGCATCATTCGCCCCATCAGATTATGTTCCCTGAGTAATACGGACGCCTGAGGAACTACTTTTCGGCTGACCGTCAGTGTCGCCGTTACCACTGCCTGGCACGGTTATAGAAGTTGTCCTGACAGGTGTCGACCTGCCATGTGTCGAGAGGTACTGATTAAATGACGCTATCATGCGAGCATTGCTTCCATTGTCACTGCGTGAAGTTTCAAGCTGCGTTCGTCGGTACGGACAGGTTTTGGCCGTGGACCGCTTGACACTCGTGAATTTACAATATACCGATGTTTGCTTGATAGCGACGCGAAGCGAATAAATTGGTGTATAGAGTTCTGATATCTGGAAGGTCGGTGAATGTCAGTATAAGACCTCCAAAGTCAAAACTCAAACCAGGAGCTCAACGCTTTTCTTGCTGACATCAAATGGTTAGAGAAGCTATGCGGCAGAATGCCCGCTGCGTCAGAGTCGGGCGAGAGGACGAGCGGTCGGCGTACCTTGGCAACACATTTCACCTGCGCAGCTCGCCCGCGAGCGGATCCGCCGGCAGCGGACAGCGACACCTGGGCCCACGGGACCCGCGCGCCGCCAGAAACCCCATCTCGGTCGTCAGAAGCCCGGGCCGGTCCTCGGGGACCTCCTGGCGCTGCGGTGTAATGACCTCCGGGAACCCGAGGATCCGGTGCCAGGCTTCCCTGTCCCGCGAGTGTGATGGCCGCACGCCATTGCGAGAGACGTGTGCTTGACTCCGGCGAAATCGAATTCAGTGCCGCAATGTTTTGGCCGGAATCTGATTGGATTCCGCTCCATTGGCTGCGCGGCTGAACCCAGTTGAGAGTTGATTCACATGGATTGTGACAAAATCAAAATGGATCCATTGTCGCCTAACAATAGCCAGCTCACAAACCGATTCAGCCACAGTCGCCACGGTGTTAACGCATTCGACTCGGCACTGCACAGGTTGAGCTAGGACCCACTAGGCGCTAAAGTTAAATGTGAGCTGAAAATTTCTGTACCACTTGCTCGCTGCCCAGTGACTATGCGATGGATCGTGCTGAAAGGTTGTCGAGCCCCCTCCCCCCCCCCCCCCGGCCTTCCAAATCGCAGCTTGGTTGGTGATTCACAGTTGATTCGAAATCAGAATCACCAACCTGAACTACGATAGAGACGGATGGGCATTCGATTCAATTTTTTTAATAGCTGCAGGGACAGTTTGACATTGGATTCAATTTTTTTACCAGCTGCAGAGGCCGATTCGCATTCGATTCCAATTTCCAACAGCTGCTTGAAATCTTACTCGGATTCGGCTCCGTTCGCTTTGATTCGAACCCAGAATCGATCGCACCCAAGTGGAACCAAGCGCAATCCTGCGTCTAGCTGACGCGGGTCTATCCGCGGCGGCGGCGGCGGCGTCACGCGAGCAGACTGCCGTCCGCGCCGTTCAGGTGCCTGACGTCGGCTCGGCTGTTTCAGCCTCGGTTCGCCGGCGGCCTCGGCTCGCTGCAGTTCCCTGGGGGAGGCTCGCCGCTCGTCTCCAGCATGAGCATCTACAGCGGCAGCAGCCGCACGGGTACAGAGGTGAGCGGCGGCGGTGGCCACCGATAGCCGACGGGCTGCTGCGCTTGACCGTGGACTGAGAAGCGTGGGCTTGATTCCCGCGGCGGGAAGCTTTCAGTAAACCGGCTTCCATCCTGTATTGCGACGCTTATGACCCCGTCCTGTACCTTCATGGATAAAGATCACATGAATTGTCGTTATTGTGTTGCGGCAGACCCGTCACTTGTTTCTTCCATCTGCGCCACTCACTGGGACGCGCAGTTGCTCCGCCCCCCCCCCCCCCCTTGCGTAAGAGAGACTTCGTGCATTGAGATCGAGGAAGGGGGGGGGGGGGGGCAACACGTGTGCCTGTCCACCAGAACCGCTGCTCCAAGCGTGGTGCCCGCGGAGTCCTTGTGGTTTTCGTGTTTGTCAGGATGACGTCATAACAGGCGTCTGGGCTGAGAGATCGCTCCGATACATCTCAAGACTAAACATCGCGCTGATTCCGGCAGGCACCTCCTATGCCCGTGTCGTGCTTCAGCGGACAGGTCTACACAGAGAAGTGTGACGTCATACGATCCGATGACGTCACCATCGGGGTACGGCTTCGGCTGTTCGCCGCCGGTGAGTGATTTCTCGTCAGTTTCTCCTTGTCATGTGCATTCACGTTTGAGTGATGCTTCTGATTATTGACGTTGTTACCATGGGTGTTTTGTTTGAACGCGCTGACATGTCACTGCACCTCTCCTGACTGTGTGCATAGTTACCGTTGTATAATATCGTTACCGCTGCTGTTATCGTAGGAGTGCATCCCATTTATCGATACGCATCTTGTTGTATACTCTGTCATTATCGCTGTTTTGCAGTGTTCTAACTAAAACGGTAGTCAGTTGTCACCTTGGATGCATCTGTTATTGATTTTGTTGCACATGTCGCTCCCGTGGCCGTGCATGTGTGCGGTTACCATGGGTGGGAGGGTCCGGTCGCCATCGGTGGGAGGGTCCGGTCGCCTTCGGTGAGGGGCTCCGGTCTCCATCGGTGGGAGGCTCCGGTCGCCATGGGTGGGAGGGTTCGGTCGCCATCGGTGGGAGGACAAGTTTGTATGCCCGTCACTCCTGGCGCCGGCCGCGCCCTCTGTCCCGGCTGGGAGCCTTGACCCCCGCCCGGCCGGCGGCAGGCGACTCGCACCCGGGCCTGGAGGGCGGCCTGGAGACACTGGTGCGCGAGATCCGCTTCGGTGACTCGTGCCAGGACGTGACCTCGCTGCTCGGCGCGCCTACCAAGGTGTTCTACAAGTCCGAGGACAAGATGAAGATCCATAGCCCGTTCGCGCACAAGCGCGCGGCGTCCCGGCGGTCCGACTTCTTCTTCAACTACTTCACCCTGGGCATGGTGAGTGGGCCGCCGCGCGACCTCAGCCCTGGCTTGGGCAGTCTGGAGAAGCGGGAAGGGGGCATCTGGGGCACGCGTCTCCCCTGTGCCTGCCGGCGGCCGGCTGCGGGACGGGACCAGGCGCCTGGCGAGTGTCCGCGCGTGGGACTCGGCGCGGCCGCCTGACCGGCC
Organism: Pollicipes pollicipes; assembly: GCF_011947565.3. NCBI lineage: Eukaryota > Metazoa > Arthropoda > Thecostraca > Pollicipedomorpha > Pollicipedidae > Pollicipes > Pollicipes pollicipes. The sequence continues at coordinate 209,439 of NW_023597077.1, forward strand.
CGCCTGCTGCCTGCGGGCGAGAGACCGCAGCGGTGTGGCAACGCCACGCTACCCGCAGTCGCCAGCACGCGGGGATGGCGGCATGGACTGGATGTTCGGGTCTGGGGTCACGTCGTCTTCCGGTTCCTTTTTGTTTGCTGGGTTTCCTCGTGCAATTCCAGGTTGGGCCCGTCAGACCCGCGTATGTTATGGCTCTGCTCTTGTGTGTGACCGAACGGTCTCAACAAGGCCGCTTCCCCGATGTTTTAAGTGCATGTGAGACTTTCAAAAGGTGTCAAGGCACTTTTCGGTGTGGGGTTGTTTCGCTCACGTGGATGTATGCAAGCTGTGATATTTAACAATGTTTGCTTCCGTTGGATTCTTTTCCGAAAAGATCTCCCGCTTTGGGACGGTTACAGACTTATCGGAATTGCTCTGAAGACCTCAGTGTCATAGTCTGGTTTGTCGTGGAAGTGTTGAAAGCTTTTTGTTTTTTCGTCATCATCGGCTCTCGGTTTATTTTGCCGCCCCGCGCTTTAGAATGTATCCAGCTCAAGGCGTGCTTCTGAATGCCTCAGAACTTCTCTTGCCAATGGTGGAGATGTCATTTGATGATGCCTTCCCTTTTTCCCAGGACATTTTGTTCGACGCAAGAACCCATAGGGCGAAAAAGATCCTTCTACATACGAACTTTCCCGGGCATTACAACTTCAACATGTAAGTCACCGTTGAATAAGATGCACCATCAGCAAGTTTGTTAATAGTTCATCTTGCCGCGACTGAGTTTTTTTAATCGGAGGTGGATAAATTTGTCATAATAATATTTATATGGTGCAGGTGGAATGGTTGTGCTTTGTCTCCCTCTCCTTTTTTGGCTTGGCCACTATCCAGCATAATTACTTGCCACGGCAATCGCGGCACACCAAGCACGCTGCGGTGCAGCGCCCTTATCAACGGTATGTCAGTATGGGTTGTACTTTCTACTGGTGTCTGGGTCACACGTGCTCTCTGTGTATACATTGAGTCAGGGTTTTCGGTCCCTCTTTCCACTGTCTTGCTTTGTCCTGCGTCCTCGCGACACCCCGCTTGTCCGGGGCAGGCTGCATGCGTTAGCAACGAGTGGGCCTAGTACCCCGTGGGAAGGGGACCCCCACCGGGTACCCAGCGCGCATGTGCGGCTTAAAGCTAGGCGGTCGGCCCTCTAGGCGCATGTAAGTCTGCCCCACCGTTAACCATTGTCCTTCATCCCATAGCCCTGAAATGATCATTTCTGGTCGAAGGGGCTCTAATCCCCACCCCAAAAACCAAGAGTCAGGGTTTTCATATCAGCGTTGCCGCTGTGCGCCGCCGGGCGAACGAGGCTGACAATGCGAGGCAGCGGTCGTTTGTCTGTGAGCGTGCGTGGCTGCTGTGTGGACTGTGAGCGTGCGTGGCTGCTGTGTGGACTGTGAGCGTGCGTGGCTGCTGTGTGGACTGTGAGCGTACGTGGCTGCTTTGTGGACTGTGAGCGTGCGTGGCTGCTGTGTGGATTGTGAGCGTGCGTGGCTGCTGTGTGGACTGTGAGCGTGCGTGGCTGCTGTGTGGACTGTCGGGGGTTGGCGTGTGCGTGGGATGGCTCGCCGTTATCTGCGGTCGGCAGCCGGTCGCGTACCGTGCTCGTGTGGCGTTCCCAGAGGGGTGGTGCGGCCGCCAGAGACGAACAGTGGCCAGACCCACCCGAGCCGATGGACGGGGGATGACACTGCCCGCTCCCTGCCAGCCGCCAGCGACGCTCGGCCGCCCGCGCCGACCGCCGACGTGTTTGTGTGTGGGGGAGGGGGGGGGGGGGGGCACACTGCCGCCCCCGCCAGCTTGTACACGTCCCAGGGTGCTCATTTTCGGGTCGTCCATGTTCCCAGGGGGGGGGGGGGCACATTGTTGGGCTGTCCACATCCCTAGCGAGCACATCATCGGGCTGTCCACGTCCCCAGGGAACACACTATCGGGTCGTCCACGTCCCCAGGGGGCATATCAGGGAGCACATTGTCGGACCGTCCACATCCCTAGGAAGCTTAGTTTCGGGCCGCCTACGCCTTCAGGGAGCACGTGCTGACGCGCTGATGCGTCCCATCTCCATCCCCGTGTAACACGTGCGCCGAGCCCGTGCGCGCGTCACATCCGCCAGCCCGACGGGCCTCATATTCCGCGAATCTGTGGCCATTTCCGTCCCTTCGCCATTGTCGCGCGGTAACCCGCCATTGGCTCCATAATTAGCCCGCCGTAGTCTTCCTAAAGTGGTCCCGGTGCGTGGGTCGGTCGCTCCGACGTGGCGGAGAGCTTCGCATCAGCCGTCCCCGCTGGCACCGGTGCATATATACCACGGCGTTCGATACGATTTCGGCCCTCTGACGTCAGCTGGGGAAGTTTGCGCCATTGTTCGGAGCGTTGCCTCGCGCCGGGCATCGAATCCGATCCGAGGCGGTTATGAGCGACTGACGTGGACGACGCTGCCGGCAGGTATCACAGGTGTAATTTCGACCTGGCCGTGGAGCCGCACGCGTCGCTGATGAACTCGGCCTCCGAGGGCGTGCACGTAAGTAGCGGGCGTCGACCGGGACGGTTGTCAGAGCCCGGCCGCGAGTGTGATCTGGCAACACAGACGAGGGGATGGACGGTCAGAGCCCGGCTCCGAGTGTGATCTGGCGACACAGACGGAGGGACGGCCGTCAGAGCCCGGCTCCGAGTGTGATCTGGCAACACAGACGGAGGGACGGCCGTCAGAGCCCGGCTCCGAGTGTGATCTGGCAACACAGACGAGGGGATGGACGGTCAGAGCCCGGCTCCGAGTGTGATCTGGCAACACAGACGAGGGGGTGGACGGTCATAGCCCGGCTCCGAGTGTGATCTGACGACACAGACGGAGGGACGGCCGTCAGAGCCCGGCTCCGAGTGTGATCTGGCGACACAGACGGGGGGACGGCCGTCAGAGCCCGGCTCCGAGTGTTGAACAGTCAGCGCAGAGGAGCGGGACTCAGGTCTCAGAGCGCCGCTGCTGAAGGCGTGAGGAGCTCCTGCCGAACGCTGTTTTAGGTCGCTGGAGCTGAAGCGGCGCGGGCAGTTGTGGCTCAGCGCGGGCCGGGTCAGTCGGCGCCTGCAGTGACGCCCCCGACGATTGGTATCGTTTCTAGCTCGCTCGCCCCGCACTGGGCGCCGTTTTCGCTGATGGTTTCCCCGGGCGCTGATATGCGTGTGGGGCATCGAGTTACTGGGGAGGCGACTAGTAGTCATAAGATGGAATAGGCGTACTCTGGACATGTCGCTTAAATGTTCCACTAATCAAAGCATAGTCTTCGCTCTTGCGTGGGAGGAGGATTCTTTCATACCTCGAATTCGCAGCGGGTAAAAGCCCCAGGGGTATGCTCGACATTGTTAAGTCTAACATTTGCATAAGACACACATTGTAGTCTGCTCGAGCTTTGTTGTTTGATTTGCGTTGCGCGCCAGCGGCCCGTTTAACTTGTCTGTTTTGTTTTTTGCGGGTTGGTTAGCTTTTTCCACATGTATGTTTAACTCTACCCTTCTAAACTTCTTCCCGGAACTTCTCATCGTGTATGTACTTGCCAGGTCGAAGATGAATATGCCGAACTTTTCCAATATTCTGCCGCTTGTGAGAGATGGCAGTGTGTATGTAGACGCCCCCTCCCCCCCCCCCCCTACTCCTCCCCCTCTCCTCGACTAGTAGGTACAATACATGCGCAGGATTGCTGCTCCGGGGTACCCCTTCCATCTGATGCCTGGCATCGGTACACCATTGTTACCGCTCCAGGTCACCCCTTCCATCTGATGTCTAGCCTCGGTACACCAGTGTTACCGCTCCAGGTCACCCCTTCCATCTGATGCCTGGCATCGGTACACCAGTGTTACCGCTCCAGGTCACCCCTTCCATCTGATGTCTAGCCTCGGTACACCAGTGTTACCGCTCCAGGTCACCCCTTCCATCTGATGTCTAGCCTCGGTACACCAGTGTTACCGCTCCAGGTCACCCCTTCCATCTGATGTCTAGCCTCGGTACACCAGTGTTACCGCTCCAGGTCACCCCTTCCATCTGATGCCTAGCCTCGGTACACCAGTGTTACCGCTTCAGGTCACCCCTTCCATCTGATGTCTAGCCTCGGTACACCAGTGTTACCGCTTCATGTCACCCCTTCCATCTGATGTCTAGCCTCGGTACACCAGTGTTACCGCTCCAGGTCACCCCTTCCATCTGATGCCTGGCCTCGGTGCGGCATCGGTCTGAAAACGGGAGGTGGAGGAGTGGCTCACATCCAGCCATTTGGTTCCAAGGTGGTGACATCAATGCTAAGGTTACATTGTAAGGGCATTAATGGCATTAGGGAGGTGGTAAAGTGGGCAGTGTCATTGTTTAGCGGAACAGGATTCGTGACGATGAAGTGAGCGACAGCGGTGCGGCGACGCCGCGGTCGAGTGATGACATGTGGATTACAAGATTACTCGGAAAACGGCGAAATGCAGGAAAAATCACCGTAGATAGCTGTGTTAACTGATCGAGTGCTCAGCGTGCGGTTGTGGTGTTTTTGTTTGGTGTGACAGGTCAGCTGTTTTCTCTGGGGGTCCGTGTACATCGGCCGGCGCGCAGGTCACGCTCACCCCCGCGCTGGCGTCCGTGTGGGGCGTCAGCTGCGCCTGCTCCGGCCGCACGTGTCCGGCAGCCTCGAAGAGAGGAATCCGTTCTGCCCTGCCCTGGAGCGGAGCCCATGGGACCCGCTGCGGGGTCAGCATGGTCGAGCGCAGCTGGGGTGCAGGCGCAAGGCGGGTCAGTCCAGGCTTAGTACTGCTCTGGGTTCAGTTCGGTCCAGCCCCATCGCTAAGCCGGATCACTGTCCCGACGCAGGTCAACGCTCGAGCCGTGGTCCGTGTCCTGGCCGAGATCCGCGTCCTTATACTCCTGGCCTTGGGTCGTCTCCATCCCCGGGGTCATGTCGCTTTACCGGGGTGGTGCTGTGACCCCTGGCTGGGGCCGCCGGTCATCCGGTCCCAGACGTAGACCGTGTCTGGCGACGGGCGGCGACCGGCAGTGACCCCGCCGTGACCTCACGATGACCCGGCGTCGGTCTCCGCAGATCCGGGCGCACACCAAGTGGGATGAGGTGTGCGGCGCGCTGAAGCCCTCCAGCCGGCCGGTGGTGCTCAACCGCGCCTCCACTACCAACACCAGCAACCCTTTCGGCTCCACGCTCTGTTACGGCGTCGAGGACTTCATCTGCGAGGTAAATGACGGTCGCGGTCGCGCGCGACGGACCGGCGGCGACGCGCGCCGGCGAGGAGGGACGCGGGGCGTTGGCAGTCGTGGTCCTCGCGACGGTGCGGGAGAGGAGTCGTGCGTTGGGAGGGGATGGAGGAGGGTCGGTTTGGGAGGAGAGGTGCGATCTCCTGTGCCGTTGAATCGGGAGTTCTGTCGCCAGCGTGTTATCGGATCGGAGTGCCCGTTTCGGTGATCTTGCCGTCCCACAGTGGGAGGCGGTGCCGGTCTACGAAAGCATATTATACCGTGCTGCGAACTGAGGTCAGCATGCGGAGGAGGGTAGGGTGCCAGTCCACAGGATGCATGCCTAAAGCCTTTGGTGAGAATGATGATGACGAAGATGATGATGATGATGATGATGATGATGATGGTGATGACGATGATGACGGTGGTGTTGCGGGGCCCCTGGAAGACCACTGATAGTTAATTGCTGATGGACATGGGAAGTGGGCTCCACGAGAACTAATCAAGAAATGTTCCGTCCAAAGAGCTTATGGCTCGGTGGATTCTACGATTTACGTAACTGTCTACATCAACGTTCGTCCCAGTGGCTCAGTTGATTAGAGCGCCTGTCTTCCGATCCACCCACCTTTGGGGGGGGGGGGTCGAGTCGCTTTAGGGCGCCCGCTATTTGCCCTTGACAGGTATGGCCTGCGGCCGGTGGCAGCGGTCGCGCTGAAGGCCAGTTGAAGTTAGAGGGCAGGACGGACCGTGCCAAGCATTGCGGCACGCTCAGCTTTCGCCACCAAATGCTGCCGTTGACATGGAATTGCGCGATCGGGTGGTGGAGGTCAGGGCTCACACAACAAGCACTGCTTAGCGTAAACTCTGATCCGTGAAATCCAGCCATTCAAAGGGTTCGGATCAAATCTTTAAAATAACGTGGCACCCAAACTGGCGCGCTGCTCAGTCCCGGCCGTGGTGTTAAACTTCCACCTCCATGGTCTGGATCGAGTGGTGCACGTGGCGTAAGGGAGCACTTTAAACCACGGAGTGATAATGTGCAGGAGCGTCCATGTGGCAGGATGCCTCACCTGCCCTCTCGTCTCAGCCCATTTATATAATAGGGATGGATAGCTCCGGCTCGGTTGTCCGCGTGGGAGTCCCGTTATTGTGGCTTCTTCCGTTGCGGGTCGTGGTAGCGCAGTGTTTCTCTGTGGCAGCTGTAGCAAGACCTGTAACGAGCTTTGTTCAATACGTATCATGCTGCTTTTTATGTTCCGCGGGAAGGCATACATTTGTATTGACCGCTCGGACTGGCAGGCGTTTTTCGCGCCATGTTTGCATTCCCGTCAGCACCCAGTGCGGTATTATTTCGTCGCCTTCCGTCCCGGAGCGGCGCGCTGCGAGGTCGGTTTGACGTCACGGGCTCGTCGCTGTTCGCCGCCGTGTCTTGCGGTGGCGCGAGCGGCGCGTCCTCCTCCGCCCGCCGGCCGCAGTCGGCCGGTGCCGCGTCCTCCTCGCCCGGTGTCAGCTGAACCCGCGCCCTCCTCGCCCGGTGTCAGCCGAACCCGCGCCCTCCTCGCCCAGTGTCAGCCGAACCCGCGCCCTCCTCGCCCGGTGTCAGCCGAACCCGCGCCCTCCTCGCCCGGTGTCAGCCGAATCCGCGCCCTCCTCGTCCGGTGTCAGCCGAACCCGCGCCCCCTCGCTCGGTGTCAGCTGAGCCCGCCCCCTCCTCGCCGGGTGTCAGCCGAACCCGCGCCTCCCTCGCCCGGTGTCAGCTGAACGGCCGGTCGATGCTGCCTGCCGCTGTCCATACGTGACCGGCTGGGGCGCCGGACGGCCGCCTACGCACCCAATTTCGGCCCGATTGGCGTACGTGCGCCGGCGGAGGAGGGGGCGGGGACGGGGGCGCGGTCTGGTCGCCGTCGGCGGGCGGCTGCCGGAGGCGGCGTCTGTCGTGCCGGCCTGAGGGCCCGCTCCGTCCGATGCCGCACTGTCTGCTACCGTCCGCCCCGTGTGCCGTCACTGTTTCTATCGTCAGCCTCTGGACATGTGGCCCACCACTCTGCCTTACGCCACCGCTGGACTGTGAGCCCATCTCCCTCCGGTCGACCACTCTGGCGTGCATGTTATGTGATTGGCTTGACCTTTTGAAAGTAACACCCGACTGACATTCCATAAGACTGCGTCAGGTGCGATGTTGCCCGCAACTTTTCCGGTCACCAAGCATTTTCTTTAACGCCGAAGGGAGATACCAACAAGGTGCGTGCTGCATCAGCCATGTATCTCGCAGCGAGTCACCTACTAAGCGTCGATCGTGTCTGTTGTCTGACAGGTGATGAGCAACGGTCACCTGGCGTCGGTGACCCTGTACCAGCCGGAGGAGGTGTGACCGGGCGCCCACACCCGCTAGCCAACACCATTGGACCGCGGTGGCCACCGGGGCCGCCACCAACCAGAAAAGTACAAAAAAAGACCGGCTGGTGGCGGCTCTAGTCGGCGGCCCTCGCGCTTGTCTGCGGACGCATCAATATTGGTTAGAGGGTGGCGGCCGGCGGCGGGCGCGGACCGGCGACGTCCGGCGCCCGCCGGGGGCGTCGCGGCGGCGCGCCCCGTCCGCCGGCCGGCCTGTGAGCCGACGATGGCCGCCGCGCTGGTTAGAGTTAGTCTAGGGATGGAATGTGGCGTGTCGGCGAGGCGACGCGCTGGCCTGTGGCCGGCGCGGGGTGTCGCGCCGCCGCGGCTCTCGCGGTTTGTTACCAAGCCACGGACTACCTCCTGCCGGCGGCGGTCGGCGGCGCCCGGCGGCTGCGTGGGGCCGGCGCGTCTGCCGTGTTCTGGGTCGCGCCCGCCGGCAGGTCGGCCGCCGACTGCCGCGCCGGCGGCCGTCGCCTGCGCGTGACAGGCCCGGGGAGTGAGGCTTGTCGTGCTTTGAGTGTAGGGTGTGTGCTGACGGCGCCTTTCGCCGCCGCCCGGCTCTGTGGGCCGTCGTTGAATAGGCGGCCGGGGAGTGCCCGCCAGGAGGTGCGTTGTAGTGTCGGCCGTGTCCAGCCTGATTGCGCCTCGGCTTCCCCAGCCCCCTCCCCTCCCATCCCCCCCCCCCCCCCCCCGCCTCCTCACGCCATAGAGTGGTGCCGTTACCTGCGTGGGCGACTTGCGCTATTCGTTATTCAGTTCCACCCGTTCGCCCAACCGTTCATACACCAGTGCCTACACAGCAGTCCCGGCGGCGCCCGCGGCGCGCCGGCCGCCGGACCGGTCGCGTGCGTCCCAGCTACCCGCTTACTGTAACCACCGCTGCTGACGCGCGCCAGTGTGACGAAGATCTCGCGCCAGGGGGCGCCCGAGCAGGCGACGTGCTCGCCGCGGCTCGGTCCTCCCGCCGCCCAATAAACAGTGATATTTTCCGTGCGTTGTTGGGAGCGGCTTGGTAGGTGGTGTGACTTGCGGCGGCTGGAGATGGCGGGCTTGAAAGCCGTCGAGGCGGCTGCACTGTGGTGTGAGATGGCCGTTTTCACAGCTTGCGGGCTGTTTTCAGGCTGCTGCCAGTCAATTGCCGTCTTGCGGAGCAGAAGGCTGTAAAAAGCATATTGGGAAATGTGCAGCAGGCAATACAGAACTGAACAGAATGCTTTGTGATGAGTGTAGTCCAGCACCCTCTATCAGAGTGAGTAAAATGTACCCTGACAGCTTTACGGAATGGCTGAGTGAGGTGTCAGTATTGCGGAAGTCAAATTGTTGGGACCATCGCTCTTGTCTGGTGTAGCAATCTTAACGCACCCAACGTTTCGGTCAGTTATTTTTTTACCGTTGCCGGGAGTCCTGGGAAGTATGGGATGGTGTTCAAAATGTTACGTACGTAACATTGTAATGTTAATGTTTAATGTTACATACATCCTAACACACCAGACGAAGACGGTAGTCTGAACAATGATTCCGTGCGTGCGTAAACGGACAGTGTTCGGAACTCACGAGCAACAGACTGGTGGCACGGGGTTCGATTTCCGGCGGCGCCCGCCCTTCCTGCCTGGGTGAGAGGCAGGCGACGCCATATAGCCCCAGCAACTAAGTGCATCGTAAACCCTAATGACGACAATAATAAGAGGAAATGCCTGCGTTTTCTACCCAAAGAAATGTTTTGGAAGTGGGCGGAGCAATGGTATCTGAGCATAACTGGAAACGGAAAATGGCATATACAAAAATCTCTAACCCCCTGCCGCCCGTGAGCCTCCTTGTTCGTCACAGCTTCCTTGGGTGGCGGTATAGCCGAGTCGTCAGTGGCGTCCGGTCCGTGTGCGAGCGCGTTGTAATCACGTGCAACGCGTACATCTATGGGGCGTCGTAGGGTCGTAAGCCATCCGCGTACACAGCTTCAATCGCGGACCGAGACTCGTCACTGCCGTATTTATTCTGTAGAAGTGCATTTCAAAAGCCCAGTGTCCTCACCTGTCTCCTCTACTTCTGACGGGGAAACATTTTGAAGACATGACGGCAGAACGAGGGTTGCCTCCAATGGGTTTTATTATTTCGTGTCTCTTACGACAGAAATGTGTAGGAAAACTATTATTATTGAGTATGAAGACGCACAAAGGCGTGCACCTGGGGGCACCGACGCAGTGGTTTTGTCATGGTCCTGGCTGGCAGTGGACAGGTCAGACCATATCACCCGACGGGTTCAGCGCGTTCGCGGGACAGCCCGTCAATCGGATAGAGACAGAGGCGTCGCGACTCTCACTAATCCAGCTCCCCACACGTTCATGACACCCGGCGGGCGAGTATCAGGCGTCGTAGGCGAGTGCGCAGCTCCCGTACGGTTTTCAAATTGCCAGGAGTCAACAGATGTCCCTAAGACATGCTGTACGTGGGCTTATGCCCACGTTCATCTCTCCAGGAAAACTACGGTAGAACCTCGCCCGAAAGAGCCATGTTAACGACCTTACCCGGGGATGGGAGCTTGACAGAATCCCATGCCGATTCTTGAAGTAAGACAGTAGGGCATCGACCGAAAACCGGCGGGGCAATAGTGATCTAAGCTTTCCATGAATATCTGTGTTATTATTATTGGTCAGTAGGTGACCCCCAGGCGACGATGATGAGTAGAGGAACATTGTCGGAAGTGATACAAATGCTCTAAGCAGGATTATTTCCAAGCCACGAAAACCAAAAGTAAGTTTGTAAGCACCAGTGTACCTGTTGCCTTCTTCCGGTTCTAAAAATGGTCGCGATTCGAGTCCGGGCGGACCTTTCAGGCCACGAAAACATCACCACAGCCGAAATGTTCATTGGATTGCATGATGCATAGTTTCAATACCGGTATCTGGCATGCGGAACGAGTTATGGTGAAGGAGAAAAACGATGCAATGATCGTCATTTAAGCTGTTCAATTGCGCTTCCTGTCTGTTGGGTCAATTTGGGGCACACGTTTGCCACCCATTGCAACCAGTTGGCTACCGGTTGCGTGCAGCCGACAGGACTCTCTGCATCAATGTGGTGCCTTTTTCACTCTACGCTATGTGATTTTATCGTGTCCGCGCCTCGTTGAGTCACTCGACGTCACTCGACGACGTCAGACGATGACGTCACTCGACGACGTCACTCAGCAATGACGACAACGAACGACGTCCGCAGGCTTCGTCCCTGACGACTAGCAATGTGCTTGGCGGCATCTCAGGTAGTCTTAAAATGTTTTCCAACAAAAATCATGAGGCGGATATTACAGAATAAAAAGCAGCATTGAACGAGCGCACACAACCTGCACCAGGCACATATTGCAACTGCAATCACAAGTGGCGGCGGGACAGCTCAAATGTGGCATGCGGGCAGAAACAAAGTTCATGACGTTGCTGGACACTTGGAAGATTAGTGTGACTTGCATGCGAGTGCCCATAAGCAAAGAGGGTTGAAAAATGAGCAGTTACCAATGCAACATCTGTGTGCCAACAACAGCGCAAACAATGTCAACAGGTTCTCGGGTATCTGTTTGCATTTGTTTGACAAGGCGAGGCCGTGGTCCAAGAAGTTCACAACAACGGGTGGCACAGTTTTCGTCCAAATAGTGCTGATGCGGTGTGATCATGACACAACATTCTTGCATGACACCCACAAAAAGAACAGTTTGACATATTTGACCTTGCTTGTCCTTTAATGACCTGACCTGCTCACCCCTAGACGCACGCAATCAGGTCTGATGTCACTGATGTAGAAATATTGTGTTTATAGAACAGAAAGAGAACATGTCCCAGTTGCTATAAAGTGAGCTATGTTCTCGATTTGGCAAGAAACATGACTGACATGACTTTCACAAGTGAGTCGTAGGCAGGGTTGTCACTTTGTATACTTTCGAGGTGGTCTGAGCCCCCTCTTGGTGCTGGCTTGAGCCCTTCTCATGCTCTACTGAGCCCCCCTCCCCCCCCCCCCCCCAATGCGTACGAGAAAAAGGCGAATACTGAGCCAATGAAATGCAGCAAGCAGCTGATCTGCTGGTCCACGAGGTATCTTAACGCATCACTATCAATATCACCATCGTCATGTATCATTGTGCCGGTCGCATTGGCTGTGAATGGAAAGTCATTCCACAACATCGGAACGATTTTGGAACCGACCACGTTGTTTAAGTTTGCCATTAGTGATGCCAATCAAAATAGCCGAAACTAGGGGAGAAATCAGGATTTGAGGGGAGGCAGGTTAATTTAGCTTTATTGGCTCAGCCCCTTCCCCCTCACAACTGATCTTAGAAAGTGACGGCCCTCGTCATCGATCACGACAGACTGTGAAAAAGTGCTAAAAATTGGCAGCATTGGTAAGCTTATTCAGCTACCGGAAAATCAGCATAATTTCCTTAATGGTTGTCAAGTTATTCAAGAAAACCCCAGACGGCTTCGTCCGACGACTCATTCGACAAGGGTTAACCACGTGCTAGAGTGGAGAGCAAAACACGCTTTGTAGAGTGGACATGCCCCATTCCATACCCTATTCACTTCCCAAGCGTCCGCAGGTCCCACCTGTCAAAAAAGGATTAAGGACGGACGTGGAAATACTATGGGTGCTTGGATGCGTATAGACTCAATAATGACGCGAAATGTCTTGATGGGTATCGAGATTGTGCAAAAGTCAGAAATGGCACAAAACGGTTGGCATAATTACGAGTACTAAGTGGTTTAAAATGTAGTTTCAAAGATGTCTAGCATAATTTAATAAGCTAGCGAAAAGCTGTCCTTTGGTACGCGAAGGCAGGACCTTCACCGCGTGAAAGCTGTGTCCCGATGGCATGCTAGCGTGGCCGGCATTAATTAATAGGGCGATGTTAAGAATGTCGCTAACGAGCATGGCACGACCCCGTGCTGATGGCGCCGCACGCTGTCGGACATTGGGATGGATATCAATCGGGAAATGTACTTGTATGTACATTAGGGAAATGATAACAACAAGTGTACTTGTAAATGTACAATAGGGAAATGTGAATGTACTGGCCACGTGAACAGGGATATCCCGCTCATTGTACAGTCGTGCGGAGCGAAATTACGGTTATGCCGGTTTAAACCGTACCTTGTATGCATAAAGGCCGGAAGTGCGTTGCTCAGCATCGCTATGTGTATGTATGGTTTTGAAATATAAGTATTTGACTGACGTTGAGACTTTGTCAACCTGTCACTACACACTGTGGGCTGTACGGATAGTTTTAGCTGTACTTTCGCATTATGAAACTGGCTGGACCCAAAATGTATTAGAGCACTCGTGAATATCATACAATGTTCTAGACGGCCTTTTAGGATATGGTAATATCAGGTTGTCATATAGCACGACAAGCAGTTACCAACGGCGAGAGATTCTCATTCATTTCCTGTGATTTCGTGCATCAGTAGTCGTTGCAAATCTGCAATCTGTCAATCATCTACTTTCTGTCAATCATGCCTATTGCAGGGCAAGTTCATAATGTACCGTAAAATGAAATTGGTAGTGAAGACGGTTACCACCGAGATCAGAGCCCCTGACGACCAGATTCCAGAAACCAGGGGAATCGGCCCACCAGATGATTCAGGGAAATCCTCCTCGCCTTATGTGAGGCAATGAAAATCACAGTGGCTTTTAACACTAGCGAGACGCCTCTTGTGACTTCGAGACCAACGAGGTGCTAATAAAGATGGCTACAATGTGATGTAAACGACCGGCAACATACGCGAATGGAGCTCGAAGCCTTTATGAACGCATACCAATGGGACTTGTCAATGCATTGCACTGTGCTCCTTTCAAGAGTTTGGGAAGCAGAGATGGATGGATGTGTAGCGTCCGCGCACAGTTCCTATTGACTGCTGGAATATTGTCTGAATGGGAATGCCAAGTCCTGACATCTGTGATCGACGTGTCGGACGAATTCGGAAAAGTTAACAGTTCCGGTGACAGAGATTGGGATGGGGTACCCATTGGCGGCGGTAAGCTCGGCACTGCGCTTATTTAGTTTGCATGGCCAAATTTCTGTCCAGTCGAGCAACGGCGTGCTATACTGATACCTGCCTCTGCTTCTCATCTCACACGGTGCGCCTATGGATGGGACAGGATAAAGGTCGCCTGATGATTTGCAGCCCTCGCGGTCAGCGTGTAGGTGCCGTCGTCCACACCGCAACACATCGCCCCGCGCTGCCACCAATACGATTGGCTGTCATCTCGTTCGCCGGGATTGGGCTCACTTCGCTTCGAAACTTCGTTGTCGATATTTGGATCTGTCCTCGATCCGTGGTCCCCAGCTTTGTCGTGAGTTGGGAATTGCAGGCACCCTTTCTGATGGACTAGAGATATGTGACGGTCATTAGGCCTAACAGCGCTTGCCTGGGTACAGGGGCACGGGCTCCCTCTATCGTGGTTTTGCATGCCTCTGCCTATCTACGTTGGGTAATGTATGCGATTAAACGTCCGCAAATAAACGATATAGGCAGACACGTGGGAATAATTATGTTGTAAAGCACACAAGGTTGATATAAGTTAAGCAAAAAATTTGCTCGCCTGTGACGCGCTCAACTTATGAGTTTAGCGCGTCACAGGTTATTATTTTGTGTGTTATGAAGTGGGCTGTGGTCATCGCGCCCTCCTGCATTCCCCGTGGCCTCGATCATTGGTTGCTGGGATATGAGTCTGTGAGGCACGAGCCATACCACTCGCTCGAGCTGTGCTCCCGCCCGTAAAGAAGTGCTCATCAGGAGCGCAATCTTCCCCTCCAGCAAACTGGAACAAGCAGTTGTCCCGATGTGGAGTAAGCGGATGTAACTTTTGTCGTTCTTGGAAGACTATTTCAGCGCTTCCGGACGTTTAGCTGATTTGCTGAAACTGCTGAGTTGCCTGGGATTTAATGTCATTGAGGAGGATCGACTGATGTTTTATTGGAGCGGTGTGGGTCGGTATACGGACAGGCGTTCCCAATCGGGTGGAATTCTCGCGAGGAGGACCAAAAGAGTCTCAGTGGGGAGTTGCTATGCAGCCGAATCATGTCTGAGTTAAGAAAGCGTCAGCATGTAAGTGCTGAGTAGAAAGTGATGTTGCATGCTCTGTTACAGTAGCCAAAGCGCGGTCAGTATGTACGCTGACATGAAGGGATAACGCATGAAGAACATACGGGTTTAATAGCGTGATTTTATTTCTATTTAAATTCGCATTTACCCGGGAACACCAACCCGGAGTCTCCACCCCAACAAACGTTCTAATTCGCCGTAATGAGGCGTTGCGTTTTTACCGCTTGTTTGCTTAAAGGCGTCACAGGCAACAGCATGCGCGAGGCTTGATGTGTAAAACAACTGGTGGAACACGTTCAGATTTTCTGCTTTTCCGAAATTGACTTGCGACGTGGACCGTCTTGCCTGTCGTCTGGACCGTGTCGTCGGACGCACACTCTCTTGTTGGCGACGAATAAAGTCCCGATAACGTCCGCATCCCTGACCATTTGATCCACATCGAGAACGACGTCCAAGTTGTGGTCTGATTTGATGGTGACTTCGCGGCGCCGCTGTGGTGGGATTTGGACACAGATGGTCTTTGCGGTTGAAATTAATGCACGCTTCAGTGCAGTATCGCTGAGCCGCCTGAAATGTCCAATAAGGTCGCCGTGGGTTGCGCCGGTCGACCCGTGAAGGCCTTATGACCATATCAGGCAATTGCAGCGCATATCACGGGCGAGGATGAAGCCCGCCGCGTGAACCAGTTGGCACAGCGCCAAATATGGACCACCTGGCGGCGGATTTCGCGTTCGCTCCGCAGAAATAGTGCTCATGCGGTCCATGAACTGCGGTCAGCTGGTGACGGGCGCAGGGAGCAAGGCTACCGCGGGTCGACCGTGACGTGGTTTGCGTGTGATGACGAACTTCTCTTCAGTGCTAGAGGCCGAAGCAAGAGTTATCCGTTATACTGGAAGTGCTCTTCTGTGGTGTTGGGAATTGTTCGCAAACGGCTTCGTGAGCAAGATTATTGTCCCAGGGACATCAATGGAATGTATCCTTTTAAACTTTTTGTGCGCTCCCATTATACAAAAAACAAATAGCCCAAAACTGCATCAAAATATATTGGTGAAACGCCGGAAATAACGCCCTGCGTCAGCGAACTCATGCTACCCAACCACATCCAAAATTATTTTACTTGGCAAAATTTTATCGTGGAAGATCGGTAATCGTTGATAAAATTATGTTCTCCGTCCGCGTCGTCGATTATGGCAGAATCTGCAGACGGCAGCTAGGCTCATGATCAGTCACGGAAATTGACGTCTCAGGAATAATGTATTAGTCATGTTCTAGTCATTGGCGACGGTGCACCAACCTCTAAGGCGCCGTGTTACAGGTGTTACGCACCAGGTCAGCGCACCGTCCACACTCGGCACCGCGACCTTTAGTCGACGTTATGTCTCTACAGTGCCCAACTCAATCACACAGCAGGCGTTTCTCGCATAACCAGCACAATAATTATACATTTTGACTGTTTGGCTAAAGTTGATCACTGCGTTACCTGTGCCTCGTGTTGCTCACTGCACCACGCCTTTGCTTCTAATCACACCAATAATAGCATGCCGTCATAAGTTACTATGGTTACTCACAACGCTTCACTCGGGACGGAATGACGAGCAGCCACGTTAACCCCAGCGACGATTCCGCCGCCCGCCTCGACGTGACTCGAGATAGCTACGATATGTTAACGCAGTCGTTATTCGGACCCATGTTGGCACGGGGGGGACACCCAGCCCCACATCAGAGACCATCACAGTTGGACCACCCATCTCACTGCCGGACGCTGAGGGCTGATCAAGGGCCGGTCTGCAGATCGGCGACCTGTGCCGGCATGTGCAGGCTGGCGGCTGGCAGCTCGGATCAACGTAATGCGACGCTACGACGGCCAGTAGGGGTAGGAGATCGACTCTGTAGTCGAAAGTCAAGTGATCATGTATGCGGTTATACACACGCATGCGTGAATGTTACTACACTACGGAGAGCCGCCGCAGTCGCTGCTCGGGAATCCTTGCCGTCGTCTCCTGTCGTTTTCGTTCACGTCTGCTCTGTTCCTTGACTCCAGTGGTGAGACGGCTGTGGAATTGTCGCTTCATCAATGTCCATTGCAGACTGTGCGACAGTGGGTGCCTTTGCTCCTCAACGTTATCAAACATTACATAGCCTAAATGTTAGACAAACATTACGTGGGAATCTGTTCTCGCAACTGCAGCAGCCGATGACAGTCGGACAACAGTAGACCGTGGCAGCAGCAAACTATCACTTTTGTCTGCGCGCCTTCCGACCGGGTCTGATTCCTGCCTTACTTCTGCCCCCAGTGTCCCATCCCCACCCCACGTGTCCCAGCCTCATCCCGGTGTCCCAGCCCCAGTGCCCTAGTCCCATCCCTAGTGCCCCAGTCCCATCCCAGCGCACCAGTCCCATCGCCAGTGCCCCAGTCCCACCTGTAGCATCTCAGTCTCGTCTCCGGTGTTTCAGTCCCATTTCGCGGTGCATCAGTCTTATGCTCCAGTTACCCTGTTCCGTCCTCCAATGGCTCAGCCAGTCCCGCCACCTAATACTGTACCGTAGTGTCTCAGCTCCGTCCCCAGTGCTCCAGTTCCGCTGCGGAATGTTTCGATACCGCCCAGGATCTCAGTCCCGTGCTCCCGCGTCTAAAGCGCATTCTCAGGGCTTCAGTCTCTTACTCCTTGCCGTGCCTCAATCCCACGCCCGAGTTCCTCGCCCCCCCCCCCCTCTCCCTCCCTCCCTCCGCACCTTCTCCTACCCCAGCACATGACTCTCGCATCCCAGTGTCATGCTCTTGCTCCCCCGCCACTTTCATTGATTTGTTCCTGCCCCTCCCCCAGTGGCTCATACCTGGTGACCCAGTGCCTTAGTGCCGGTCCCTGAGGGCCTGAGTTGCGTCTTGCGTGGTCTCGGGCCTTTACCAACTGCCTCCGTGGTGTATTCCTGTTGTTCAGTGCCCAGCGCGGTGTCTCAGCTCCCCACCCGGGTCGAGCGTAGACCAGAAGCATGTTCGTAAACCGGGTGCAGATATCGCAAATGTTCGTATTTTCCCAATCGCTCATTTTCCTAGATGCTGATTTCTGTACTGCAGATGTTTGCGCCTCAGATGTTCGTAACCACACATGTCTGTGTGCGCAGATGTTCGCACTGCAACTGTTCGTAAACGCTAGTGTTCTTATCGCAGGTGTCCGTATGGTAAATGTTTGCTTGTGTAGATGTTTTATCGCAAATGCTCCTAAGCCCGAAAAAAATTACGCTGGGAAGTTAAGAAAGTCGCACGAGTGGAAACAACGGCGGTGTCAATCCAACTCTCATGACACCGAGGCCAACGCATTCCGCGCTTGCTGTGTTTGCAATTGTACAGTCTTCTAGCCCACGGTTTCTCCCTTCTCATAGTCCTTCACGAAGGTAAGTCCATGGCAATGAGTCACGTCACATTCAGGCCACCAGCTTCCATCTCTCGTGAACACCGCCGATATGGTTAAACCAAGACGCCATAGATGGGCGCGGCCAGACAAACGGCCGTTGCCATGGAGATATCGAGCCATTGCGCGCTGTTTTAGAAAGATCGAGCCCGCCAACAATTAATTTTTGTGTCTTGATATGGGCAGCGTATTCTGCTCATGCTAATCCATGTTAACTTCTCTGTTTTCATTATGTTATCTTTACAGCGTAAAGGGGAAACTGCTTTTCTGCAAATCTCTTCGACTTTAACACTGGCTCAACAAGCGATGAGTACACCCCTGGCAGTGCTTACACAACAACAGTATCGGCACTGCTTCCCTTATTCGCTGCTTTATCCTCCACTCACACAACGACCACTTTATCCGGGGTAAGCTGTATGCTTCAGCCAGGAATAGACTGAAGTACCCCCTTCCCCACCCTCCATGGCGCAAGCCTCGCCCGAGCGCCCACGCCCTGCCCATTTACCGATGACGGGTCCTTATGGGGGAGTCCCAGTAGCAGCACTCCCAGTCGTAATATATATATATATATATATATATATATATATATATATATATATATATACCATGTCGGTGGCGACAATATGAAATCAATACTGAAGTCTGAGGGTAATTGGGAAGGTGACCAGGATCCCTACATATTTATACGGCATTAGGCGCCCTATCTGAACATTATTATGCCCTCTTATGGTACCGGTATCGTTAGCTTACGAACGTCTCTGGAGCGGGCATTTGAGGGCACAAGTTAACGACAATGGTTTTTCATCCGAACGTTTGTGCGCATGAACATGAGCGTTTACGGCATAAGCGTTAGGAACATCCGCAATGAGGAACGCATTTGCGGTGCAACATCTGCAATGCAAACATTCGCGACATGAACATTTGCAAGTACGAATATTAGCGTTCACGAACGCCTGCATTGCAGACATCTGCGAATGCGCCAACAAAAATTTGTGTGCGAACTTTTCCGTGCGAATATCCGCCTTACGAGCCTGTGTCACGGAATCGGACCGTACATCTCAGTCAAATGCCCACGTCCCTTTTAACAAAGAGTGGCACACGACGCGCTCCCTTTCCCCCCCCCCCCCCCCCCCCCCCCCATGTATTGCAGCAATTGCGTAATGAGCGAGTGATAAGCGCCTTCGGCTCCACGGGGAGGCCTGAGTTCGAATCCCAGTTGTGCCACGACCCCTGGGTGCTTATATGGCCATTGCAGTCAACGGCTTTACGTAAAAGGGCACGCGACGACGTTCATAGTGGCCCCTTACAAAAACAGTGATTGCTTAGGGCGCAAAATCAGCCTGGAAACGAACGCATAATCTCGCGTGAGAGCCCGGCGCTCAGACCGCTACGTCATCACGCCACCAGCGTACTCGCGCTCTCACCAGTAGCAGCTAGCGGCCGGTGGCGTCTCGGTACCGCTGCGTGTCGCTGTGCGCCGCCTCAGTACCGCTCGGGCTCCCGGTACGGCTCGGATGGCTTCTCGGAAGGCTGGTAGCCCCACTGCTTCTGCCAGTGGTGGGTCCAGTACAGCTCGCCCTGATCGTTGGCGCGTTGCGCGTCCTTGCACACCCAGACGCAGTACACCAGGCAGAAGATGAGCGCGCAGAAGCCGCCAATCAGCAGCGCCAGGCCGATGAACCTGGCCGGCGACGCGTCACGTGTCACGTAATTGGCAGACGTCAGTGAAACGCACCTATGCGTGCACGTGCGCCGGTGTGTATGGTGGGGAACACTGCGTGTGTGACCACAGCTAGCGGTGCGGTCTACTTGAAGAGCTCGCGGTATACCTGTGCGGGGACACGGCATGTGATCCGAGTAGGTATTCCCGCATGCCGGCAGGAAGGGGCTCTGAGAAGCACATCTGGTTTATCCGCGGCCAATGACTCGATGCGCGTCACAGCACATGACCCTGCGTGCACGAGAACACGGTGCAGGCACCTGGGCAGGGCACGGCACGTTCGGGGGAGGCCTGAACACCGAGTTTTCTCAGCGGTATACGGGAGAAGAGTTTGGAAATGGAAGCATCAAGCAGTCGAACCATCAACTACCTGAGACCCCGCTGCGTTGTGTGCGATGGCTCGGGGCATAGTGGCTTAGAAAAGGCGACAGTTTCACATTAATGAATTGTTCACATTCACTGCAAGACGGCAGTGAGAAAGGTAGTAGTCCGCCCGCGTGCCTGCACAGAGGCACGAGCACCACCGACGAGTCTCAGGCCTGAGCCGCGTGAGCACTCACCATACAAACGGCGGATTGAAGAGCTGAAGGATGATGACAAAACCTAGCGCGATCAGCAGAATGGCCAAGTTCAGCAGCAGCATGAGGCAGCAGACGCCTGCAACAGAGCGGGCCGTGTCATAATTACCCTAACAGTCAGCTAACATGCGACGCCTCAGGTCTCAGTCCCCGGCATGCCCGGCGCGGTTTCAAACGACAACGGTCCAATTAAAGCCAGGGGCAACGTCAGCAAGGTCCAATCAAAGCCAAAGACAACGTCAGCAAGGCGACGAAGGCTGCGGTGGCGGACAACGTATGGGTGGCAATGCACGGCGGCAAAGCATTGCGATCAAGCGTGCGGCCGGTGACCATGCGCGTCTCTGAGAATCTGTGAACCCGTTGCCTTTCGCCGCACAAACGGTCGGAGTGGAAGACGAACGATGAAAAACGTTATTTTCGGGCACGTTATTTTCCACACCGCGTGAAGCCTGCGCTGAACGCGGTCGGCCACCTGCCGTCGGCTTTGCGACGCTGGTGAATGGGTACCGAAGAGCAGGGAAAAAATGGCCGATGCGAGCCGGCCTGGCTCCTATATTAGCCACCCGTAGCCACATGTGCGGTGCTAGTCCACCGGGGGCTATAAGATAGGCGAACGTTAGCTCGCAGAACAACATCTCCAACGCAGCACCCGGATGGCGCCCGGTCGCCGTGGTCCCTCATCGTGGTCCCACCTTTCGTGTTGGGGCAGCACGGGTGAGGAGCTGCCATGGTCTCCATCATCAGGTTGCCGTGGCGGGACGTCTTCGTCTTCATCGTGCCGTCTGAGACCCCGCTGCGGTAAGTGCGCTGGCTTGGGGCGTAGTGGCTGGAACAAGGCGACGGGCCGACATTAATGAAACCTGAATGTGACTGATGAATCACAAAAACACGAGTGAATTGCGGACATAAATACTGAATCATGCACATTACAAGCGAAACAATGACGGACCTAACAAATACGTCTCTGTATTTTCTTCGCTGCATCAGGGTTTTAATAGGGACGCCATATGGCCAGGGTAGCCGGCGCGCCCTACGTCCCAAATCATCAGCATAACCATCATCATCATCATCATCATCATCATCATCATCATCATCGGTCATGTGCTGTTCGTGCTTTCATTTCGTTCATTCTATTCCCGTGCTTTCATTTCGCATGCACGTGCTGGCTATCGGCCGAGCGTAGACCAACTGAGCTGGCTTCGATGGCGAAGGACGTAAGGCGCCTGTCTGCGACACACACAGACACTTGCCTGGGCTACTCGGCCTTCTCACTGGTCAGCGCGACTCGTCTTTACAGCTCCTCTGATTAGGCATTGGTATACTGGTTACCTTGCGGCGAACTAGCCGCGTTTTGGTGACTTTACTCAGCCGTTGATGACGTGTTTCGTTCCCACGCCAACTACGGCACCCCACCCCCATCCCCACCCCCACCCCCACTCCCACCTCTTCTCCTCCTCCCCCCCACTCAGGTAAAAGCGCTCACGGGCACTGATTCCGTCCAACACCCACATACAACACTCCGCCTCCAAGCGTACTGACCTCATCTCGCTGACCGGGGGCGGCTGATGCGCCTCGGCGTATATCTCGCTGGCCTCGCGCTCCTCCGGGTCGTAGCGGCGGTCGTGGCCGCGGTCGTCGTCGTAGCGGCGGTCGTGGCTGCGCTCCCGTGACCGGCCGTGGTGGCCGCGGCCCGTGTCGTAGCGCTCCTGCTCGTGCATGTCGTAGCGCGGCGTGTCCAGGATGAACTCGCTCACGGCCCGGTCCGACGGCGCGCGCTCTGTCTCGCTGCGCTGCTGCGGCGAGGCGGCGGTGAAGGTTTCCCCAGCGGGAATCGGGTCCTGACCTCTCGACGTACAGACTCGACCACGTACGCTCTCCGTTTGTGACGGGCAGTTGGCTCGTGTCCGGCACCGTATCGTACATGTCAGCAAGCAGGTAGAATGTGCAAGTCGATCCATTTTAGAGATATCTATGAAAGATATCGAAAGATATCGAAGGTATCGTCCAGCCGTTTTGACGGGGCGAGCGATGTGATATCTGACTTTGCTGAGTAAGACGACCGGGACGAATAGTTTATCTGCGCCTAACCCGTGGAATCACCAAATACAGAGTGGATGTGCCGTAGCGGAGTATCATGTAGTGCTCGCCTTATTCGGGGGTTCGGATTGCATTACAGCAAATGACACGTTTCTCCTTTCTTTGGTCGTTGGCGTTTACCTCATCAAAAACCGCAGTAACTACATCATTAGGATAACAAGAAATGTGGAAAAGGTGAGACTGGGTAGCTAAATTTGTGGAGTTTGCAAGCATGGAAACGCCAAACTCCTGTCTGCCTAGCGACGGAAAATGGCCACAAAACGGTATACAGCCGTTCTGAGTTGTCCTTCCGCGATCCGGCGTTTGGCGCAATCTCATATTCACCCTCTCCCTCCCTACCTCGTCATAGTCGCGGTGCATAGCCCGCTGCCGGTGATCGTCATCTCGATGTCGGTAGCGCCGGTCGTCCTCCTCGTCCTCCTGGTACCGGTTCTCCACGTCGTCCCGATGGTGGCGCCCCTCGTGGCGGTGTTGGCGCGACATGGTCACCCTGGAACGGGGGTGGCGTCAGGGAAAATGCGGTCTGTTGGCGCGAAATGGTCACCCTGGGACAGGGGTGGCGTCAGGGAGAATGTGGTCCTCAATAGACTTCACATGAACATATATTTAAGACAGACATTGACTTCCAATAGTAGGTTGCAATGTGCCAGTGCGTGTCTTCGACAGCCTGTGATTTGTCCTGCCGTGCTTTCAACAAACCGACCCGGGGTTCCGTCTGGGTGATCCGTGTGCCAAAATGTCTTCAGGATATGTTTAATTGATGGCCAAGAAAAGTGTTAAATTTCAGCTTTCTAGCTGAAACAGCTTGGCGATGATGTAAGACACGAAAGGGAGCCGAGTTCCCCCCGTGTAAACATAAGGTTAAAAACTGAGGTGAAGAGAGAGACGATTTGCCGAAAAAACCAGCTTCAGGCACTAGAGAAGTAAAAAGAGATTGGAACACCTCCTGTTTCGGTCAGTGATCTCACCCTGACCTAGACAATTTTGAGGGTTGTGACGCAGAAAATATGAGATCGCGAAGCAAATCGCCTTGAGTCGGCAATGAACCAAGCCTTGTAACCAACTCTTGAGCCCTTATTGTGGGAGCTAGCGAGGTGACGTCACGATCAGCTGACCGGCGGACGTACAGCGCCTCTCGGTGAGTTATTTCCAGTTGAATCATGAGTTTCGAGTTTTGGACATGACTCTGAGCCAATATCCGCCTCCTCAGACTGCTCATCTGTCAAGTTTGAGTTCAAAGATGACCCCTGTAGAAAATAAATCAATCCAATCGAGTTTGAGTGAGTCCCAAACAATCACGCGTCCCGCGTGGATTCTGAATGCGGCTGGCTCGACTCCTGCCCGGTTGACGCTGCGGGGATGTCATCAGCCCCATGCGTTGATGAACAGATTGGAACACACTCGAGATTGGGCCGCGTGGTGCTGTCGGCCCTCAAAGCCGTCCAGAATTAGAGGCCGGCGACAGATGGCGCGGCGGCTGGTCGTTTATTGGCGCCTGGAGAGCGTCGGACGCGGCCGGGCAGTGACACGATGGGGTCGGGTTGAGAGATGAGGGGTGAGATGAGGTGCGGGGGTGAGAGATGAGGTGCACCTACGGTGCGATCTGCGATTGTATCTGGGAGGGGCGGACTTGCTGTGACAGGGGCCTCACCGAAATCACCGAAGCTGGCCCCGGCAGCACCGGTCTATTTTATTCGCTGGTCCATGAATCTTGCTTTTGACGATGTAGGCATGTCGGGAACTCTGGGTCGGGAACGATGGGCTACGAACAGTGGTTTTAATGTGTTTCATGTACCTCGCATGAGATGAATAAAAAGTTATAGTGGACCACTGTCTGTTATTTTGTTTTTAGTAGTGCAATTTGGGTATCGCAATGGGCACGGGGTGGTTTGTAACTATCAACGGCCTTTTCACCAGGGCTAATTGGACCGCCATGTCTTCACATGTTTTCCATTCTCACGAAATCCGATCGATCGCACGAAAATGTGTGTTGGCTCAAGCGGCTTCAGCGTATCATATCTGAGTTACAAACAGTTTTAATGAGTAACCAAGCAGGGCGCTCTTATCTCGAATAACTGCTGAATTTCTTTCAAATCCTAACTATTTGAGTACAAGTTGCCGAAACACCTCACGTAACAACCATTCGTGAAAACAGCACATGTTCCGGTATCTGGCCTGCTGCTAGTACTACATTTTTCCTTGATACGGTTGAGAGTATCGAGACTGGAATTATGAGATATGCGCGGATATGCAAGATATGCGCAAGATATGCATACCTACACCTCCCTACATATCCGTACCTACACAATGATGCGCGTAGCATAAGATGAAAATTCGGAGCAAAAGGTAAAAAAATATGGATGGGTGGACTGCAGCTCATGAACGCACGCCCGGGTGGCCGGTTAAATACCGTTCGTTCGGGTGTGGGTCAGTTTGACTCCATTGATATCTCAAAAACTAAGCGAGCTAGGAGCACTAAATTCAAAGGAAGTGTTGACTCGTGCGTGAACTCGCTTGTGCTAAAACTTCAGGCTCCTAGCTTATGGCTTTCGTGTCAAATAAGGTCTAACAAGGTCAAACTCCAGACTGGTGTTCAAAGTGCCCCCAGACCTCCCGATGCAACCCGCCGTGCACCTAGATACCTACTCTAAGTAAAAATCACTGGTGTTTATTAGAGGGTCCGTGACCTATTGTGACCTTTCCAAGGCCAATGGTTACCAAAACCATACACGACTGCTTTAAATTTTTGTCATCTGAGCAAGCATCAAGAATTACGCTAAGCAGTTGTTCCTAAAAAGCTTACCTGGGCCATTTTAGGTCATTGATCTATTCTGACCTTCAGAAATTCCAAGGCAGATGTATAATGTGGTTCCTGTTGTCAATAAACTGAAAATGAGCACCACAAACTACTACCCCATCCAGCAAACTCTAGAGCAATAAAACAGGTCGGTTTGACCTTGGTCTGGCCTTTATATCGCACCCCAAGTCAATGGAAATTTGTTAATTTCAATTGTTGTGTTGCCCAATTAAGTATCACAGAGATGTTGGCTTCGTCTAACGCTCCGTTGTTGCATCAAATTGAACGATTTCCTTGAAATTGCCCTCGCGGAATCTATGGTCTGACTTTGACCTACTGTAGGTCAGTGACCTTACAAGGTACATCTAAATTTTGGATGTCAAACGATTTGCTATTTTGTTGTCTACAGCTATGCAGAATTTGGTGTGGCTACACACATACCGTTCGGAAATAATTCCGGAAAATATTCGGGGGTCAGGGGCGTGGACGTTGGAGTGGCTATGTCTAAAATGTTTCCGACGTAGACGAAAAATGTTTTATCTCGGGAAAAGGGACAAGTTCTCCAGTTGAAATGTTGCAGACGTTTCATCTGGGGAACTCGTCTCTCTTGGTGCCATTTGATATGGTTAAAACACAAAAATGATTCAATTTGCCAAAAAGTTAGTGAGGTCCGGACAATACCAGTCTTAGTAGTGGTCACGCTTATGTGCTGCTCTTTCGATCGAAAGATGCGTTGCTAGCCGGACGTTAAAGTCTCGCACGCCTCAAATGGACGCGTTAGACTGAACATTTGAATTATTGCTGAGTTTTTTTAGGCTTTGGTAGTTACCGACAGTGATCTTTCCACTTAAGACAATTTCATTCCGCACAATTTAACTTTTGCATTGTTAAGGACGTTTGGTCTGCATACTCTCAAACGAAATACAATTACAGTGATTCGACTTCCCGATTTCCAAGGGAATTCAGCGCAATAAAGAGATTAAATCATAAGGACGAGCCTCCAAGCGCTTAAAGTTTTTGCAAGATATGAATGCATAAAGTACTCTCCAACAACGTGCATACGTCAAATGCCGCAGGCGATTCCTATTCCGGAGATCCCAAACATCCCCGAAAGGAAATCGTGTTCGTCGACCGGCCATCGAGGTTTGATTCACACTCGATTTGGTGATCATCTGCAGGCATAGCGGGGCAGGGTGCATCCCCCTGCGATAAGACTCGTCTCATTTCCGTAACTGCGCCTGCACAGTCGTCGCTGGGTGCGCCTGATGGCGATCTGCACAGACACCCAGCCTGCACCGCCGCTGGGCCCGCCGCCGCCGAACGGTAGCGCAGGGAAACTGCAACGCCGTGTAGGAATGTAGCCACGCCTGCCGGGATCGCCCACACGGAGATATGTACCGAACACCGCAGGTCGCCGCTGCGCAGCTGCAGTCGTCTATGCAGATTACGCTGGGGGTTGGAATCGCTGGAAACGCATGGGCTATGTGCACCAATCTTGCCTTGTCACAAAGGTGGCAAAGGTGCCCCGTGCCCCTAATATGGTGTCGTTTGGCATGGCGTGGCATTATCAAATATTGATGAAAACATTTTCACATTCATAGGAGCATTTTCGCATGAAGTATCCCTGTAGTCTGTGCTTAGAAGAGCTTGGCGTTACTTCTAATTTGCTGATGTGTTTGACTCTAAAGGAAGCAGCAGATACCATGAGAAAATAACTAAGAATACATCCGGCGAAAGCACCCAAGGCTCAGGGTAAGCAGACTACACACCATCTTTTTACGCTTACACTTCGATCCAGTCATGCGGTTCAAAGCTGAAAGTGTCGCGCGTGCTCGCAGGTGGTGTGACCTCACAGCTGTCAGCTGAGCTGACCACCTGTCCGGCCGCCATACCTTGGCGCAGGGCGTGACCGGAGAGCCTGTCCGGTCCTTCTTCGCCGACCTGGTGTCCTGGAAGGTCACGAGTGTCCTCTTCCGCCGACCAGCACCACCCACCGGCCGCCGCACCCGCCTTCAGCGCCGCAGCAGCCCCCTGCGCTGCGCTAGCTCGTCGCCGCACGCCAGGCACCGTCACACGATGACTTTCTTGGGCTCGCCGCCGGCAGCGCCGCCCCTGCGAACGCCCTTGAAAGTGAAATCCAGCGGGCGGGCAGGGGCCTGTGCAGGATGTCGGTTACGTGAATGCACGCTACCCCGACCGTGAGAGGAGAGCGGGGCAGTGCAAAGGCACAAGCAGGCGGGGGAGTGGAGTAGCCACACTGACATTGCAGTTCGCACTGCCAAAGATGTGACTGCGGTTCTGTATTGCGATGGAGGCAGGGGTGAAGTTTCCTATTCAGCTGGGGCTCCAACTTCCCTCAATTGGGCTTCAGCCTCCCTCTCCCCTCCAACTTTAAGAAAAAGTGAGCCAAATCCGAGGAAAACCCGGTGCGTTAGTGTGCTTTGCGAGCATATAGCAGTATTGTTTTACTGTTGAACCGTCAAACTTTGTGACGAAAGAACTTATTTGCCGAAACTACACGCCTGAATGGAGGGAACAAACACAAAACATGTATGCTCGCTGAGCCTGGACAGAGCCTAAAAAATGTCAAAATGCAGAGGTGGGCACCAAGTCGTCAAACGTAAATATGCTAATCAACCAGAAGAGTATTTCGTTCACGAATTAATGTATTCGTTAGCTTCAAAAACGATCAACTCAGAATTGTGTACGTCCGTTGAATTTTGCCTGTTGAAACTGAGACCGCTAAAGCTATGTTGGAAGGCATATTTTCAGTTGAATTTGGAGTGTTATCTTTTGCACAAGTGTTGGGTAGGGCCTATTATCAGCACATGGGGGGATTCGAGGATATGGGCCTTGGGAACAACCAAGTTACCCGGGAACAATGGTTGACGTTGACAACCTCATGCTGACACGCAGCGTAAACTATTGTAAGAAAAGCACTTTTCCATTTTGATGAACTGTAATAACATGAATGGAAATTTTGAGCTTTTGACTGTGCAGG
Organism: Pollicipes pollicipes; assembly: GCF_011947565.3. Taxonomy (NCBI): domain Eukaryota; kingdom Metazoa; phylum Arthropoda; class Thecostraca; order Pollicipedomorpha; family Pollicipedidae; genus Pollicipes; species Pollicipes pollicipes. Next base: position 237,766 of record NW_023597077.1, read on the forward strand.
GTGAAACGTTGATCTTTTGTGCACGTATAAGTGTGGCAGTAAAATATGTAACCTATGTAATGGACGTAATTTCTGAGTCTTCGTGGCCGCGTCCGATGCACATCTAACCGTGGGAAGGGTAATGTTCCACGTAGAGTGGCAGCTGAACAGTATTTGTCACCTATGCGAATGCATAGATGTTCCTGGCTTTTACACATTGGCATGGGATAGCTATATTTATGTTCATCACTATTATGTCGGAAGACGGCATTCTCTATTCGTCGACTTCCGCTTCGCTTGCCCGCCTTGTGTCTTTGTTTTGCTTTGCTTTGCATCGATCATCCTCGCTTACGATTGGCTGGTCCGCTTTTTGTGGCGAAACTCTTGAAATGGGCAGTATGGCTCCTACTGCAGCACAGGCGACTGGACTGGTGACTGGTGCATCCAGCGTAGTTCCACCGGACCCCAGCTCAGTCCGTAAAAGGGTGCTACCTGGTCCCACGTCGGAGAAGCCGCCCCCCGCAGGGCACCACTTGGTCCAGCACTAGAGGCATCCTGGAGCGGCCCGTCGGTCACATCCGCCGTTGAGAATGCCTACTCGGGGAGACTTCTCTGTCGAAGAGAAGATCCCAGTTGCTCTGAGCGCGGACTGAATGCTGGA
>NW_023597078.1:0-47675 GCF_011947565.3 Pollicipes pollicipes
CCTCTGTCAGGCGGGAGCAGCTCCCCTCCCCCCCCCCCCCCCCCCCCACTGACGATTCAGATCACGTCTCAGACGTCTGCAGCGGCCCGGCTCCGCCGGCGAGTGCGCCGCCCGCGCCGGTACCACCCAGCGCGCTGCCCCGAGCCAGCTGACTCATCGGTCAGCCCGTGACCCGGTCAGATGCCGCTCTCGGGCGCCCCGCTCGGGCCGCCGCGTCCATGACTCACGGCGTCGGAGTCTCTGGGGCGTTATGTAATGTCTTACGCTGGGGCCGCGGGCCGCGGTCAGCACTGGAGCGTCGCCGGGCCGGCGGACCGGGCCTGCGGCCGGCAGAGCGTCGGGGGGCCGTGCAGGCGCTGTGGGCGCGGTCCGACCAGGCGGCTGGTGGGCCAGCTGTACATGCTCTGCGTCTGGTGTTCGTGACGGCATGTCGGCGGGAGATCTGGTGTAGCTGGAGCGGCGCTGAATCCGAACCCTCGGGCCTGACTGAAGCCCGGGCTGACCGGCGGAGATCTGGTGTAGCTGGAGCGGCGCTGAATCCGAACCCCCGGGCCTAAGAGCCTGGGCTGACCGGCGGAGATCTGGTGCAGCTGGAGCGGCGCTGAATCCGAACCCCCGGGCCTGAAGAGCCTGGGCTGACCGGCGGAGATCTGGTGCCTGGAGCGGCGCTGAATCCGAACCCCCGGGCCTGAAGAGCCTGGGCTGACCGGCGGAGATCTGGTGCAGCTGGAGCGGCGCTGAATCCGAACCCCCGGGCCTGAAGAGCCTGGGCTGACCGGCGAAGATCTGGTGCAGCGGGAGCGGCGCTGAATCCGAACCCTCGGGCCTGACTATAGCCGGGGCTGACTGCAGCGACCAAGCGGAAGAGGCATTACCAGCGTGCGGTTCTCCAGACCACTTGATTCCCTCTTGTGACTTGTCGGCCGCTAGCCTTCTGCTGGCATCACCGCCTGCTGGTGCGGCCCCCCGCATCGCCCGGGTTTAGCTGATCGATGTAATCCTGGCGCCGCAAGAGCGATATTCCTATTGATCTGCCCGGCTTTTGGACCGTAATGCCGGCCTCGTGACGCTGGCCGCAATTAGCTGGGCAACGAGTCGGTGTGGAGAGCGCAATGCTGAACGACGGATGCTGGGAGCCCTGCAGGTGCCTCTGACGTGTCGGGAGCTATGCAGGTGCTTCTGACCTGTCGCAAGCTATGCAGGTGCCTCTGACGTGTCGGGAGCCCTGCAGGTGCCTCTGACGTGTCGGGAGCCCTGCAGGTGCCTCTGACGTGTCGGGAGCTATGCAGGTGCCTCTGACGTGTCGGGAGCTATGCAGGTGCTTCTGACCTGTCGCAAGCTATGCAGGTGCCTCTGACGTGTCAGGAGCTATGCAGGTGCTTCTGACCTGTCGGGAGCTATGCAGGTGCCTCTGACGTGCTGGGAGCCCTGCAGGCGCCTCTGACGTGTCGGGAGCTATGCAGGTGCCTCTGACGTGTCGCAAGCTATGCAGGCGCCTCTGACGTGTCGGGAGCTATGCAGGCGCCTCTGACTTGTCGGGAGCCCTGCATGTGCCTCTGACGTGCTGGGAGCCCTGCAGGCGCCTCTGACCTGTCGGGAGTCCTGCAGACGCCTCTGATCTGTCACAAGTTCTGCGGGCGCCTCTGACCGGTCGGGTGCCCTGTGGGCGCCTCTGACCTGTCGGCAAATTGGGATAGTAGTCACCGTGTTGACCGCGGCCACACATGCCCTGCAATCAAGGGGGCGTGGTGGCCTGTTACCGTTCGCCACCACGTTGATCGAAATGCTCTGCAGTTTGAAGGACGTCTCTCAATCACGGTGATCCTTGGCTCCGATTGCCAGCGATAACGCCGCCGGAAAAATGTTGAGGGGTTTGAGCTGCATGGGTCATCCGGTATCGCCTAGCATCCGTGTGAAACGTGTCACCGGATGGTGCCGATGTCACCAGCTGTTCGGGTTTCGACCATGGACCTTGGGGCTTCACCAAGTGGAGCTGCTTTGCCGCCGCCAACCAGCCGTCTCGCCAACCAGCGCCCCAGCCGTACCCAGCCAGTTTCAGCCGCCCGGCCGCGGACGAGCGCCGCCGACTCCCACTCCCATCGCCGACTCGCCCCTCCCGCGACATCAGGGGCGCTGGTTGGCGCTCCGCTCTGGCCAGAGCGAGGAAAGGAACGGTCGTTCACGCCTCGCCCTCTGGGGGACGGGGGAACACCCCGACGCGCCGAACATGCCAAACGCACCACACAGGTGGGGGCCAAACGGCATCAATCGATGTTCCCTCACCAGCGGGCTCTTGTATAATAGATGGCGCCCACGCGGGGTGTGTGTTGTACCGGACAGTACAGCAGCAGGGCGGCGGTCCACGAGCTCTGCTGTCCCGTACAGTGCAGCAGCAGGGCAGCGGTCCACGGGCTCTGCTGTACCGTACAGTGCAGCAGCAGGGCAGCGGTCCACGGGCTCTGCTGTACCGGACAGTACAGCAGCAGGGCAGCGGTCCACGAGCTCTGCTGTACCGTACAAGTGCAGCAGCAGGGCGGCGGTCCACGGGCTCTGCTGTACCGGACAGTACAGCAGCAGGGCAGCGGTCCACGGGCTCTGCTGTACCGGACAGTATAGCTACATGACAGCGGTCCACGGGCTCTGCTGTACCGTACAGTGCAGCAGCAGGGCGGCGATCCACGGGCTCTGCTGTACCGGACAGTACAGCAGCAGGGCGGCGGTCCACGAGCTCTGCTGTACCGTACAGCGCAGCAGCAGGGGCAGCGGTCCACGGGCTCTGCTGTACCGTACAGTGCAGCAGCAGGGCAGCGGTCCACGGGCTCCGCTGTACCGGACAGTATAGCTACATGACAGCGGTCCACGGGCTCTGCTGTACAGTACAGTGCAGCAGCAGGGGCAGCGGTCCACGGGCTGTGCTGTACGGACAGTATAGCTACATGACAGCGGTCCACGGGCTCTACTGTACCGGACAGTGCAGCAGCAGGGCGGCGGTCCACGGGCTCTGCTGCACCGAACAGTACAGCAGCACGGCGGCGGTCCACGGGCTCTGCTGTACCGTACAGTGCAGCAGCAGGGCAGCGGTCCATGGGCTCTGCTGCACCGGACAGTACAGCAGCAGGACGGGCGGGTCCACAGGCTCGGCCGTACCGGACACTACAGCAGCAGGGCGGCGGTCCACTCACCGGAAGCCCGCCGCCGCGCGTCGCAGATCGAGGCCACCAAATGCGAGCGGTCGGCCGGGCCGGGCGCCGGGTCGCACCGCCCCCAAGCCGCAGCATCAGCTGACTGCAGGGCCGTCCCGCTCTGACCCGGTTACAGCTGGTCCGGCCCGGGTCTGTTTGGATCAGTCGGCGCCGACGGGTCACGTGACCGCCGCCGCGCGCCGGGCTCGCTTCCCGGCCGTCAGCTCGCCGGGTTCGGATCGGCGCCGACTGCCGTCAGCTCGCCGGGTTCGGGCTACTCCAGCGCCGACTACCGTCAGCTCACCGGGTTCGGGTCGGCGCGACTGCCATCAGTTCGCCGGGTTCGGGTCGGCGCCGACTGCCGTCAGCTCGCCGGGTTCGGGCTGCTCCGGCGCCGTCTGCCCCTGCAGCGTTTTTACTGGGTCGGCCCTGGGATGTTTTTCGCTCATGAGGCCTGCGGGCCCCTGCACTCCGATTGTTTGATTTGCCGATGACTGGTGCCAAGAGTGGCGGCATTTCGCATTGAAGGCCAAACGTTTTTGCAGCTGACAATCAGTCCAGATCGCCCCAGCCGGCTGAGCGGCTGCTGGAGGCGGCCCGGTAAGTGCACGCCTCAGCTCGTCACGGACGGCGGACCTGGCCGGTCGCCAGCCCGGGAGACCCGAGCGCTCTAGCCCAGATTCGCGATCTGTTATTCTAGCGTTGTTATTCGTCCGTTGCCGTCGCGCGAGCGGCGGTTCGATTTGGCAGGATTGGAGTGCTTCTCCGGGGCCTGTCGGGAATCCAGTGGACCGTCGATGTTGGCTGAGCTCATGCTGCTGGTTGGTGTTTAGTCCAAGTTGAACTGACATGCGTAAACTGCCTCACTTTGCTGATGATAGCGTAGGTGTAATGATGTTTAGGCATGAAATCTGCCTAATCATACACTTCGATCGAAAACAATAGCAGTGCATGCTTTGCAGCGCGACCCCCTGACAGCCGTGCAGGTATCAGGCCATTTCACGTGCTATGAATGCGCTCTATGCCATGGCAGCGGAGCGAGGGTGCTAGGTGGTGGTGGAGCAAACGGCACGACTCTTGCGAACAAAGACAAAGGCATCGTACTCTGACCATGACTCATCCGGGAATCGAAGGAAAGCGCCGGCCCGCCGCGCGCCACGCCGCGCCACACCGGCTGTAGGAGCAGGGGGAGGGGGGGGGGGCGGCCTCACCGTGGGAGCCTCATCATCATCCGCACGGGGCCAGTGCCGTCCGTGGAGGCGCGGACGGCCCGCCGGCGGGGCCCCCCGGCGGATGACGCACCATCCGGCGCAGACGCTCTTCAGACGACATCTCAGCAGACGGCGGCGGCGCCGGAGCGACGGGGCTGAACCAACGCTCGGCCACTGCCGGCGGCGGCCAGCCGGAGTCGGGCATGACTCGGATCAGTGTGCCCTGGCGGGAGTCAGCGGGCGGCAGCCGCTGGGCGGACGCTCCGGCGCTGGGCGGCCGTCCTGTCGTGGTGTCCGGTGGCCTGCTCTGGTGAGGCGGCTCTGGGGCGGACGCTCCGGCGCTGGGCGGCGTCCTGTCGTGGTGTCCGTTGGCCTGCTCTGGTGAGGCGGCTATGGGCGGACGCTCCGGCGCTGGGCGGCCGTCCTGTCGTGGTGTCCGGTGGCCTGCTCTGGTGGGGCGGCTCTGGGCGGACGCTCCGGCGCTGGGCGGCATCCTGTCGTGGTGTCCGGTGGCCTGCTCTGGTGGGGTGGCTCTGGGCGGCGCCGGCGCTCTGACGACGCTGGCGCAGCAGGACACCGGTCTGGTTTGTGGTAGCCAGCCATCATCTGACGAGCGCCGTCGCAGGAAGAGCCGGACGGGATTGGCTGGAGCGTACTTGCCAACCAGCCAACCACCATCTCAGATAGACGAATCGTTTATTTCGCCAGCTGGTTGTGATAGACGAGTTCGTAGCCAGGGAAGCGTTGTTCGCCCCCTGCCGTGGCGCACTCGCCCTGTCGCGCGTCCGTTTACGTCCCGTCTTCGTCGGGGCCTGTCCCAGGCGCGGTGCGGCATCACGAACGCGTCACGATGGTGGCGATCCCCACGGCGGGTGTGACGCTGCCCGTGCCGCTGCCCTCCTGCGGCCCGATGCCCGTCACGGCCGCCGCCGCGAGCGGCCGGGCGGGGGCGCCTCCCACGCGTGACTCAGCCGCAGCGCGGGGCGCTGACTGAGGCCTGCTCTCTGTCGCCGGCCGATGTGTGAAGAACTCAGGCAGTGTCTCGTGGCTTGCCGTCACGTACCGGCTGGCGACAGTGGCAGATGTGTGATGTGCGTGTGTACGCGTGTCGCCGTTCGCCCGGAGCTAGACGGGCGTTCAAAAGGAACTGTTCGCTGTGCGACGTGCGTGTCTGTTTATGTAGCTGGTCTTCATATTAAGACGGGCGTTTGTAACGAGTGTGCCGCGCGGAGGCAATTATGGAAGTGATGGGTGTGGAAAAATCGCCGCCATGAGCGTATGCGGGGTGGATTAATTCCGTTTTTCAGGTCGCCTTGCTCCTGCCTTGTTTCAAATGTGTTTATGCTTTGAGCCGGAACAGTTGCATTAAATGGATTTCGTAGTCGATATAAGTTATCTTATGTGTTCCGATATCTTCTTGAGTAAGGAGTCCCCACCAAACATTTATGTGAGCCTAAATTGGGCGGAGGGCCCTGTCAAATTGGACGATGTGGGCATATCAAAATGTTGGAAATAATGGGTCACACCATCAATCAGTGTTCATCGCCAGTCCCGGGATCCCCGGCCGCGGGGCCGGTGCGACTCCCGTCTGGGTCACGGCGGCAGGACCACTGACGGGCGGGGCTGGCCTCAGCGACCTTGAACCTCCGTACCTGCCGCCGCCCGGCTCTGATTGGTGGGGAGGGGAGCCCACCCCGCTGCTCCCCAGCTGCTGCCGCCTTCCTGTGGGTCAGGCCGGGGAGGGGGGGGGGGGGGGGCTGTTAGCGGTGACGGGAGAAATCTCAGCTCAGGGACGCGTGGTCTGTTTCTTCGCGTCTCCCCGTCCACCGTCTGGGAGAGAAAAGGGAACAGGCAGCGCCCACGGCTGAGTTTGGAATAGCGAGCCGCTCGCATGCTGTTGACGCGTGCGCACGCCCGCTCGCTGCCGATCCAGCGGGCGGAGGAACAGGGAACCTTTCCCCGGCATGTGCCGTTTCAAACTTGTCTGTTGACGTGAGTGGCTTGCCGTTGTGGTGGTAACTAGCTCAGTGTTGACGTCTCTCGCCCGGAGAGAAGGGGCGTGTTCTGACCCAGCCGCTGCGGAACGCCTCACCCGAGGAGAAGGGGCGTGTCCTGACCCAGCCACTGTGGAGCGCCTCGCCCGGAGAAAAGGGTCGTGTTCTGACCCAGCCGCTGCGGAGCGCCTGGCCCGGAGAGAAGGGGCGTGTCCTGACCCAGCCGCTGCGGAGCGCCTGGCCCGGAGAGAAGGGGCGTGTTCTGACCCAGCCGCTGCGGAACGCCTCACCCGAGGAGAAGAGGCGTGTCCTGACCCAGCCACTGCGGAGCGCGTCGCCCGAAGAGAAGGGGCGCGTCCTGACCCAGCCACTGTGGAGCGCCTCGCCCGGAGAAAAGGGTCGTGCTCTGACCCAGCCGCTGCGGAGCGCCTGGTCCGGAGAGAAAGGAGCGTGTTCTGACCCAGCCGCTGCGGAGCGCCTGGCCCGGAGAGAAGGAGCATGTTCTGACCCAGCCACTGCGCAGCATCAGCTGACTGAGCCTCCTCCTCAACGGGGTGAGAGCAATGCAGAAACGTCAGCTCAGTCCGATGGCTTAGTTACAACGTCTGGTAAATGGTACGAGATGTTCCGCGAGACATTCCGTCCCTCAGACAACCTGTTAACCTCGTTGTTTCTCTGTCTGGCTGTTAAGCGACCAAAGCATCATCCACTGAGCCAACACGTGACATAAACTCGGTCAATTTGGCCAGGCCTGTAGGTTCCTGGCTGAAGCTTGCAAGCCCAGAATCTGTTATTGCGGCGAGCGCTGCTGGCCCCAGCACGCGCACCTGGTCGCGGCTGCTGGACGCGCTGACCCCGACCGTCTCTATAGTGACCTCGTTCAGGCCGAAGCTCCCTGTGGGCTGAACGGTACGGCTGTGGATGGCCTCTGCGATGAAATAAACGATGTGTCGTTCGTCGCAGAGCGCCTCGCAGTGTCCTGGTGCTGCCGCAGGGAGCTTCATGATGTGGTCGTTGATGCTCTCGAGGATCATGGTGTGGCGGGATGCGAGTTTGTGTGCGTTCCTTGCAGCCGGTCGGGGCCGCGGCTGCTGACTGGTCCGCCGCCGGCGAAATAAAGCTGGGTTCTGCTTGTGATAAACGGACCGTCTTGATTGGACCTAGCCGTTGGGTAGGCTCATCTCGTCAAATAAAATCGAGACTATTGCCACATTGCGTGAGCCTCGATAATTGGATCGCGTTATTGGGTACATTTAATGGGATTAGGCAATATCACGATGGACCGGAACCTGATCACGTCAAATTGGGGGGGGGGGGGGGGGGGGGTTTACTGGCATCGCTGACATCAAAAGCTATTCGGCATGACTTATTATTGTTCAATCATTGGATATGGTGCGGTCACGGTTGAGGATGGCTTAAGCAAGCAAGCTTCCACAAAAGGTTTGTGTGACTGACGCGACTCAAAGAGATGATAAGGGATGCCGTCTCGCTTTCTTGTGTTCTTTCACCGGCGCTCAGGGTGTCGTCTTTACAAAGCTGCAATTCCCTGTGTCATACGGCAGTACACAAAAACAGCTCCGGTTCACGCCATGGACTACGTGCCGGTGAACTGTTGATCCCGTTGTCCGGCTCTGGGCCGGTGAGCTGGTGATCCCGTGTCCGGCTCTGGGCCGGTGAGCTGGTGATCCCGAGTCCGGCTCTGGGCCGGTGAGCTGGTGATCCCGAGTCCGGCTCTGGTTGGTGAACTGGTGATCCCGAGTCCGGCTCTGGGCCGGTGAGCTGGTGATCCCGAATCCGGCTCTGGGCCGGTGAGCTGGTGATCCCGAGTCCGGCTCTGGGCCGGTGAGCTGGTGATCCCGTGTCCGGCTCTGGGCCGGTGAGCTGGTGATCCCGTGTCCGGCTCTGGGCCGGTGAGCTGGTGATCCCGTGTCCGGCTCTGGGCTGGTGAGCTGGTGATCCCGTGTCCGGCTCTGGGCCGGTGAGCTGGTGAATCCGTGTCCGGCTCTGGGCCGGTGAGCCGGGCGGCCGCCTCGCTGGAGCGTGAGGCCGGCTGACCGCTGACGGGGTCATCCCACTCGGAAGCGATTGTAACGGTCGCCCGGCGCCGGGCGAGCCCGCCCGCGCGCTCGCGCCCCCCTCGGCCTGCCGGGCCGGTCCTGACCAGGCCGCCAGCGGCCGGCGTGGGGCTGTTTGCGCGGCCAACGCACGTCAGCAACTAAAATATCGTCCGCGCAATGTCCAGTTTTGTCGCCAGAGGGGGTCTCTACAGCACGGAGCTGCATCAGCACAAGTGAGGCAGGCACGCCAGAGTGCAGATGGCGTGGGGTGTTGCGGGCGCACGGACTGGGCCGATGCACCTCACGAGCCCTCATAATGTATGGTGACGACCGGCCGAGTTATGATGGACGCGGGTCACGTGTGCCCGGGAGGGTGCTGTGTGCAGCGTCACGGCCCGCTGCACACGGTCGGCCGGACGCGGGTCAGGTTACCTGCTCCGCTGGCGCAGGTGGCTGGCTCACCGGAGCCTGGCTGCCAATGTTCGGCATCTTTGACGTATGGGGAGATGAAAGGACGTGTCGTTCGTCCCTACATTGTTGGCTCTGGAGGGTGAATGTAATCGCTGCGCCGCCTTAGCACGGAGCCCAGTCACTCGTCGGATGGGTAGTTTGACTGCTTAATTACCCAGCCATCAGTGAATCAAAACGTAGATTAGGGGCTATTTCAAACTAGCAAGCCTCTTGACCACAGTCATGACGGTAAGCAGGGGCGTGAACGGCCGCCTGGCGTGGCCCAAAGGGGGCGTAAGCCCCCGGGCTCTTGTGCCAACCCAACTAACCCGGCTGCCATGGTGCTCAGGGAGGAGGTGGTCACAGCTGTCCTTGGCAAAACGTGAGAAATTCGCACCAATAGCGTATTACTGTTTTTTTCCAAATCCGGTGTTTTTAACGAGGCATCCTCCCATGAGTTTCCAGTAATGACATCAACAAAGGCGCTCACCCACGGTGGGGCAAGTAATGCCTGGAGATGGCCTGATGACGTCGGCGGATGTGGTGCCGGGAGACATTATGACGTCATCAGATGCGATGCCGGAGGCCCGGTGACGTCACCAGATGTGGCGTCGGACACCTGATGGCGTCGGCTGACGACTGGAGGCCCGGTGCTGTTTCTCCCGGACGGAAGCGCCCGAAGCGTGCCCAGTGGCCGTCACGTGCCGCTGGCCGACTCAGGGTCGGCCTGCCATTGGCCGGCCGGGCGGCATAGCCCCACGGCGATTCTGCGACAAGGGTCGCTGGTACAGGAGGTTGGGTGGGGGGTGGCGGTAAGCACGCGGAGGGGCATGATCAGTTTGGGAGCGAGCGTACAGTTCAGCGAAACGAATAATAAATGGCGTGTTCACGAAGCTGGTTTTGGCTGCAATCATCATGGCTGCTTTGTTGGAGGTTGCCGTTCGCATGGGAACAGAGAAGCGCCAGCCATGGGCTTTGTGATCCGTTTCTGACCATGTCGTGTAACATCATGGTTTCAGTGGGGCCTGCAAAACGTTTCAAGGAGCAGGGGCCTCCAGCCCGTTTCCCCATCGACTGCCGTCGAGCAGCAGAAATGCATGGCCTCGACGACGTCAGTGGTTATTTCCCGGCCGTCTCTTCGCTGCTAACGTCCGTTAAGCTCCAAACAGCGGGCTGGCCCGGCCGCAGCCCAGTGGCCCGTTCAGTTCTGCTCACTCTCCCATGGAGACGGTGGCGCAGGCGCGTGGCAGTCCCGCCCGGCCGGCGCCTGCCCTCCCCCGGGCGCCGGTTCACGGGCGGCCTGTCCAAGCGACGCCTCCCGCACGACAACGGCACGGCCGCGCCGGCCGAGGCGGCCGCGTTCGCTGGCGGTGGCCGCTGCTCTGTCAGCAGGTCGCGCTCGCTGTGATTGGTCCGGCGGCGGCGGCGCTCGCCAGGCATGCTCGTCTGTCAGCCCGTTAGCCGCGGTGACGACAGGGACGGACGGAGGTCAGGGCCTTCCCTCGGGAACCACCTGTGGTCGTCCGGTCAATAGAGCCGCCCCTCCCCCTCCCCGTCATCGGCGACGCTGGCGGTGGGTTCACAGCTGGCGTGCGGCCATGGACAAAGATGACGGCGCGCCTTACTGATCGCAGCGTCAGCTGGATTAGAACGGACCTTCTCTGTGTTTGCTTTGCTTTCAGGGGCGCCTCCACCTCTCCTGAATGCATGTTTTTGATGAGGGGCATCGGTGCATCGGTAAGGAGGTGCCATTTCCATGTTGGACACCGGCTAAACTTAATCGATCGAGCATACTAGCAGAGCGAGCTGCCCGCAGTCAGGACGTCAGCGCGGCTACAGTTGTCGCCATTTGCAGTCGCCGCCGAACCGGCGGCGGCGGGGCCGGGACTGCAGATGCTCTGCCCTGGGCCTGCTCTTGTTCGGAGGCGGAGCCGGGCGGAATGGCCTGATAGAGGGCCGGCGCACGTTAGATTGAAACCGACCGGCCTGACGTGCTCCCAGCTGGCGCTTCTGCGCTGTGGCTTGGCTCTGCAGAGTGCCGCGCCATCACGGCGTCGGACGACGGGAAACGGGCGGCGGCGGGCTGACCGCGCCGCGAGCGCGTCACGCCGGCGGTGTGGCGCCTCGAGTGACGGCCGCGCTGCCGCTGTCATGCGCCCGCGTCACCACCGATCAAAGATGTGCCAGCCGATGGCGCGGCGGTGCGCGGAGAGAAACGTCGCCATTGAGGCGGCCGCGGACGCCAAACAATGGTGTGGCTTTGCAGGGCTGTGACAGCGACAGACAGGCGGTGGCTGTCGGCTGGGGAAGAGCAGCAGACGGCCGGCGGTCGTACACGGGCGGAGACGGGAGATTTCAGTCACCCCGCCGATGTGTGGCAGCCGGAGATGTGTGGCAGTCGAAGACGTTGGCAATTTCGGAGACGTACGAGGAAGTGGCTGACAGCCGAAAGCAGCTGGAAACAGTCGCGACGTCGGAGACAGTGGCACACAGTCGAGGACGGTCAGGAACAGTCGACGACAGTCGGAAAGATTGGGAAAGGTTGGAGGCGTCAGAGATGGTCGGAGACAGACTGGAACACTCGGAAGCGGTCGGAGACAGTGGGAGACGCACCCTCTGAGGCGAGGCCTGGCCGAGAGCGGTGCCTTCCTCTCCCACCGGGGAGACGGTTGGAGACAGTGACAGACACACCCCTAGAGGCGAGGCCCCAATTCCCCACTGGTCTATCGGTCGATAGCGGGACGTCGGATCTGACGGCTTGCCGACTGACCAGGCGCCGAACCTCCGGCCGGGTGCGGCACCGCGCGGTCTGCCCTACCCCCCCCCCCCTCCCCCTTCCCCAACCCCGTCTCTCTCCGAGCTGGGCTCAGTCACGCATGGCAGTTGGATATCCTTTGTGGCGAAAATATGATTATATGGGGGGCTTAGAGTCGCTTCAGCAGGCAATAGTAACCTGTTAAGGGGATCCTGTGAATTGCCCAGCTGGGTTTCCCACATTCGTATGTATAGTATCCCTGGGTTCTGGGGCCGGTGGACCTGTGCCGCGAACCTGGCCTACGCTGTCATTCATAATTCCGTTAGCTACCAAAAGAAGCTATTTGCCGTCTGACAGGACAACAGCTGGGGTCGTTTTTGTGACCCATGTTTTTGTATAGATCCACACGCGATCAGCTGAAAGATTCGTCACATATGGCGTGAAAGCTCAAAGCTTCCACGGGGTCTTTAGGACCATGATCGCAGGAGATAACGTATGTGTTGTTCAGGGAAGCAATGACATCTGACAAGGCATGTATCTTTGAAAAACAAAACAAAGAAGGTTTTTAGAAACGCTCACATTTGACTAAAATGTACAACAGATACCCTCAATCCAACAAACACCCTAACATCCGATTCATGACGGAGGAAGTTTGTTTGTTTTCGGCCGGCGCGTGATACCGAGGAAGGGCGCCTGAAGCGCAGCCCGGCGACGGGGCGCGAGCCCGCAGCGGGTGCACTGTCGGTCCGACTGGCGTGGCGAGGTCAGCTGGCAGCTAGCGGAAGAGGGCCAACCTGGTTCGGGGCAGCCCAAGTTTTTACCGGGAGCTCCATTTCAGACGAGCAGCAGCTGTCCCATAGCCGATCCGGCTGCCTAAACGCTTCTGGAAACCTAGTAAAGAGCTCATGGACTTTTGCTACTGGTTTCACGTTCAACCTTTTGCAAGCTTACATAAAACGCAAATTTAGCTCTCAACTTTTTAAGGTGGAGATCCCGTCTCTTGGTGCACGTTGGAGCGGAGCACAAACACCTACGTGGTGATGTATTATCGCGCAGCGTATGATACTTTGGCAAATGCATGCCAGACGAGTAAGCAATATCTGAAGACTCTGGTGGGCAGTGCTGGAGACATTTCGATGAGGGGCATCTCCAGTGTTGGACCTAATTTATAGTGACCTGAGGCGCTGGCTGCCCCGAACACTCCGGGGCCCAGCTGCCAGGTCAGGACTGGTTTCGTCCTACCCAGCCGCTGCCTGGCCCGGCGGGGATCTGCAAACATCCTACCCAGCCGCTGCCTGGCCCGGCGGGGATCTGCAAACGCAGATCAGCGCCGTGGCCCGTCTGGCCTTGTCGCCGACGAGGTCACTGACCCCACTCCCGGGTCACGTGGTGTCGATCAGCTCACCGCCCGCCCGCCCGCCATATGGCGACGAAAGGGAAACTGGCGGCCGCGCGCGCGCTCGCCGCTCCATGGATGGTGAGATCGGGCGGACGGAGTCGCCCCGGCCGCGGCGCTGAGTCATGGCATGATGATGGCCTGTGTGCGGTGAACCGTTCAGGACTGGCGCCGGGACGGGGGGTAGTCACTTGACTCATGCTCGAGTGCCGTCGGCACCGGGCAGTATTTCCCCGGCCTCCGTACCAGGCGCCACCTGGCGCGCGGTCGGTGACATCAGCCCACCCTCGGAGGTCACCCCCGGTCCGGTTTTAGCAACTCATCATGACCTCTCGTCGAGAATATTCACACTGAACCTCGAGAGTGACGTCATTTAAGCTGTAAATGATTCACTCATTCGTATGGACCAACTCCTTTCTGATCTCACGTCCGTCCAAGTTCTTTACGTTTTCCACTTGTCTTTCAGCTCTGCCCCCTCCCCCTCCCCCCCCCCACCCTCTTACCGGGCAGTTTCTGTTCAAGTTTTCTTATTGAATCTTTCTTGCGGCTGCCAGTGCACGCGCACGAGCGCGTTCGAATGAAGATGGAAGTGTGCTTCCGGTTGTTTCGGCCAGCTGACGTCGGTTAATGAACGACCGGATGTGTCCGCTCCAGTCAGCTGGTCCCCAGCGGCACGAGCCTGCAGCGTGGAAACACTCCCGGTGTGTAATTGAGATGGATGCGGAGGGCCTGGGGACGTGGAGGCGCTGCTGGTGTCGGCGGATATTTAGTTGGTTGGCTGGCGACGGGCTTGTCAATTGGTGCCCAGTGTTGGGCCGGTCTTCAGCTGTTCGACCGGTGCTCAGTTGTTCGGTCGGTCGTCATTTGTTAACTCGGTCGTCAGCTGTTCTGCTAGCCTCCAGTTGTTCGGCCGGTCCTCAGTTGGTCGGCTTGTCCTCAGTTGTTTGGCCGATGCTCAGCTTTTTGGCCGGTCGTCAGTCGGTCGGCTGGTCCTCAGTTGGTCGGCTTTGTTTGGCCGGTCCTCAGTTGGTCGACTGGTCCTCAGTTGTTCGGTCGGTCCTCAGTCGGTTGGGCTGTTGGGCAGTCGGCTCAGCTGTTCAACTCAACACGTCGGGCCAGCCGCCGCAGGGTCCGCCCGCCGCCGCTGACCCAGCCGCTGTTCCGCCACGTTAGCCGGATATCGAGTGTTACGTCTCTCGCGGCTGCGTCGCGTCAGCCAGCTATGGACCGGTTGGGTCTCGATGGCCCGCCAGTCGACACCACACGCCATGTCAGCACTCTGTCGCAGCAAGGCAACTGTCAACGTCTCTCAGCGGTCTGCTGCGCACTTAAAACCGTCAGCATTTGTCAGCGGCCCGCCAAACCGTCCGCATTTGTCAGCGGTCCGCCAAACCGTCCGCATTGGTCAGGGGTCTGCCAAACCGTCCGCATTTGTCAGGGGTCCGCCAAACCGTCCGCATTTGTCAGGGGTCCGCCAAACCGTCCGCATTTGTCAGGGGTCCGCCAAACCGTCCGCATTTGTCAGGGGTCCGCCAAACCGTCAGCATTTGTCAGGGGTCCGCCAAACCGTCCGCATTTGTCAGGGGTCTGCCAAACCGTCCGCATTTGTCTGCCAAACCGTCCGCATTTGTCAGCGGTCCGCCAAACCGTCAGCATTTGTCGGTGGTCTGCCGCAGTGAGGAAAGTGTTCACCTTTGTCAGCGGGCTCTCGTGGAGAGGACGCTGTTCGCCTGTGTCGACGGTCTGCTGCAGAGTGGAATCTGTTCACTTTTGTCATCGATCTGTCGCGTAGAGGAAACTGCCCCTCGTTTCCGTGTAGGCCCCTGCCAGGCATCAAGTGACGTCGCCACCATAGCTGGGCGTGGTGATTTTACCGGACATCAAGATCTCCGCGCCTCTGTCACAAAGACGCCGGCCGGGGTGCGATTCATGGCAGGACTGAGGCAGAAACATCGGCGACGCGTCAGCTGAAACGCGAGACCGACGGAGTCGCTCGACAACTTCGCACCAAGTGCGGCCTCTGGTACTGACGCGTCACGCAACTGCTCTGAAACATCTGGAACTCGGACTGATTCGGTCACGTGGGATAAGGCCACCTGATAACGTGCCTGAGACTGGCAGATGCCGGCGCGGGGCCCTCCACCCGCCCCGCGATCAAAGATCAAAGCACATCAGTATGGCGTGAGCTACGAGCATAGCCTCGTGCCTTGAGCCAACTAACCCTATTTGGCTTACTGAGGAACCGTGCAGATAGATAAGCTAAGTATGCAGAAATGGTATTGCTTGGTCTGCATGCCCAATTATTTAGCTCAGTTCTGCAAAGCTTCTGAGCATCACGACTAGGCCATCGCCAGTCAGGTCACGAGCGGGCTCGTCTGTGGAGAGGCGGCGTCACGACGTCCCGCGCGTGAGTGGAGACGCCGTCACGACCGTCACCTCGTGACGCGCGGCGCCGAGGAGGGGGTGGTGGGGGGGGGGGGGGCGAAGAGCAGGCTCGTGCCGCCCGGACGGGAGGCAGCTGGGAGACCGCTCAGTTGCGTCGTACCTTGTCGCGTGCCCAGCTGACAGGATCAGGAGTATCCCTGACGCGCGCTGGAGTCCGTCCGGCCCTCGCACGGAGCCAGCCAAGGCTGCCACTGGGGTGGTAGGAACGCCGCCGGCATCGTCCAGCCGGACCTATGCGTAGGCGGAGAGTTTGCAGGCGGAACGCGTGTCTCCTTCAGACATACGCGAGTACCATGGTGTATTGAACGCCGTCCGCACATGCCGTGAGGAAGGCATCCCCGCGCGCCACTTGCGAGCGCTCCGGGTGCGTGGCTGCCCCCAATACGCCTCAGTAAGCGGACTCCGCAGCTAATGCTCGTCTCTGACGTGACCTAGCCGGGGCAATTACTCATGGTTTTCCGGAGGCTCCCGTGCGCCCCTCTTCTCTTCCTTGGGTTTGCGTGGCTGGCTGATGTTATTGTCCTGTCGGCTCGGGCTGACGGGAAATGACGAGTCTACCGCATCCCTGTCTCTGAACATTTCCGCGCGCCGGAGGACACCACTGGGCCGGGTCTCCAAAGGATGTCTGGCAGAGGACAAATATACACGTTTTGCAGCTCACTGCATACTGCAGTTAGATAATGTACAGCTGTGGGCCACAGCCAGGTCTTTCCTCAGAGGGGAGGGGGAGGGGGGAGTCTCAGTGAGCACGCATCATACGAAAAACGAGCGTGCCGGTTATGGTACTTCGTAACAAAATACGGGCCGAGGGAAGGAGCCTGACCCCCGCTCCCTCCCCTCTGCCTGCGCCCCTGGTACAGCTTATTCATCCGTGCGTCGTTTGCAACCGCCACATCAAGCGTGCCAGGTTACATTGGTTGTATTGCAAGCGCGTGATGGCCACTGTCGGCTGCAGCCATCACTGTAAGCAGTTCCCATCCGGAGTGCCCCGTCGCGGTGTCATCTCCATGGATCACGTACAGCGAGCGGCAAGGCGATCTGAGCGGGTATCCACACTGTGCTCAGGTCAGCTGCCCCGAGTCAGCTGGTCCCAGCCGACCGGGCCGGCGTCCGCGCGGACACGTGGCGGCGCCCTGCTGTCAGCACGTGTGCCGCATCTGCTCGTCGGCATGTGTCTCGCGGCAACCAGGCGAGCGGGCGCGCTGCGCCCAGCCCCTGGCCGCCCCACTGTCCCGCCTCGCTCTGGCGGCAGCTTCTGCTATGTCTGTACCGTCTCGCGATCAGCAGCAGGGCGCATGCGTGGCCGCTGTTCGGCGTCTGCCCGCGCGGTCGCGGATTAGCAGCGTTCACTAGCTTTAGCAGCTACGAAGCGCTCTGATTGGGTGAGGCAAAAGCGTTCATGTTTGGACGTCAGATAGTTCCGGGAAATAATCGGCCGGGGGTGCCCACACATCGCCAACAGAGGCCTTTTGAGCTCCGGACCGCGGAGATATGACAGTCACATATTGCGTGCTATTTTGCATGGTTATTACGGGCACGTTCGGCTTCAAAGGGCGATCAGCAAGGCAACGCTGGCCAAGCGCGCATTCTTCCCCACCAGCCGCGGCCCATTTTCAAGTAAATTGGATGGCATGGGATATGTGCGACGATTAAGTGAGCCGTATTGGAGCCAGCGGCCTCTTTTTGCACGTCACACTTGTAATATTGGGCGCAGATCTGCTTCGGTGTCGGGGAAGCAGTCGTTTTCATGCTTCATGATGCAGAACGCACGGTGATGTGCGATCAAAGAACAGTTCAGAGCATTATAAAGGGGGTGTGACGTTAGCAGCCCTAATGCATTGTGAGGCGTGCATAGAAATGTTGTGGGATCACGCCTCCGTCGCACGATGTTGCCTGGGAAGTTGAACATTTGGGTGTAAGAGCACTTATGAATACAAGGCAGGCGCCAGCAAGTTCAAGAGCCCATGTGGCATAACATCTATTAGCGGAGGGAGAAACGTTATTTTTAGTCGTGCTTGTGGACACGTGCACTAGATATATCCCCACCTGATGATCCAGCCGGGCTGCTGCAGACGTCAGGTCAGCGCCTGACCTGAGGAAGGTCGAAACCAGCGCACCTCCGCCGTCTGGTCGCGTTATTCCGGCGGTTATAAACAGCCACCAATCCACACACGGTCTAAGTGAGCCTGCGCGCCCCATTACCGGACGAGTCAGGTCCAGGGTGCTGTGTTTCGTGGGATGGCTGCTACACGATGTGATCGTACTGCGTGTGCTACGGTGCGGACCGGAGCCACACATTGCACAGGACGCAGGCTGTCATTGAGGGGGGGGGGGGGGTTCGGCTCGACCTCAGCGTGAGGAGCGGTGCAACCAACAGGAAGGCGTAGGCTTGCGGAGTTCGTAGCGCTGAATTTAACCCTGAATGGGAGCGGTAACCGTTATCTATCGCGATCAGCTAGGATGATATGGAAGCGGTACCCGGACAGGTTGCGGCTGCTGGGAAAGCCTGTCAACGCTAGCCGACGGGCAGGAGAGCCCGGTGACGAACGCCGCGCCAGCTCAGTCGCCATGAGCGCGGTCGGAACCGGATGTGGCATTTTCTTTCCGCCCGGGCTCTCGCGAGCGTCTCGGAACGGAGAAAGACCGTACTGGCACGCAGTCAGCTGCGGTGGTGACGTCAGAGGCGGCACGCTGCGCCGTCGGAATGCCTCGCCAGCCGAGAGGAAATGTGCGCCATCTGGGGTATGGGCCCTTCAAGGTCGCCTCCAGCTGACCCGTGACAAATGCTGCCAGCGCTTCCCTGCGAGCTTGGTGCTGTGTCTGCCGGAGAGCCCGGCTGCCCCATTGTGTATGATGCCAACAGTGTTGAGTGTTCTTGCAGTATCTGCACTCGCTGTGTCCAGCTGTAGGATGATGACTCCAAGCGTGCTGCGAGTCCGACTCTTGCACTGAAGCGGCGTCACGTGACTTAGACCGTGGCAAGGAACAGATAAATCCCTACGTTAAACGTAGTCGAATTTCGTAACGAAAAGATAAAGTTGCGTCGTTTTCAGATGTCACTGCCTTGGCTTGTTGATGGAGATAGATCAGCTTTATTAACGGTAGAGTTTGTAACGTCATTGTGTATCTTAAAATGTTGCTTAGTTATGTCACCATAATGTAGCAAGCTCTCTATGCTGCCTGATAGCTGATAGGAATAAATAACACCACTGAAACAAGTGGTTTAAGTCCATGTGTTTACGTGGCAAGATTTTTGATGTGTTACTGCGGTCTCTTGTGGCTCGATGCCATGCACCTGGCTGATGATCATCCGCGTCGTCTGTGGCTTTCCTAGCGAACTTCTTATGTTAACTTTCGGAAGAGGATGAGCAGAACTTCCGTCACGAACTCGCCGGCTGAAGCTGCAGAGCTCCAAACGTTCGCTGCAGTCGAGGCGATGCGGACCATGGATGTAACTCTCCGACAAAGACGGCCTTGTCACGCGGTTTCCGCTTCTGTTCAGATCCGCCATTTGCCGGAGCCTCATTTGGGGTAATTCACGGACGAAACTTCAGTCGTCGATCCCAACTTGGGCGACTGGTTCGGAACCAGGGCTCACTGGACGGGATGGACTCCGCCGTGGCCTCTCCATCGACTCCGGCAATTCACGTTCACGGCACCTGCACCGTACAAGCGTGGCCCACCACGTGCTAGGGTAATCTCGCCATCCCTCGCAGCCCTCCCCACTGGCTGGCGAGTGGCTGAATGGTAGGTGGCAGGCATGATAGTGCCGACAACACTGGCCCCGGCGCGGACGGCTCAGATCTCGACCCACTCCCCTCCCCTCCCCCAACACCCCTCCCCTCCCCGCCGCCGTCTCCCGTGGCCGCGGTCGAGAGACCGTGACGTGCGGCGGACGTCTCAAGTTCGTCGTATCCGTCCCCCAAGGCCACTGGTTGCCTGCCGCCGCGTCCCTTGCCCGGGGAGGCGTTCATATTGTCCCCAGGGTACCCGCTCTCCGGGGACGCGCCGGCGGCAGCTGGAGGGAACAGCTGGTCAGCCATACTCCGGTGTAGCTGGTCGGCCATGCTCCGGTGTAGCTGGTCAGCCGTGCTTTGGTGTAGGTGGTCAGCCACGCTCTGGTGTAGCTGGTCAGCAGTGTTCCGGTGTAGCTGGTCAGCCGTGTTCCGGTGTAGCTGGTCAGCCGTGTTCCGGTGTAGCTGGTCAGCCACGCTCCGGTGTAGCTGGTCAGCCGTGTTCCGGTGGAGCTGGTCACCGGTGCTCCGGTATAGCTGGTCAGCCACGCTCCGGCGTAGCTGGTCAGCAGTGTTCCGGTGTGGCTGGTCAGCCGTGCTCCGGTGTAGGTGGTCAGTCACGTTCTGGTGTAGCTGGCCAGCAGTGTTCCAGTGTAGCTGGTCAGCCGTGCTCCGGTGTAGCTGGTCAGCCACGCTCTGGTGTAGCTGGTCAGTCACGCTCTGGTGCAGCTGGTCAGCCGTGTTCCGGTGTAACTGGTCAGCCACGCTCTGGTGTAGCTGGTCAGCCGTGTTCCGGTGGAGCTGGTCAGCGGTGCTCCGGTGTAGAACACCGCTCGGCGCTGGCGTTGCTCGGCAGGTGGGGTGCGAGGGCGAAGGCCCAGCTCGCCACGCCAAATACACTTCGCCGTGTCATTCCCAGTATTGTACGGCGCATGCACGCTGTGTGTGTGTGGTGACCGTGGGCGCCGCCGTTACTGACGTCTACTGCAGGAGGGTCGAAATGCAACCGAATCTTGGCATCATGACCTCGCGCGCTTTTGCTATGTACCTTCGGGCATACTCGCGCACGCGCTCCACCTATATATCCTCTCCATATCCCTTGCCCAGCAGCATACCCCCAGGCTGCTCACTTTCGCCGTGGTTCCGGACCGAGGCCGATCTCTCCCAGATCTAACCAGCCAGCCTCGCACTGGCCTGTTGTGTCGATCTAGCCGACTTCGCGGAGGTCGACCAGCTGTCTACAAAGACCATGGGACCACCCACCACCGTCCGGCGGCAGCTGCGGTGCCTATGTTGAACGACCAGCCGTCTTTGTATCGTGCCGTGGCATTACCGGCCAGCGGCTTGTGTGTCCGTCAGCTCGCTTTGTGCCGACCGGTCACTTATCTCTTGCGCCGCCGGCCGCGGCAGACTGCTCCCGTCCAGTGGGGTCCGGCCTTTGTCCGCGCCGCCGCTCCGCCGGCCGGCCCGAGCCGCAGCCAGCCCGGGCTCGGCCTCCCATTGGCGGAGAGAGCCGACAGCAGCACCGCCACTCTGCCGCATTGGATGGCGGATGTCGGAAGTGGCGATGGTGGATGGCGTTGAGCGTGAAGGCTACGAATCATGGGCGGATTCAGCGTCCGCTGTTGAGGGGGGAGGGCAAAGCTCGTGTTAGGGTGAAGCACCAACCCTTGACCAGTTGCTCAAAAATTAAACAAAGATCGTGAATTTAGGCGTTTTTCGCTGTGTTGGTTAAGGCCAGTTGGCCCCCGCCCCCTCCCCCACTGGATTGCTCCAAGAACGGAGAGCCACCGGAACTGATGGCGTTAAGGTTGGCGCCTCCCTCAGAGTTGGGCTATGATGCAAGCTGCGTGTTGAGGTCATCTGTTTCCAACCAGCGAACTAGTTTGGAAGCCGCGTAAAGCTCTTTCCAAAGAAGATTGAAGTTCCAACATTAGTGCCTATTGTAATTTGTTAGGTTTGTCTTTCTGTGTGCCGCCATAGGTCTAATTTCAAAGCTCGTAATCACTCCGGTGGTGGGACGGAAAGCACGTCACTGAAGATTTTACCAGGTGTCAGCCCTGTGACCAGCGCAGACCCATTCATTTGGTGTCGCTTGTTGCGGCTCACGCAGTGGAACCACTGCCGCTCGCCAGCCACCAGACCGGCTCAGGTCGAGCCGGGCCAGACGAAGCCGTTCTCTTGGGAACGGTTTGCTGACCGCGGTGACACACCGCGCGGGCGTGGTGGGCCGGCGGAGCCGTGGCAACGCAGACCTTCGAAACCAGCGTGAACCCTCACAGACCTCCGAGATCAGACCAGGGGTGAAGCCGGAACGGGCGTCTGGCGGGCCAAAGCCGTGTGGTTCTCTTCATACACCACCTCGCCGACAGTCTTTGATTCTGATGCCGTGTCCGCCTTTGCTCACTTGACGAGCGGGCTGAGTGTGGGCCGACGGGGAGGCAGCTCGTGAAACTCGCGCCCGCCCGCTTGGTTTGTGTACCCCTGCCGGCTGCGTGCCGGTTTATATGGTAAGGTATGCCGCCGGCCCGCTCGTCCCGGCCCTGGCTTGGCGGCGCGGGGCAGGTCTGGGGCAGGGGGCAGGGCTGGTGTAGGGCCAGGAAGGGTCTGGGGCAGGGCTTGAGTAGGGCCGTGGCAGGTCTGAGGCAGGGCTGGAGCAGGTCTGGGCCAGGGCTGTGGAAGGTCTGGGACAGGTCTGGGGCGGGGCTGGGGCGGGGCTGGTGTAGGGCCGGGGCGGGGCTGGGGCAGGACTGGAGTAGGGCTGGTGTAGGGTTGGGCAGGGTTGGAGCAGGAATGGAGCAAATATGGAGCAGGGCTGCGGCAGGACTTGGCATGGCTGGAACGAGGCAGGGCGGGGGCAGGCGGCACAAGGGCCGCGTAAGGCAGACGAACCGACGGACACCGCTGCGCCCGAATTCACTGCAAGGCCTGCTAAAGCTGTAGGGACGTTGCCTCGTAAGAAGCGCGGGACAAAGGGGAGTCCGCCTTACGGCTGGGTGGAAGCAGGCTTCCCTCTGCCGCAAACGTTAAACAGCACCGAGCGCCGGTCGACAAAACACGGTAGCGAGGGTCTTCGTTCGGTGGATTGGGGGCGCAGAAGTCTGCCGGTCAGGCTGGCTGGAGGCGGCGCGTTTTTGGACGCCTTTTTGTGCTGGTTTTTGCTCGTCCGCCGTTCTTGGCGGGTGGCCGGCTCGGCGCTGCCAGGAAGAAAGCTGCTGTCTTCCCATCGAAGCCCGGTTGTAGCTTTACGAGCTGCTTGGACCGCCTGATATTGATGCGCAAGCCCGCTGTTCGGAAGAACTGATCAGCCTTTTCTGTTTTGGTGTCGGCTTTTATCATCCCGTTCGCTGCGTTGGCCCCGCCTTTGCTCCGCATCGCCGGTCTCGATATTTGTCTGGCATCATGGTGGCGCAG
This sequence comes from Pollicipes pollicipes, assembly GCF_011947565.3. NCBI lineage: Eukaryota > Metazoa > Arthropoda > Thecostraca > Pollicipedomorpha > Pollicipedidae > Pollicipes > Pollicipes pollicipes. Next base: position 22,639 of record NW_023597078.1, read on the forward strand.
TGCACCCTGTTCCGCTCAGCTGGGGCATAATGGTGGCGCGGCACACCCTGCTGCACCCAGCTGGGACATCATTGTGGCGCGGCGCACCCTGCTGCACCCAGCTGGGACATCATGGTGGCGCGGCACACCATGCTGCACCCAGCTGGGACATTAATGTGGCGCGGCACACCCTGCTGCACCCAGCTGGGACATCATGGTGGCGCAGCGCACCCTGCTGCACCCAGCTGGGACATCGTCCCCGTCCCTGGAAACGTCTTATTACGCTGCGTTATGGAAGCCATCCTGGTCACGTGGTCTGGGTCATCGTTCATGTTGCTCCATCCTCTTTCAGCAACGAGTGCATTGCCTGGTAATTTGTGTTTCATTGTAATGAATCGCGAAGCGCCACGGAGCTTTGCTAAGAAGTGTGTGACACTACAAAGCCTCTAAAACTAGACTGGTGGGCTCCGCTCCTGCCGCCGAGGTCTGTTGGCGGACGGCGGGAGGCGCCTCCTCCCAGTCAGGGCACCCCCTGACAGCGACGTTCGCTCGTCGGTCAGCAGAAGTCTGCCCCTCTTCCTGTTGTTGCCGCCACGACCTTTGCCTTTGACCCCCGCCGGGTGATCGGCGAGCAGGGAGCAAACTGAACCAACGCTGGCGGGAGATTCATGTTACGGCGACGTTTTCGCCTCTCTGTTTCCCTCTCCCCCTCTCCCTCCTCCCCCCCCCCCCCCCCCCCCCACCTCGTCCATACACACATGCAGTGCTTCTTACGTTCCATTTGCGGGGCGCGCTCAAAGGAGAAGAGCGAGTGTCGATGTGCAGTCCGGAGCGTCCAAAAAGCCTCATTATGATCATGAGAAGCATTACAAGACTTGTCATCGTCAAAGCAATGGTGTTGACCGCTGACCAGCCCCGTAAAGCTCAGTGTCTGCTCGTGTGGCCGAAGCCAGCGACAATAATGATGCTGACCACGGGAAATGTTTGTTTCCGCCGTCGACGGTGCCGATGCCTCGAAGGCCGATAACGCGGCTTGGCTTGGTTGGCTGAATGACCAAGCGCCTGTTCCACATCGTCCTGATCGGCGCCCGCAACGATAAGCGGCGGTCGCGTCTGCAACACTGCCCTCCAGCCGCTGGCGGCCCCCCCCCCCCTCCCCCCCCCCCCCTCCAGCACCGCCCTCGCTGAGGTGCGGCCGGCGGTCCAGCTGTGCCGCGAGTCGTCGAGTGTTACAAGCGATCAGCTGGGATGAAGTACGGCGCGGTCAGGATATTTACTCTGTCTCACACGAATCTCCCTCGAGGTCTGTTCGGTGTTGGCTGTGAGAAAAGCGTTCGCGGTTGGTTGTTGGAGTGGCGGAAACGTTCCGCTGCTTTGTGGCTCGCAGTAGGAACCTTGGGAATATTGAACACACCTGGTTTGACGAAGCCTGGCGACACGCTTGTGTCAGTGATGACATAGTGCTAAATAATTCACCCTTTCCTGTCTCTTTAAGTTTGTATTGTTTCCACGCAATTGAACATGTTTTAGTTGTTACAGCCGGGGTCTCCTCATGTGTTATTCCTCTAACTAACATATGTGCTTGCTGTCACACTGATGCAGTCATGTGCACATGTGCAGCTGGTGCAGTGGAGACAGATACGAACCATGTCACACCCAGTTTTTCCGCCTGAATTTGTGCAAACGAGGTCTGGCTACACGGCCACACCCCGGGTTATCGGCCATTTCCCACGCGACTGAGCCCAGGCTGCCCACGCCCATCCCCGCCGGCGGCCCGTGGGCGGCAGCCTGGGAGGTCGGCCGTCAGCGGGGCTAAAACAGAGCCGTGGGTGTCTCCGCCGCCCCGCCACGGCAGCGACTGAGAGACCCGGGAGAGGCTGGAGGGAGAGGGCACCGCGGCCTTCTGGCGAGCGTGGCCCCGCCGTCGGGCTCGGTGTCGGCCAGGCCCGCTGTCTGTGGGGGCCTGACCCGGGGGTGACTGCCGGCGCTGGGGCAGGGGAGGGGCCTAAGCCTCTGGACGGTGCTGGAAATGATCACGTCGGCGCCTGCAATAAGTACATTATTTCATCAAGCCTCAGCTCTCACGTCCAGTGGCTTCGCCGCGAGATCGTTGAGTTTCTTGTAGGAGCTTCTTGCGCGTAATGCCACGGGCGTCACGTTTAATTTGCCAAAACTGTGTCCCCTGCACCACGTCCCGCGGCGGAGGCCTAGCGAGCAACAGTCACCGGGATCAGTGATGTCATCAATAGCGTTCAATGATGGTGTAAACCACCGTGGTTAGTGATGCCATCACTGGTGCTTTGTGATGCCACGTGAGCCTGCATGCCACGAAGCCGTGAGGCAAAACCAGCCGACAACGCTGGAGCCTGGCCCGTAATTTGTGCCGGCGGACTGTGGCCGGTCGTCGCGCTACCTGCCGCGCACGTCACCAGAGGGCCACCGACGCCCTGCGTCTGCTGCCAATCTCCCGTTCGCCGTTCGCGCGCATGGCGGCGGCTACGGCTTTTGGTGGGTACTGGCGAGCCTGTGGGACCCAGGTCAGAGCCGCCACTACTCGGCTTGTCTTTGCGACGCAGCTGCCACCTGGGTCATATGGATCATATGGTCTAACCCCTGGACGGGTATTTAAAAAGGTTATGGGAGCGGGAAAGTTCGGATTTCCCTCCAAGTACAGATATTGCGATCAGATGTTTCAGATGTTGTTATGCATGTATGCGTTTTATCTTTTGGTGATTTGGGTGGAATATGGATGGGCCCGAGACAACCATTGGTGTGTGCGAGGGATGAGGTGGGAGGGGCTCCAAAGAGACACAACCTCCGCCCGTGATCCGCCACGACCCCCGACCATCACCGAGCGACCTAGCGGGACGTTTTCCTCCCCACCTCTGCCCTCCGAGGTTGCCTTATGATTTCTCTCGGCCGGGAAGTGGAGCGTTGTTGTTGCCGTCCATGTTGCCGCGTGAGGCATCGGACCGGCTCAGTTGCCACGCCGGGTTTGCAGCTGCTCCACAAGGCAAACCAGTGCGGCAAACCGGCTGTCGGTGTAAAAAATAGATCGGTTGGACCACTGTTTGCAAGGAACTGACGAGAGCTTAGTTACGGTATGCATCCGGCCTTTTAGATTCCAGGAAGAGAGGTGACTTGCAGTCAGTGGGTTTGTCTGCGTTAGCTTTCGTTCGTTCTTATCAACCGGAGGTTTACAATTGTGCTGCAGTAGGCGCACCTGTCGAGAATATCGCTGTAAATGCATGGTACTAGAGCGGAATGGTTTGAATGAAGACTAGTCCTGGGCTGCGGCCTGTGGCTTCTGATCACGCCCACCAGTCCTGACCTTTCTCACGGCTCGGCCGCATGTCAGAGGTGATTCACGAGTCGGGAGTCACGACCGGCCGGCCGACTCGGACCCGTCGGCCCGGGCCGTGACTTGCCGCAACTCTCGCAGCTCTCACCCACCACAGCGCAGCTCCGGCCCCTCACCTCCGAGTTACCACTCCCGCTTCCCGGCCCTGGTTGTGCGAGTCCGACAGCCTGGCACGCTCGGAACCTCAACTGGGGACGGCAAGATTTGGGCTGGTAATCCAATGAAACTTTTTATTTAAGTTTTTATTTTTGTCACTCCTTATCGCAGTTGCAGTGACGGAACACACAATTACCGGGGTAGGAACGCAAACCATTGTCGTAACGGAGGCCCGCCTGCCATACCAATGCGAGCTAAGCCCGGCAGCAGGTGGGGGACACCCTGGATATTGCTGTGATGGCGGGTAAGAAGTATCGAAAGGTGCCACGCAAAACATGAATGAAATTTTTGTGCGCCTTTTTCTGCGCGTCGGTATTGCCACTATGCGCATGCATCACTGCCACACACCTGTGACCCCTGTAACTTCTGTAACGTGTCGGCACCGGTTTAGGAGCATTGCGTAGTACTACGTTTCAGAGCATATTTTGTGTTGCCCCGTCACAGCGCAGCTGTTCAGCTGCGACCTGCAGACGACCCGTTAACACCCGCGCAGCACGGTGTCCGTCCGTGACCTCCAAGCGCCCCGCTCACCTCTGTGACCTCTGAGTGCGTCCGTCTGACATGTGTGACCTCTGCCCGGCAGACCGGCGTCAGCTGGAGGCGGCGCAGAAGGCACACAACCTGACCGAGACGCTGGTGCAGCTGGGCGTGCGTGACTGGCCGTCGCTGGTGCGCCACCACCTGGGCTTCGCCGTGCTGACGGCCGTCGGCCTGCTGCTGGTCCTCATCACGCCGCTGGCCGGTCAGTGCGACACCTGGGGTGGGGCGGACTGAGGGGAGGAAGGATGGGGACGCTGGTGTGCGTACTGTGGGATGCGTTGTCCGGAGCTGGACACGGCCTACACCCACGCGCCGACTCCACGGTCGTCGGTGCTGGTGTGGAAAGGGCCACCAGGCCTGGTGACACGGTTCATCGCGACAAAGAATGGATGCGCGTCTTTTGGGGACGACTAGCCATGCCGGTTCGCCATGTTCGCATGTGTTGGTTTCAGCGGCAAGCGGTGGCCAAGCGTGTGTGGGCTGACAGTCGACATTGGGACCGGGTCTGGGCCATTCAGCTGATTCCATCCATCGTTCAGTGGTCACGAATACTGCATGAAGAAACAAACAAATTGTACGAAAACAATAATGTGACCTCGCTCTCTAATTTGATGAATTTGAAGGACCTTGCTTTGAAAATTGATAGGGTGCGTACGTCGAGCAGTGGGGGATTTATTATAAGTATGGGTGGCCCTATGGCGGATGCTGTTCGTCTTCTGCCTCCGGCGTCGCGTATGAAGCCGTATCACATCTGGTTGCCATGGCGCCCGGACCCGGTCCGTCCCTCCGGTAACAAGGGGCTCAGCTCCGATAACCAGGGGCTGAGCTGGGCAGGGGGAGACGTCAGCTACGAATGCTGGAGGCACAGGGGAGTGCTTATCGCTGAGGAACGGCGAGCCTGTGACAGAACGTGCTGTGGGGGACACAATACAGAGGCACGTGCGAATGGACCGGATGGTGCTGGCGACGGCAGTGCCCACCGTGGGCGCGCTTTTGACGACAGTTGGACGTGCGCCGAGGGCGCCTGGACTGTTGAGCGTTGAGCTTAGCTGTTGTATTTCCCTTTCCTTTCATCACATCCATTTCGTTTGTCATATTATCTTGGTTTCGTTTTGTTGTGCGCATGATTTGCTGCACTTCTCTACCACGGCCAAATCGAAAAACGAACCCCCACCCCTGTGTACCAAGAGGAAAGGAGTTAGGACCGTCCGAGATGCGACCGTCTATGGTACAGCATAACCGTTATGAATGTTTTGAACTATGCGTGAGCCATGCAGTGGGCTGGTTTATGTAAGTCAGATCGGTCTTCACCAGATCAAGCAATCCTAAACGTCTGGGCGGACAGAGTGAGCCCGAGAGCTCAGATCATGACATCAGTTCTGCATAATCCGCAAGGAAAAATGGTCATTTCCTGTCAGATAGAGCGGCCTTAACGGACGCTGATATCAAGGGCGTCACAGAGTCCTGGCCATCCGAGAACTCCCCGCCCCCCCCCCCGCCCATCTGTCTGGCTGGGCGGACCGGTTGGCGCGTCGCCCCCCGTGACCTCTTGAGCTCGCCCCGGGCTACTCTGATGAGGTTCCGGCTAGGAGGCCGGCCGGTACGGGCCCCGATCAAAGACGAGCTATGCGCGACGCTCCACTTCAGAGCGAGGCTGAAGGACGAGCCCGGACGCGACCGGGACCACAGCGAGAGCGAGGCTCGGGCGAGAGCGAGGCCCGGAGAGAGAGCGAGGCCCGGAGCGAGAGCGAGGCTCGGGGCGAGAGCGAGGCCTGGAGCAAGAGCGAGACCCGGGGCCAGAGTGAGACCCGGGGCGAAAGTGAGGCCCGGAGTGAGAGTGAGGCCCGGAGCGAGAGCAAGGCCCGGGGCCAGAGCGAGACCCGGGGCGAGAGCGAGGCCCAGAGCGAAAGCGAGGTAGCGCGGGACTGGCGGCAGCCGAGAGCGCCTGGTGCAGCGCTCCGGTTGGGCCGCGCACCGCTGTCAACCTGTTGTGCTGAAGTGGCAGTTCGTGCTGTTGCGGGTGGTTGATTGTGCTGTCCACATGCCCCGGGGATAAGATCGGTGGTCGCATCGGCGCCGATCGAACGCTACATTCTGAACTCCACGTAAACGGAAGGCCTCCGCCGTTCGGTTGGCAGATATCAACAGTTTTCTTATGCATGTTTGTTGAAGATGACGTCGACTGTTGCGGATGCTTTTGGTCTAAATGACGGAAGACAGATCACAGAGGCGATCAATGGGGAAGGGCGCCATATATATATATATATATATATATATATATATATATATATATATATATATATATATATATACCACGCCACCCACAACATGATCATCACATGTAGATACCGGCGACCCTGGAAAAGAATTGTTATATTTCATTTCGACCAAGTATCAATCAAATCGCGTGTTTCGCTTTATTGTTAAGTCTCCAGAAGGCAGTACCGTATCGATAATGCTTCTTGGCTAAAAGTCGCATCAGAGTGAGTGGCGCCAGTCACGTTACCGTTGCGTGTTCGCCGGTCGAAAATTTCACTTTCGTCATGAACCGAACCATGGCGGCGTTCGGAGCTCGTGCCACAGGTTTTTGTTTGGATAGGCCGGCATCAACAGCAGCTCCGTGTGGATGCTTGGGTTATTTGTCCGACCCAGATGGCTTGGTCCGAGTGGCGTTGATAGCCAGGTGATGTTCCTGAAAGGGATTCAAGAAGGGAGCTCGTCTGAAATGGATTCTGGAAGGGAGCTCGATGACGCAGATTTCCCATCGTCAGATGAAAACGTCCAAAATGTTTCATTACTACACCGTGGTAAAGGCAGTAGGAGAAGAGTTGTAATGCGTTTCACGTTGGCAAGGTCTTGTTCCTCCCTGAGGTCATGAAATGACTGTTGACATATCTCATACACTTTCAGGCGACAATTTGTGGTAATCGCACCTGCTCGGTTGTGCAGTTGTCTGGATGCACTGCGTAGCGCTAAAAACCTATTTTTTGGCCAGCCTTCCTCATTGGTGTTCCGGTCTGGAATGCATTTATTCGCGGCTCGTTTTGCAATGGTGACCTCTAGTTGACATTTGTGCTTTAACGCGAAAATCTGGTTCTGGCTTCGTGACGTTGATGAATCTGGGGACGTGGCTTGGATGACAGGCACCTCAAGCATGGTCGCGGCCTGCTAGATGGGGTGCTTTAAGCGCTCGACTGTGAGATTTAAGCGTGATTTAGAGGGACGGATGATGCATTTCTGCCTGTCACACTGCCTAAATGGCAGCTTCCATGACCGATGAGACACGTGTGGCGACAAAATGTGTGCTGAACTGCCTGACCCAGGTATATATCTCCAACTCAGACTGTGCGGTGCCACACTGCCGGTGCAGGGCTGGCCGACCTGTGGCTGACCCAAGGTCGGGCTGTGTGACGCCACACTGCCGGCGCAGGGCTGGCCTGCAGGGCAGGGCTGGCTGGTAGCTGACTTAAGACTTCGTGACCCGAGTCGACCGCTCGACTGACTTCCGCCATCACCAGCGCTGGTGCTCTGCTGCTGTCGGCACGGTATTGACTGATGTTTGGCTGACCTTGGCCCATTTCTCCCCCAGGGCTGGTGGTCTGCTGCTGCCGATGTGCCGGTAAATGCGGCGGCGGCTCGGATGTATACGAGAAGAAGCGGGACAAATGTCGCCGCATATGTTACGGAGTCTTCCTCAGTTTTCTAGTTGTGCTGGTGCTGTAAGTATGCCAGCGGCCGTGGCGCTTACTCTCCGATAGTTTCGCTGCTGGGTGGAATTCAGACCGTCGCGTGCACCGACTGTCTTGATCAATCCCCCTGTTAATATCGTTCGGTTCGCTGCGTTGGACTCTCGGCTTTGATTGGACGCTCGTGGTCCAGCGGATAACAAGACTGAAAACAAATTTACTCGGGCGAAGTGCGAGAAGGCTTACAGTTTTTGCACCAACATCTGAATCGTTTGAAGCAAGATTTGTGGTCCAAAATTGTTACCAGCTTCTGTCCGTATTGGCAGGTTTTAGAGATCGTTTTCCTGATTACTAGCTTGTTGATCTTTGTGGCCATTGTCGTGATGCATTCAGCTCGCTGATGTATTACTTTTTGCGTTTGTATTGATAATTATACACAGAAAATTGAGATGTTTTGTACGCTAGCATGGGAATCAGGCTCCTTGCCAAGCATAACAAACTGTTTGGAGATCCTCCTGACAGCACCGTTGCAGGATTGCAATGCCAGTTCAACCGACAATTTTGCAGGCAGACCTGAATGTGCAATTTAATGTCACAATGTGGCTAGTGCGACTTCACGCCACCTGACCAGTGACCGGTCGCCACTGGAAGGTCACGGACGGGGCGGGATTTCTCGGCTGGAACCTTCACGTCTGTCACGCTTCGGCCAGAGTCTATAATTCACTAGCAGCTGAGCTACGGCCACGAATTTGTTCATTATTTCGACCAAGCCAGTCATAGGAATGTAAACATATGGCTGCAGATTTCGTCTCGCTTATTCCTCTTATTTTGTGCGATATTTTCGTTTTCAGTGAGAACGTGGCTCACGCATAATTTTACCATAGGCAAGGGGCATAAATCAAAGAGGATCCTTGAACACCGAATTAAGCCCGCTGCAGGATCGCTCAATACGTCGCGTGGCGTAAAACAGCATCTCTTGTTCTCGGATCACCCTGTATTCACTTGTTCATTTAAAATTTTACATATTACATCACACCTTGCATATTCATTGTCACCTACGTATCAATAAATACCGTACAGTCGGTAAGAGAGTGGCATTAGTCCCCGAGGTAACTACCTTGTGTGTACGTCCCCCAAGTGTGAACAGCACGCATGGTGAGCGCCGTAAGCCCAACATGTTGAAACTCAGTTTCAGAAACACCTTCCCATCCACCCTGATCGTTTCGCGTGTTGTGAAGTCATGTGTGGCCAGAGTGGTTGGTGCGATCACAGATTCTTTTGTGACAGCTGGTTGGTTTCGAAATCAGTGTTTGTACGTACATACGCTTAACATACGCGTGCACCAGCTCCTGATGAGGGCAATGCACATCACTGACGAGTTAATCTCACACCGTGTCGCCAGGTTTGGCCTGGTGGCGTCGTTTGTCGTCAACGAGTACGTGGAGAAGGGCGTGAAGCAGGTGCCTGCTCGCCTGCACGTGGCCGTTGACGACTCCCAGCTGTTCGTCAAGAACACACGGAAGGTAGGAGAGCGTGCGCGGCGGACGCTCGCCAACGGTGGGCACACAGGCTGAGACGACGGGGTGAGCAGGCGGATGGAAACAGAGAGAGGCACTGGTGGATTATGAAGTGAACAAAAGAAACCCCATCCCTATGTTTTGTTTGGTTCGAGTTAAGCGGTTGTGTACCGAACGAAATCTAGCGCAAACGCTTCCCGCCGCCAAAAACCTCGGAGCATGGCTTTCTTGCCACTGGTTCGTGTTTTTGAGCGTAGCGCTGAGCATTAGCCAGATCATGTAGTAACCGCCAGGCGGATTTGTCTTTTGGTTCGAAGACTGCTTATAGCCGCGTTTATGTTTTTTATTAAGTGACAAAGCTTCTGCAGTGCACAATGAAGAATCTGAGGACAGAATCGAGCCCATCAATGTGGGGAGGCCATCGGTGTTCTGTCTAAAGTATGCTTTGTGTACCTTGCTAAGGGTCATAATCAGCAGCTAATCCTTGGGATGTGAGCCTTTGTCTGTACCCCTAACAAGCTGCCATCCTAGTCATATCCGTTGAAAGGACTGATTGGTCTCGTATGATCAGTAATGGTGGAAACATGTCATTGGACCTTGGCACAGAAATCGTTGTGCACGTTGCAGAAGACCCGTTGGATCTGTTCTGTGAAAACACTGGGCTAAATTTATTCGTGTAAACATTTGAGATTCGGTGCCCTACTTACAAGGTACGGTGTCATATAGAGAAAAACAGCGCAAAGCAAGAAAGCAAATGAACAGTGTATTGAATGTCGGGAAGGCGTAATTCATTGTTAAAGTTCGCGGGCCCGACAACGGATTGTCGCTGCGGCAGTGGCTTCTAGCCTGGGTGACCAGAAGCTGAGCCTGGGCCGCCGCGGTCGCCTCACTCCGAGCTGCCGTCCCGTGACCGCGCGCGCGCCGTGTGGTGGTGGCAGTGCCTTGGCGGGTGGCCAGCCGTCGCTCGGGCCGGCTCGGACGCTATACTGGGCGGCGTTTGCTGGCGCATACGACCGCCGCCGTAGTGTTTCGCCGCGTACAGGTCTCGCCGCGGCGCCGTGCAGTCGTGCGCGGTCGCCGCGTACAGATCTCGCCGCGGCGCCGTGCAGTCGCGCGCGGTCGCCGCGTACAGGTCCCGCCGCGGCGCCGTGCAGTCGCGCGCGGTCGCCGCGTACATGTCCCGCCGCGGCGCCGTGCAGTCGCGGCTGCGACCCGCGCGGCCGCCTCTGCGCCACCAGAAACTTGTCGCGGCCCTCATGACGGCGCTATGCATGGTAGCGCAACGTGGCCCGCTCGTCTCGTGATTACACCCCGAGTTTGACGCCCATTGTCCCGCCTGGCGTGGTCCCGTCCGGCTCATGCAGTCGTCGTGTGGCTGGGCGCAGCTCGGTGGCGTGCAGGATCGGCGCCAGGGTTGGGTCCGAGCCGGCGGCGCTCGCGGCCGGCTCGCTCCCGCGTGTTTCGGCGTCTGGCGCCGGTCCGAGTCGGTGCGTGCGACCGGTCGGCGGTCGGGCGCCGGAAGCGAGCGGCATCGATCTGCGCCAGTATTGCCGTCCGTGCGTCGGAATTGGCCACTGTGCGCCGCTTGATCAATGGTGGACAAGCCGGCATCCTGGGCTGTGTGGGCTCCCCCGGTCCTCTGCTGCCGATGGCCGACCGATGATGGTCATTGGTTACCATTTGCTGACACTGGGCACCGGCCACCAGTTCAGCTGACACTGGGCACCGGTCACCAGTCCAGCTGACACTGTGCACCGGTCACCAGTCCAGCTGACACTGGGCACCGGCCACCAGTTCAGCTGACACTGGGCACCGGTCGCCAGTCCAGCTGACACTGGGTACCGGTCACCAGTCCAGCTGTCACTGGGTACCGGTCGCCAGTCCAGCTGACACTGGGCACCGGTCGCCAGTCCAGCTGACACTGGGTACCGGTCACCAGTCCAGCTGACACTGGGTACCGGTCACCAGTCCAGCTGACACTGGGTACCGGCCACCAGTTCAGCTGACACTGTGCACCGGTCACCAGTCCAGCTGACACTGGGCACCGGTCGCCAGTCCAGCTGACACTGGGTACCGGTCACCAGTCCAGCTGACACCGGACGCTTAGTCGGTGGAGGTAATCGGGAGACGTTAATCCGCGTGCGGAGCTGGACATGCAAAGGCACGAACATCTGAACATCCATAATGCGGCTGTGATGTAAACGGTTCGATATGTTCGGTTTTTTTGACGTGATACGGTTTGCGTGTCGAGCATCACTAAGGCGTCTCATCTGTTCTGATATGTCATATATGCCCAGCATTGTGCGTCTCCTATGACAGATCGTAACGCTGGGTACTGCGGCCAATAGATCGTTTATACGACCCCAGGCGTTGGTTACCAGTCATAGTTCCTCTTGACTCTGAAATCGCCGACAGTTAATTTGCAAACCTGTGTTTGGTCGGCGCGCCATGCTCCTGACTCATAGCACCCGTTGATCACTCCACGTGTCATGCCTTGCCCGTGAGCTGAGCCCCCGCTGTAGGTGTCCAGCATCCTAGCACAGCGCTTGACCGCCAACCGACTCAGTCACCGGCGTCGTCCGGGGCTCAGTTCAGTCTCAGTCACCCGTATCGTCCATGGCTCAGTTCAGTCTGTCACGCGTGTCGTTTGTGTTTCGGTGCAGTCTCAGTCCCGGCGTCGTCCGTGGCTCAGTTCAGGCTCAGTCCCGGCGTCGTCCGAGGCTCAGTTCAGTAACTCACGGTGCCGGAAGCACGTCGTTTAGCTAACCGTTTGTGACGTCTGTACGAGACGGTAAGGGGTCCACTCCAGCCCATCCACCAATGCGGGACGGGTCTTTGTGTTACACATTGTTTGTGTCCACTGGAGGTGAGCCAGCCGCTCACATTGTGTGTCTGTCTATGTCGGCAGGAGGTGAACCACCTGCTGGTGGACAACTACCGCGAGCTGCAGGGGGTGCTGGACGAGTCGCTGGACAGTGAGTGCCTGCAGACTAGCACCCGTCACGGGCGGCCGATGGACGCTCAAAGCGGCCGGCGTGCGGTGCTGGGGCTGGAGCTGGGAGGACATGCGGTGCTGGGGCTGGGGCTGGGGCTGGGGCTCAGGCTGGGGCTGGGAGGACATGCGGTGCTGGGGATGGGACTGGGGCTGGAGCTGGAGCTGGAGCTGGAGCTGGAGCTGGAGCTGGAGCTGGAGCAGGAGCTGGAGCTGGAGCTGGAGATGGAGATGGAGCTGGGCTGGGGCTGGAGCTGGGGCTGGGGCTGGAGCTGGGGCTGGGGCTGGGGCTGGGGCTGGGGCTGGGGCTGGGCTGGGCTGGGCTGGGCTGGGGCTGGGGCTGGAGCTGGGAGGACATGCGGTGCTGGGGTGGTAGGACGTGAGGTGCTGGGCTGGTAGGACGTGAGGTGCTAGGCTGGTAGGACGTGAAGTTTTTGGGGCTGGGAGGGTGTGAGGTTTTGGGCTGGTTGGACGTGAGGTATTGGGGCTGGAAGGACGCGAGGGGCTGGGGATGGGAGAACGTAAGGGACTGGGGCTGTGAGGACATGTGGTGATGGGGCTGGGAGGACATGCGTTGCTGGAGCTGGGAGCATGTGCGGTGCTGGGGCTGGAGGGATTTGTTCAGGGTCTGCAAGCGTTGTCGGTCGTAGTCACACCATTCCAGCGCTTCGGTGTGAAGCAGATTGCACACAGTCTGACGTTAAACTTGAAGGCGTCATGTTTCCCACCAAGAACGTCGTGTGCGGTGATGATTCGCCATTAGCGGAGGGCGCGGGTGTTGACCTCCACAGACTGATGGCTCCCGCGTCGTGAGCGTTTGCCGTCTGTATGTGTGCCGCGCATTACGCCTGCCCCGCCAGGCGCCGCTTTCGCCGCGGTCTGGCTCCGTGACCCCAGTGTGCACCGGCTGGCGGTTCTGGTCGCCGACGGCAGCCGCGCTGACCACTGTGCGCTCGCCCGGCAGAGTGCGGTGACCGGGTCAAGGCCAAGCTGGCCAACATCTCTCGTGCCGTAGCCGTGGACGACCTAGCCGCCATCGCCGAGGGCCTGCGGGACATACGGCGAGATCTGAACGTGCGTGAGCCCCACTTGCCTTCCCGGCCGCGTTTGTCGTACTTTGTTGTACTGGTTTGCCTTTCCTTGTGACTGCCGAAAAGTTATGTCATAGCGTATGTATCGTGGAATTGAATTTCCCATGCGTGCACAGTAGCGATCACTGTGCACGGTTCTGTGCGGCTGGACACAGTCTCGGTGATCGCACTCCAACCGTGAGCTGTATTTCCCTCAGAAAACCTACGTAGTACGTGTGCCCACGCTCTTACATAACATCGCGGCGTAGTGCGAGCCCAGCGCACGCCGTCCGCGACCAGCCACCAGCGCCTGCGCTTCCCCGCGCTGCTCCGCGTCTGCCTGACCCGCCTGACCCCGTCCGCGACCAGCCACCAGCGCCTGCGCTTCCCCGCGCTGCTCCGCGTCCGCCTGACCCGCCTGACCCCGGCCGGCCGGTCTCTGCCGCAGGCGATCGCCGACCAGACCCAGCAGCTGCAGGTGCGGGCCGACCAGCTGACGGTGGGCCTACAGGGTGTGCAGGCTGAGCTGTCCAGCCTGCTGCTGCTGTGCAGCTCGCCCGCCTGCCAGCAGCTGGAGCGCCAGTACAACCTCTCCCAACTGGCCGTGCAGAACGAGTTCAGACAGGTGAGGGAGAGAGAGTGGGGTACTGAGCGGACAAGGGACTGTGCCAATGGAGGGACTCGGAGGCGGCTGCAAAGAAGGAGCAAACGGAAACGAAGGCAGGGACAAGTGCAGATAACGAAGGGGACTCGGAGACGGGTGCAAAGGGAGTGGGAGGCGAAAATTTTACAAAAAGAGGGGGAAAGGGTGGAGACTTTGATAAATGCAGGAGCAGATAGGCACTGGACACGGAAATAGACACTGAAGAACAAACACCCATAGTTTGTCAAGGACTCACAGGAAACGCAGATGGTGTGTGCGGAGGGATGGGAGACGAAGACAGACGGACGGGGGTAGCAAGAGGATGTAGGAATGTGTTTCAGGATGGGAGCAGTTACAAACGGCGCTAAGATAATTGCAGAGATGATGAGCACGCGGAGCACAAGGAAGTAGGAAGGCAGGAACAGGGGTGCGAGAAAATGGATACACAGGTGGCTTGGAGACGATTGTCGGGAGAACATGATAAACGGCACAGAGGCGTCTCAATAGAAGAAGATAGAAATGTCTGGGTTCGGGGGAGACTCTCGGAGAGTGACAAGCAAAGGGAGCTGACAGGTAAGGCTCGTGCCTTGTGGTGTACGATGGGGACAGTATTGGCGATATTATGCCCGGATGTTTGAATCTCCAAGGGCGTTTTGTTTGCCGGTCGTGAGCTTCGTCTCTTTTCTCTTCTGTGGGCGATTTCTGCTGATCTTAAACCTTTGCACATGCTCCTTCAATCCTGCACTTGTTTCATGTACCTTCAAGTACCCCTTCTGTGCTTTCAATTTTGGTCTGTCTTTTCCTACCGTCCACATGTCGGGCAGCCGTCGCTCTCAGACTGTCGACTGCTGATCTAACTCATATGCGTGGAAATAACAGCGCCTTCCTGCGGTCGCCGAGGGCCTTCCTCATCCCCCAACTAACCACCGCTCGGCCATGTTTCCAGTGGCTTGCTTACGACCTGCTGCCGAAGGTAACGTACTAACATCGCTTTATGGGCCGGTTGCACGAAAGTCACATGGTGGCCATAAGTCACGCCACCGTTACTGAGAACTAGCACGGCGTATTCCTGCACGGCGGTCCGCGCGCCCAGAAGCTGTGTAGTTTCGCGTGCCCACGAGCCACAACAGGCACGCTGAGTCAGACTCGAGACGCGCATGCTCATTAGCCGTAGTAGTGCGCCGCCGGCCGCTGTAGCCGCTCGTTCCTACTCGCGAGTCGTCAGAGTCACGCCTGGCCAGGCACCGCGGTTGAGCACGTTAACACGTCCGGTCACGCACCGTATCCGCGAGTCACTGTGGACGCGGAAGTCAGGCGTGCCCGGCCTGGAGCTGAACTTTGTTGGAGCTCGTCAGATACGGCTGCCTCGCTCTGCGGTCCAAGCGGAGCTTGTCCGTGGGGTACAGCGTGTAGTCCTCCGCGGCCCGAACGTCGCTTGTCCGTGAGGTACAGCGTGTAGTCCTCTGCGGCCCGAGCGTCGCTTGTCCGTGAGGTACAGCGTGTAGTCCTCTGCGGTCCGAGCGTCGCTTGTCCGTGGGGTACAGCG
Organism: Pollicipes pollicipes; assembly: GCF_011947565.3. NCBI lineage: Eukaryota > Metazoa > Arthropoda > Thecostraca > Pollicipedomorpha > Pollicipedidae > Pollicipes > Pollicipes pollicipes. The sequence continues at coordinate 38,129 of NW_023597078.1, forward strand.
TGTAGTCCTCTGCGGCCCGAGCGTCGCTTGTCCGTGGGGTACAGCGTGTAGTCCTCTGCGGCCCGAACGTCGCTTGTCCGTGGGGTACAGCGTGTAGTCCTCTGCGGCCCGAACGTCGCTTGTCCGTGGGGTACAGCGTGTAGTCCTCTGCGGCCCGAGCGTCGCTTGTCCGTGGGGTACAGCGTCCAAGCGTCGCTTTTGCGGTCCAAGCGTCGCTTGTCTGAAGACTACAGTGTACAGTCCTCCGCGGTCCAGGCGTCGCTGTCTGAAGAGAACAGTGTACAGTTCTCAGCGGTTCAGGCAGACACTGATTTGCACGGGTGGACCGGCTCGACCCTGTGGTCATACGTGTGCTCGATTTTCAAGCGGTCTCACAGACATGCAGGCACTTGAGCTCACTTTATCCATGTTGTGTTGGTGATTGGCATGTGCTCTCTTCCAGTGTATGTCGACGTTGAGTCCCCGAATGTCATGTCCTCTGTGGTAACAGCTTTCCTCCTAAGTTCTATAGTAGGTACCATCTTTGAAATGCACATTTAGTTCAATCAGGGGATATGTTCTTTCAGATGCAAGTGATTAAGCATGGCGTTTTCTTACATAGCGGTGATGAATTGCATGAGGCTTGATTTCCTTGCGTTATTATCATTAAGTTTGGCACCAGTCTGCTAGGATCCGGCAGTTGTGTGGTCATGTGCCGTGATTGGCCTGCGTGCGGTCCGCCACGGTGCTGGTGGATCAGTGTCTGGAGCGCGCTCCGTCCATCAGCACCTGCGCCATGTGCCAGTGTTTCACGGTGTGAGAGGCCTGGATGTCTTGGTGATTTCGCCTGAGACGCTCCGAGGACTAGCTGACCTGCGGTCGTGGACATTGGAGGCGTGCATGCCTTGTTTGAACCTCGGTGTCTATAGGTACCGTGGCTCTTTATATCTGTGTGACGTTGCATGAATTTCGTCCGCCAAAAGCAGATGGGTTCAACTAAAGTTGCATTCGATTTCAGGTCATAATGCTGCTTGCACGTGCCTGGTGTATAAGCTACCTGGTGCACAAACTAATGCCCCCATCATTCCAACCCAATGCTCATAGCTGTCATTACCTTGTCTTGTAACAAACATAGGACTGGCTCGCTGGCGCCAGACTGCTGACCGGCGGTGACCTGACCTGCAGATAGCGGACCTGGCCTGTGTCCGGTGCTTGTACAAATCTTCCACTGGCACCTCGCTGTGACCCATTGACCTGGCCCAAGCCGGACACAATCTCATTCATCTGTCACAGCTACTGTGCCTCGCCCCCGCCTGCTTGGTCTTCAGCTTATGGAGGCTTTGGCTGGGTCATGACCTGATCCTGACCTTAACGTAATGGGGCCTCAATGGCTTGCTGCTGGCCCGATCCCTGCACTACAGCTGGCTGGCCGATCTCTGCATGACAGACTCTATAGCTGACCCGACCTGTGTTCAATGTAACTTCCCGTGGCACGTGGTGACCTGGCGTAACGTGGCCTGAGTGCTACCTGACCTGACCTGGCCTGACTTTGCGCTGCAGTTGCCGGACGTCACGAGAACGGCTCGCGAGATTTCCTCGCTGATCGAGAACGGCATCGAGCGAGAGGTGCGTGCAGGCAAACGGTCGTTCGACGAGCTGTCGGGCCGCATTCAGGCGGAGGTGGCGGCCGTCGTGCCAGAAGTGCGTCGCAGGATTGCCCAGGCCGGTGAGTTATGGACAGCTATTGCGGTTGCCTGACGTGTAGGCTAAAATGGCCGCCACGCTGCATGCTGTCTGTGGCAAATGGCTTTCAGTGGTCGTCATCACGGACTACGGCCTCAATCAGTGGTTATTGTGTGTGGGGGTCGACGGTTTGTATTATGGGCAGCTACTGCATCTGTTTGACGTTAAGAGTCGCAATGATATAATTATTGTCTAGTTCAGAAGCACTTACCAGGCAAATGACGGACAGCTATTGCCCCCGCCCATTATCATATCTGAGTAAGAGCCCACTCATTAAAATCATTGGCTCTTCCGTGGAGCCATAAAGATCCTGTATCATTGTCGTCAGTGCGTTTTATTCTGGGAGTGCGGTCATCAATCCACTGCATTTCTTTGGAAATACAATAAAGGCCTTTCGCAGAATTTCGCTACAGCTCATGTGGTTAGAGCGTCAGACATATGTGTGACTTCCAGGGCGAATCAACAGTTTGAGTCTGCATCCGTGTTAGAAATAGCGCGTACGTGGCTAGTCAAAAGACTGGCAACTGGTCAGAACACCGGGCTGCCCCACCATGATTGTACTGTGGCGCTGAAAGGCACGTCAAAGACCCTTTGGTACTTAAAACTGTCCAGAAGTATGCGACAAAACTTGCAGGCAAAATTTAATATCTTAGCTGGGAAGGTGAGACCATGTTGTCTCTTCAGATAAGCTTAGCATAGATTGCAAAACGATGTGGGTGCTTTAGTACATAGAAACGGCGAACGCCATACATGATGTACAAGAAAACCGGGTCAATCCAGTGAGTAACTGTTCGCTGCGCTTCTCCGACATATATTGATGGTAGCTGAACATAACCATTAAGCGCCATCAAGCATCTCTTTTATAGGGTATCGCGACTTTCCTTGCCGTCAGGGTTGTTGCAACAACAATCTGATAACAAAGCATGTGTGTTGGCATTTTACCAACATATCGAATGCACAAATTAAGTTTGCGAGTGCGGATAACGACGACGTAAACACACAGCAACCATCCTTTCGCTCCTCGAGCAGACTTCGTTCCTCTGCCTCCGAATTTCCGAGCATCATTCCTGAGCTCAACTTTTTCGAACTGTGTCAATGAGAGCCTGCGAGATTGCAGCCTCTGAGAAGGAGGTCTGGCCTCTCCATCGATCCGACTTGTTTTGGTGCTGCAGCGGCGGTGCCAGGCCACGGGCGCGACCATTCGTCGACCCCGGGGGCAGGCTCAGGCGGGCCAGGCGGCTTTCTTCGTTGTTATTCGGCAGCGGAACTGCGACAAAAGGGCTTTGTCAGCGAAGGCGCGGGGCTGGGCTTGAGGCGCGACCCGTGCGAGCGCCGTCGTAACGAGCACCAGCCTGTGAATCGTACTGTGGCGGCCATAACGTGAAAACGCCTTTAAGAAGGACATTGCTGACTCTGCGTAGTCTTTCAACTAACTCTTGCCGTATGCGTTATGGCGGCGCCCAACGACTTTGTACGGCGACTGAGTACCTGAAACCCTTTCTGATGACTCTTTGACGTCTTGACGGTGTGTCTGACGACATGACGTCGTGTCTGACGTAACGACGCTGTGTGGCGACTTGACGCCGTGTCTGACGTTTTGACGCCGCGTCCGACGTCTTGACGCCGTATCTAACGACTTGAGGCCGTGACTGACGTCTTGACGCCGTATCTGACTACTTGACGCCGTGGCTGACCTCCTGACGCTGTGCCTGATATCTTGACGCCGCTTCTGACGTCTTTGCGCAGCGCCGCGCCGGTGCTACGGTTCCTGAGCGCAGACATTGTCAAGGCAGCCGCTGACGCTCCATAGAGGGGTGCGGGGTGACATGCGGCGCGCTCTCTTTAAACCAAAAAAAGAAAAGCGTCGGCTTGACGTGTGTGATGCCTTGCCGCAGTGTGTATGATGACTTAACACAGCATACGTAACGACATGACGCCGCATTCTAATGACCTGATGACCTAGTGCACCGCCCGCCTGACGTCCAGCGGCGTGTGCGTGTGGGCTTGCGCGGCCGCTGAACCCCTCCCCTCCCCCCCTCCCCGCCGTCGTCGGCAGGCATCCGGCTGCAGGACGCGGCCAGCAAACATCTCGTCGGCACTGGACAGCGTGCGGCTGCGGCCGGCTCACGAGGCGCTGGACGAGGCCAACCAGTACCTGCAGCAGTACGGCTCGTTCAGGTCAGGCTTCGGCCGGGTCTCACGGGGCAGGTCTGTCGCGTGGCGGCCGGCCCCAGTGTGGCAGCTGTCTCGCTGACGCGCGTGCGAAAATGACGCCCCATCCACGGAAGAGATTGGTGGGGAGGGGCGGGCAAGCTCGAAGTTGTTCGCTTTCTTCAAGTATAGGAAGAGAAACGGGTGTTCTGTCAGTGTCATTGCAACCCCACTTTCTGAGAATGCCGAATATTAACCTCATAGCGACGTATGGAAAGAATCGGCTTCGAAATTGTTGCTGACACCGTCACTTTCTGAGACTTTCAGTTCCACTGTCTTTGTTTCCCAGCATTGCCGTAGGAGAGAAGGGACGGCTGCAGAGGGGAGGTGCAGCCGCCTCCCCCGCCTCTCTCCGTTTCTCGCGCTCTGTGCCGTTCACTGGTTCTGACGCGCGCCCTACCGTGCACTGCTGCTCTTCTGTCAGCGGAGCTGTCCCTGCACTTGACACCCCCCGTGCACCGCCGTGGCGAGGCGCGCGGAAACTGTCTGAAGAGTGGCCGGCGGGATCGTGACCTGCGACATCTCTCGGCGCCGCCAGGTACTATCTGTTCCTGATCCTCTCCGGCCTGGTGCTGATCGTCACCTTCTGCCTGGTGATGGGGCTCTCTGCGGCCTCTGCGGCCGGCGGCCGGGTAACGTCTACGGTGACGACACGTGCAACAAGGGCGCCGGTGCAAACTTCCTGCTGAGGTGAGGCGACTTCTCTGCTCCTCTGCCCCCCTTTTCTGGGCCCCCTCTGGTCTGAGGCCCCCCCCCCCTCCCGCCGTACTACCTGGACGTGGGTCTCGCCGGCCGTGCGGTGAGAACGGACACGGGCTATTGTGGACTGAACGGCCCGCGTGTGGCGCCGCCAAGAAGTGCCAGCGGCGTGCCGTGGAAGGCTGAGGGCCACGTCGGTTGATGGTTTTAACGCAGCCAACTCGCTTCGTATTCCAGTTTAACAAGTGTGTTCGTTTGCCCGTGCGGCATCACAAGCAATGTGTTGTAGTAATGCTTTGTGGTGCTCATATATGCGTTCTGGGTAATGCGATCTAATCTCACAACAAAGCAATGTAGCAATGCGATTGTAATCAGAGCATACCAGTTGTGTGTTAAAGTATGCTCAGGTACTGCGTGCACATAACATCATCACACACATAACAACACATAACATCAGCGTGCACCTGGTTTACCTCAAGCCCTGTTGTTCTGGCGTCCTTTCGGCAGTGGTGACGCCTCACGGACGGTGGTTTGCGAGAATAAGCTTTCCAGCCTGTGACACCCGTTGTGACGGTTGTTCTTGCCGGGCCGGACATGACGTGCACGGCCCGCCGACAGCGCCACCTTCTTCTTCTTCCTGTTCGGCTGGCTGGTGGCTGCTGCTGGTGACGGCCATGTTCCTGGTGGGAGGCCTGACCCAGTTCTACCTGTGCGCCGGCCTGGCCGAGCCGTCCTCGCCCGCCGGCGGGCCGGCGCTGCTCGAGGCCGTCTTCCCGGCCGACGAGCTGCTGCCGCAGCTGGCCGCCACCGGCTTCGACCTGGCCGACGTCATCAGGTCAGCAGCCGGGGACCAGGGGAGGGGCCGGGCCCTTCATGCCTCCACCGACCCGCTGAGGCATGGGGCTGCCTGCAGAGGGGCGGGGTGGAGAGGTACGGAGGTGGAGCGGGGGATATGCTGGTCGGGACACGGTGTAGGTGTGTTCGACCTTCTAAGTGATGCCAAGAGTGAGTATAAACCTCTGGCTCAAAGGATGATCTGTAGGGGAAAAGAGTCTTTCAAAAACACCACGCCGCGGTCAATCTGTGCTTCGTCATCGTGCCATGACGCTCCTGCAGGCTTTTTAACATGTTATCGTCGGACTTAGGAGTCATGCGGGTCCACAACGTGACGGTTCTTGGAGCTGCTGGCGAAAATCTGGAGACGGAAACTGGCTGCACTCATGACCGTCACTGGTTACTGTTGGTGCAGGAGATGTCACCAGAACCAGTCGATCTACACCGTGCTGCACCTGGAGCCGCTGTACGACCTCTCCGAGCTGGGCCGCTACAAACAGCAGCTGGGCATCGACGAGCAGCTGGATGCCCTCCGCAACCAGATACAGGTTGGCGGGCAACGGGCTTCGTTTCCCACAGAGTCGGATACAGACCAGTGGACGGTGTGAATCGGCTGGGCTCTGCAGGCAGACACAGGCCGGGCGGCTTCAGTGCCTTGGTTGTATGCGTAGGCAGAGTTGCCGAGCGCAGATTAGTTGGTGCGGTGAAGTGGTTGCCTCGCACTTGGCACGCGTTAGTGGAGTGAAATGTGTTGCATTGGTTGACAATTTTTTATGTTGCCTGCAATCGTTGAAAGATGTATTTCAAACTTTTCGAATGGGTGGATTTGGGAGGTCAGAGCTCAGTCTGAGCAGTGCACGTTGGGTGACTCCTGTCCCTTACCATATGGTCGTGCAACTCCAGGTAAATGGCAGAGTTTGTTGCCGAATGTATAACATGCCGCAACGTTCGGCACGGTCTGTCCTGTGCTCTGACGTCGTCTTACCTTTAGCGCGACCGCTGCCACCGGCCGCAGGCTATTCCAGTCAAGGGCAAATAGCGAGCGCCTTTTTCCAAAAATTTTCCTAAATCTCGAGCCACCACCCAAAGCTTCAGACTATACGCACGCTTGTGCACGACAGGGACCATCCGTCGTACCTAGTCCTGTCTCGTGAGTTTCACGCCCGGGCTGGTCAGACCGGTGGGGCTGCTCTGACCTGTCCACTGGCGCTGAAGCCGCTGACAGTCACGCCCCCCCCCCCCTCCCCTGTCGCGAGGGAACCCCTCACCGGCATGACCCGGCCCTGCTGCAGGTGGACACCGACGTCGAGATCCTCACGCCGCTGGGTAAGGAGCAGCTGTACGAGCTGGCGCGCTCCGACGTCGCCCGCATCAACTACACCGCCTTCACGCTCACGGTGAGCGCCGCCCGGCTGCTGGTCGAAACCCTGTGGCGACCATGCGGCAACGGTTCTCTCAGCGAGAGCTGGTGACATTCTTTACTCGTTTTGCCCGTATCGCTGATGGACATTCCTGGTGTCCTCCCTGGAGGGCTTGGTGGATGGCCTTTGAATTGAATTTTGGTTATTATTTGAAATCTCCGAGCTGGCGATGCTGTTGGCATGGCCGGTGTCGGATGTGCGGCGAGTTGCCTATTAAATTTCGGCAACCCTGATCTGGGTGGCGACGAGTTCTGACCCGGGCCCGGGTGGACCTCTTCCGTCTGTTTCTCAGCCGATCTTGACCTTGACGGTGATCCCCTGATCTGGGCAGTGACCCCGGACCAGGGCGGTGACTTCTGACCTCGCCGGTGACCCATGACTGGAGCGGTGGGTCCTGGCCATGGCAGCGATTTCAGGTGGATGGTAACTCCTGACATGGGTGGTAACCCTGACCCTGGCTGACCCCCTCCCGTCCGTTGACCGCGCAGCTGGAGGACCGCATCACGGCCGTCGAGCTGGGTCAGATGGGTGCCGCGCTAGAGGCGTCCGCCAACCTGCTGCCGCCGGCCGAGCGCTCGGCGGCCAACCGGCTGCGCAACCAGGCCACCATCCTGGGCGCCCAGCAACTGGTGGTCGACCAGATGGCCGACATTGTCGTCTCGCTGAGGGTGAGCCGCGGCCCCGCCGCGAGAAAACGAACCGGACTGGAGTCGTGTTCGCTGGTGATGACCCGCGGGCTCGACACGGACCGTTGACGCTAGTGATACGGTGACCACTGTTGCTGTGGTGTCATCGAGAGCTTTGTTTAGGATGCTGTGGATAATGCGCCAACAGGGCCTACTCAAGCACTGCCTCCATACATCTATCGTGTAGCCAGAAGGTCGTCCCTTTGTCCAAAGCGTTCTTGTACATTTATGATGAACCGTTGATCTAGACACATCCTATGTCCATAATGCATCAGTCACTTCATGATAGCCTCGCACAACAATGTTCGTTTTTGTTTATGCAGTATGGGCGCTGCATGACTGCAGTTGACGCGCCCTTAAACTCTAAGCCACCACGGCTTGTTTCTAAAGCCGCCATACTCTGCGTGGTTTAGTGGAGGCTCCCGATCCACATCGTGTCACTATCTTTTTACGTGTTGCCGCACTTTGTGGCTCTGACTGCTGAGCCAAACTGACCTCTCCCTCCCGGTGGGCAGAACGCCACCGTGTCGCTGCAGGAGCACGTGCGTTTCAACCGCACCAACGTGACGGAGGCCGTCCGGGAGCTGATCGACCAGGCGGAGTCGGCGCAGCAGTACCTGCGCACGCGCGGCGGCTCAGAAGTCATACAGGTCAGTTTCGGACGGCTCAGAAGTCACATAGGTCAATATCGGGCGACTCACAGGTCACACAGGTCGGTTCAAGGCGGCTCGGGGATCGTACAGCTTGGTTGGGTGGCGCGAAGTTATAAAGTTCTGTTGATGTGGTTCACAGGCCATCTAAATCCAGGCTCAACAGTCATGTAGTTCAATCTCTGACAGTAACGAAATCCTATAGGCTGGCTTCGATGACCGAAAGGTCATATAATTCAATCCTGTGTTGCTTCGAGGTCATTCAGCTGCTAGTCTGAGGCAATCCGGTGCCCTCATTGATCGGGTCGTGTTGGTCAGCAGAGCTCCCGCGGGCGGACTGTGGCGATTCCTTTCTCGACAGGGGGTCACATATCTGACCTCCGTGAGCTCGCAAGATTTACAAGAGGTCATTTGGCGGCGACAGTCATGCTCAAGCAGCCCGAAGCCAAACCGTCTCACGTTTCGTCGCTCCCGTCAGAGATGGTGACACCAAGTATGCAGATGATCGTGTGCGCGCGTATTGAGCGGGTGGCGTCAGCCGTCCCGGGACTGACGATGTCGGCTCGTCATCAGCTGGCGGACGAGTACGCGGCCGAGTTCCTCATGCACCTGGACGAGTTCACGGCGCGCGTGGAGGGCGGCTTCCGACGCCGGCTGGGCCGCTGCTGGCCCGCTCAGCACGGCCTACAACGCCACGGTCCGTCACCCTCTGCAGCAACGTCGTCTACCCGTTCGTGAGTGCGGCTAGCCAGCAGGGGAGGCTTCGGTGTTGAGTGGGATGTCGTGATATTTGACATCGCAAGCCGTGTGAAAGAGAAATGACACCCTTGACTATATGCAGATGAGCGAGGTGGACGTTTTCAGTGTGAATATTGGCTCTGCTACTTATTTAGTAACTTTATACTGATTGTGCTATTTCTGCCATCTAAGTAGAAGGTTGCTGCTTAAGTTTGATATGCCTGGGCCCTTAACTGTAATTTGCTGTTCAACTTTGCTATGTTTATGTTAATGCTACGTGTATGTTTGACCATTTAAGTTCGTGGTTTGCCTAGTATCATTCACAGGAACGCTGTGGTGGCCGTCTCTGACCGGATCCCCGGGTCTGTGTCGCATGTCGTGGTCGCTGGTTGTCTGAGGCGGCGTGTCAGCTCCCTGACGCGAATGTCCGTTGTCCAGAACGGCTACTGGGGCCGTCCCTGGGCCTGGTGCGTGCTGCTCTTCATCCCCCTGCGTGATGGTCAGGCCTCTGCCTGACTTCGCCTCTACCGGCAAGACGGAGCCCTACTCGGAGGCCTTCGTCGACAAGTGAGCAAGAGAGAGAGGA
>NW_023597079.1:0-28464 GCF_011947565.3 Pollicipes pollicipes
TGTGGCGCAAGGCGGTCGGGGGCGGGCGTGCTGACACCGGGGCCGCCAGTAAAAACGCTGGCGGGCCGGGCGGCGGGCTCCGGAGACCCGGCGTGTGCGCTGCTTGCTGTGAGAGCGGCCACGGGACGGCCCTCGGCCCCTCCCTCGGCCAGCAGCGGCCTGTCGTGGGGGCCTTGGGGCGGAGCCGGCCCGGCGCAGAGGCGTGGCTGCAGCCGACGGGGCGGGGTGGCTGCGTGCTCCGCTCCGTCCGCCTGAGAGCTTTCCTCGAACGGGAGCCACCGGCGGCGGCTTAAGAGGGGGCCTCGGCGGGCCAGGTGTCGGACGGGCCAGGGGTCCTCCGACCAGCGCGGGCGGCCCGCTCACGGGGTGGAGCGCGCTTCCCCGGGGACGTCCGGCAAGATCGCCGGTGGACTCAGGCGCGCAGGCGGGCGGGCGGCCGCTGCGCGTCCCGAGTCGGCCAAGTGCTGCGCGTATGGCACCGCGGGGCCCGCCGGCCCGTCCGGGTCCGCGATAGCTCCCGGACGTGCTTGACCTGATCCAGCTCGGAGAGATAGTCAGCCCCCCCCCCCCCTCCCTCCCTGCAAGCTGGTGGCTGCCACCTGCGCCCCCCCCCCCCCTCCATCATCGCTTTCGGCGGATTACGAGCTCGAAGAACCGAGTCTGCACGGCATGCGTGCTAGCCGCGGCCTGAGATGGCCCTAGAAGATGGCCCCAGCCCGGCCGCCCCTTTCTTGCCGCGTGCGACGCGCGCTTAGAAGGCATCGCGAAACGCGACCGGCCGCCCGCGTGGACCGAAGCCGTGTCGCGGCGCTCGACCGCCGCCGTAGAAGGTCACCGTGTGGTGACGTGGTCAGCCAAAAACGCGGCGTCCCATTGTGCAACGCCACAGCTGGCCGGCCGCGCTGTCTCGGCGTCCATGCCGGATCTTGATGTCTTGTCTCGCGCAGCACTACGCAGTATCTGCATCTGGCGTCTCCGCTGCGTGCGCGCTCCCAGTTTGGACTGACGATTCGATCACGGCACGCGGCCGCCGAGCGCGGCGGCTCTGAAAGGGGAGGTCGCCTCCGCGACGGCCGCCGGCCGGCGCCGTGCGGTCCGGCTCAGGTCGCCGTGCTTTGATGTCAGTAAAAAGCGGGCGGGCGCGGCGGCACGGGCGCCGCGCCGGCCGGTGACCCTCGCGTGCGCCACGTCCGCACGTGGACGGCGGCAGGTCCTCCGACCGGTCTGGCCGTGGTCTGGCGCTGGAACGCGCAGGTGCTGATATATGCCGAGTTCGATGCTGTTTGTTTTCGGGTGTGTTGACCGTCATTAAGAGCGAGATATTAGCTTTTTTGCATGCTAAATCAGTCGCCCATATTTAGTAACTTCGGCATCGCATCTGCGACTGTCGGCGTAATGACCAGCGTTTAACCCGCAGTCCTCCAAGTGTATGGCCTCTACGTCTACTTGTTGACTTCCGAAATTGACTAAAATACTTAGTCCGTCAAGCCACGCGGCCGCCGCATCATCAGCATGCGTTGCGAACCGCCACCAGTTGTTTGTTTCCGGGCGGGTTCACGTCTGCGTGAGGAGCGGTGCCAGTACTGCGGACAATGCGGAACTCCAGCATAATCCCTTCCGTTGACGGTTTTACGACGCATATGACTGATATGGATATGTGACTGATGTGGTCAACCAGTCGTCCGCGCCGCTGGTCCGCGGCGAGACGTGGACGCTGCAAAGCGCAGCCAGCACGGCGGCTCGGATATCTCGAGGGAATGGCGCTGCCGGCTGTGCGTGTGCGCCTGGGGAAGGCGGCACGCGCGCATACGTACAGCGCCGATCCTTGTGACTGGTGTCCCGCGGGTGACCTCAGCCTGACCTCTGTCGCCCGCCGCCGGCAGATCGTGATGCTGCAGGACGAGAAGTCGATGCTGCGGGCCGAGAACCAGAAGCTGCAGGAGCGGCTGCGGCTGCAGCAGGAGCTGCCGGACCGACGCATCGACCGGCGGCGAGGGCCCCGAGCAGCGGCAGCGCTACAAGCAGCTGCGCGAGAAGCTGGCCGCCGCCGATGAGGAGATCTACAAGGTACGACCCGGGCGGCCCGAGGCGGCGCGGTGTGGTGCCGTCTGTGGGCAGGGCACCGACACGCCGGGCTCGTTTTATGCGAGGAGCCCGGACTGACGGACTGACTGCTACCGTAAGCTGACTCAACCAGACCCGATCCCGCCTCAAAGGGGATGCTCCACATTTGAAGACATCGAAGCAAGCGTCAGACGTGATGCAATAAGCTCACTTGTAACTGTTGGTGGAGTTTTGAGTGGAACAGGCTGCCCTAGACTCCATGGTTTCGTTGTTAAGTAAATATGCGCCTCAATACGTCATTGTTTGGTTACGCCATCGTAGCTTGCACAACACGGATTGAGAGCCAGCTGACGGCCGTTATCTAGAAATCGTGTCGTGAACGCCAGGTGTGAACAACCCAATAAACACATTTTTTGGCCTTGATCGCCGCGCGGCCATTGGAATGGCAGGATTTGAATGACGTCATTGTGGCGTCATGAGCGCAAGGGAGACCTGGAAATAGTCACATCAAAATTGTGTGCACATATCCGCGGGCGCATGACTCAGAAATTAGAAGGGTTGAGGTTTTAAGAGGGGCTGTGAACTGTACCGAATAATCTTCAAAATGGCTGTGTCGGTCCAAAACCCCGTACAAATGTGGAGCACTTCCTTCAGTCCTGCTTGCCTGACGCCGCCCGACTTGACGCATGTGGACGGGCTCTGGTGGACTGATTCCGATGGACTGGTCCCGGCCGCTCCGCTGGCCCGGTCCTGAAGCGGACTCCGCCCCAGCCTGACATGGCCGGGCGTGGCCGGGCTCTGGTGGACTGATTCCGATGGACTGGTCCCGGCCGCTCCGCCGGCCCGGCCCGCGAGCCGACTCCGCCCCAGCCTGACCTGGCCGGGCGCGGCCGGGCTGGTCACCGGCCGGTCCGGGTCGTTCGCGGGCCATCTGTCCTGCCGAGGGCCCGCTTGACCCGGCACGTGGCTCCGGACTGCCTCGTCGAGGAATCAGAGCTGTCAGGCTGCAGCAGCGAGATCTCCTAGACGCAAACGTTGCAGGCTTTGTGTCGCCTTGACAGGGAAATCCCGATAAATGGGGCGCCGTAGCAGCGCTGCCGGCTGTCACGTACGGGGACTCACGTCTGCATTTCGTCCGCTCTCCGGAGCCCGTTCGCCCGGTTTGGTCGGGCGGGGCGTGCTGTGCCTATCGGGCGGAGTTGGCATCTGATTGCAGTCCGTCAGTCAGGCTTCTCGATCAAGTCTCCAATGCGCCCCGTCCGTCCTCGGTGCTCGAACTGTGGACTTTCATCGGGAGACCCGTGTTTAAACCTAGCGTGCTGCGAGAACATTTCACCACCCAGAGCGCCGCGAACATTTCACGCGGCACCACGCCAACCACCAGAACGCTTGCCCGCGCCAATAACCGATCCAAAGGCTGTCCCCCCCCCCCGCGATGGCGTACTCTGCCGGGGGTGGCGCGGCCGCTGCCGACAGTCGACGCGATGTGTGACGTCACTGGGGTGACACCGGTGGGGCGACTGACGGGTGTCACTTGGGTGACGCCGCGTGTCCCCGCCCGGCAGCTGGAGGCCACGCGGGAGGAGCTGCGCAGCAGGTGCGACGTGGTGGAGAAGGACCTGCGGGAGACGCAGACCAAGAACGAGGAGCTCCAGCGCATGGCGGACGAGACGCGCCGACTCCGGGTCAGTGGGCGGGCCGTCCGTCCCGCGGGCGGGGCTTCACGCCGCCCCTCCTCGCCCGCTTTTGGGGCGAGTGAACGTAGCCGGTGATGTCTCCGCTGTCGCCCGCTGGTGGCTGCTCGTTGTGCTTCGTGATGAGATGCATCTGGCCGTCGTGTACGTTTGTCATGTTTGTGTCAGATAAAATCAGGCGCGTTGTCTCCGGCATGATTGCGCCCACGGTATGTCGATATGTAATCGCATCCTTCAATCTGCCGTCGGGCTTTCCTGTCCCCGACTTTTTGCACCGATGCGGTTGCGGGCTACCTAAATTGCATGATAGTGACAGTGTAATGCCGCGCGCCGAGCGGAGCGTCTGGGCCGCTGGCTCCGACTCTGGGCTTCCCTGCTAACCACGGGCGTGCCGCCGGCAGGATGAGCTGGAGATCCTGCGCGACCTGGCGTCCAAGGTGCCGCAGTACGAGGCCAAGCTGGACACCTACCAGAAGCGGCTGCAGGAGATGGGCGACCTGCGTCGGCAGATCAAGCTGCTCGAGGAGAAGAACACCGACTACATGCAGCAGAACATGGAGCTGGAGGAGGTTCGTAGCCTCCGAATGAGTCTGTCTGGTGAACTCGGACCGGTGCGCTGCGCCGCTTATGGTCCGTCATCTCGAGCGTGCCACTGCGTAATGCTAGGGCCTCTTCCTTGCAACTGAGCTTCGGTAATCGCGTCGCTGAGCAATCACCACGTCAGCTCCCCGTAATCCAGTCTAAGAACGCCGTATACCGTATGCAATTATCACCAGCGCGAGAGCGTTTCCTAGAAAGAGCTGCGTGATGTGGCGTGCGCCTTGTCCGGCGTTGGCGTTACCAGCCGCGCCCGGCCCGGTCCGCCTGACCCGCCGTGCCTGGCGCGCTCCGCAGGAGCTGAAGAAGTCGGGCAGCTACCGACCGCAGCTGGACCTCTACAAGAAACAAGTGGGCGAGCTGCACGACCAGCTGGCCGAGGAGACCAAGAAGCGCGACAAGGCCGAGTTCGACCTGCGCAAGCTGGCCGAGAAGATGGCCGCCCTGCAGAGCGAGAAGGAGGTCGGTCTCCTCGCGGGGACGCAGAGGGCCGGGACGGGGGTGGTGGGCCGCCCTGGCCGGCACCGGAGCGCTGGGCCACGTCTTGTGGTGGGGCGAAGGCGTGAGCTCTGTGGCGGGTGCGATGTGCGCCGGCTGGTCAAGGGAGAGCCGATAGCTCTGTGGCGGGTGCGATGTGCGCCGGCTGGTCAGGGGAGAGCCGATAGCTCTGTGGCGGGTGCGATGTGCGCCGGCTGGTCAGGGGAGAGCCGATAGCTCTGTGGCGGGTGCGATGTGCGCCGGCTGGTCAGGGGAGAGCCGATAGCTCTGTGGCGGGTGCGATGTGCGCCGGCTGGTCAGGGAGAGCCGATAGCTCTGTGGCGGGTGCGATGTGCGCCGGCTGGTCAGGGGAGAGCCGATAGCTCTGTGGCGGGTGCGATGTGCGCCGGCTGGTCAGGGGAGAGCCGATAGCTCTGTGGCGGGTGCGATGTGCGCCGGCTGGTCAGGGGAGAGCCGATAGCTCTGTGGCGGGTGCGATGTGCGCCGGCTGGTCAGGGGAGAGCCGATAGCTCTGTGGCGGGTGCGATGTGCGCCGGCTGGTCAGGGGAGAGCCGATAGCTCTGTGGCGGGTGCGATGTGCGCCGGCTGGTCAGGGGAGAGCCGATAGCTCTGTGGCGGGTGCGATGTGCGCCGGCTGGTCAGGGGAGAGCCGATAGCTCTGTGGCGGGTGCGATGTGCGCCGGCTGGTCAGGGGAGAGCCGATAGCTCTGTGGCGGGTGCGATGTGCGCCGGCTGGTCAGGGGAGAGCCGATAGCTCTGTGGCGGGTGCGATGTGCGCCGGCTGGTCAGGGGAGAGCCGATAGCTCTGTGGCGGGTGCGATGTGCGCCGGCTGGTCAGGGGAGAGCCGATAGCTCTGTGGCGGGTGCGATGTGCGCCGGCTGGTCAGTGGAGAGCCGATAGCTCTGTGGCGGGTGCGATGTGCGCCGGCTGGTCAAGGGGAGAGCCGATAGCTCTGTGGCGGGTGCGATGTGCGCCGGCTGGTCAGGGGAGAGCCGATAGCTCTGTGGCGGGTGCGATGTGCGCCGGCTGGTCAGGGGAGAGCCGATAGCTGGTCCCGACCCGGCGCCGGCTGGTCGCCGGCGCCGGGAGAGCCGGCTGGTTATCCTGTCGATATGCGCGCCGACTGTTCGGAGCGGACGGCCTGCTTGAACTGTTAGTGCCGACGCGATACTGTTGTCGGTAGTCCGACACCGGCCGTCGTGCCCCGAACTCCCAACCATCGCCACGGCCAGCGCGTCAGCATTTGGGCGCGCTCCCCCGGGCCATCCGGGCCGCGCCTGCCCGCGCTCGCGGCCCGTCGGGTCGGCCGGCGCCCGCCGTGTTTTGTCGGCTGCTTCGGTATGCGACGCGGCCGGCTCGGCGGCGGCGGGTGACGATGACCCTATTCGCGTGCGGCCGACCGCGCCGATCGCGCCGCCGCCGCTGCACGCGGGGCGCTCCGGCCCGGTGCGTGGCCGCCCTATCGCCCCTCCATCAGGCTCCCAGCCTTTCATCCTGCAGCGGACGTCGCCCCAGGACGCGCGGAGCTTGAATGAGTGCGCGCGGCCGCCGGAGACGCGCGGCGATCTCGCACGGCCGGGTGCCCTGCGTCGGCCGCCATCCTCGGTCGCGCGCGCGCCCGGGCGGCCGGCCGGCTGCGCCCTGCCATTTATCGCCACGTTACGACCCGGCCGCAGCGAAGCCGAGTTAATGTCGCGGATGCGCTTTGAGGAGACGGCCGCTGCCGGGCGTAGATCATGAGAGGGGAGGGCCGGTGGCGGGCCGCCTCACGATCCAGCTTCCGGCACGGGGAGGGGCAGCGGTGGTGGGTGGTCGTGCGCATGAGAGGCGCGTGAGGTCGGCGGCCGCACTGACCCGTGAGGACTGTAGAGCCGGGAAGTCGCGTACGCCAGCCGCTTGAATTCGGCTGGGTCTCGCCATCGCTCAGAGAGAAAAGAGCGAGACATTCACTGGGAGATGGTGTGACTCCGGCAGCGTGCGATGCTGTGCGCTGTGGCGACGGCCGTGCCAGGCCGCTCTGCCACGGCGGGACGAGTGGCCGCGCTGTGCCGGCGGTGGCGTGCTGCTGTTGTGTCGGCCTCGGTCGTGTGCGGTCTGTGCCGCCCCCCCTGACCTGCCGCCGCCTCCGCCCCCCGGCAGCGGCTGACGGAGGAGCGCGACAAGCTGCGCGAGGTCAACGACGAGCTGAAGCTGGCGCAGCTGCAGCTGAGCGCGCGCCGTCGCCGCTGGGCGCCCGGCTGGCCGACCGGCTCGCCCTCCGACGTGGGCGCGTTGGAGCATATCCCCACCGACGTCAAGTGAGTATGGCGGCGCTGGCCGCAGCTGGCTCCGGCGGCGCTCTGTGCCGGCCGGAAACCTCGACGGCTGTGTCCCGGACTCGGACTTACCTGACCGCTGCAGGGCCGGAATAAGGCGCCTGTCGTTGCAGGGAAGCATGTGTCGAAGTGATGCCCTCGGGTGACATCTCGGGAGTGGGGTGGAGGGAGGGGGGGGGGGGGGGGCAGCACATTGATGCAGGGGATATGTGCTGTTCTCCACGGGCTGATATGGCTTAACCTGGGCGACGTCCCGTGGACTGCAGTAGGTGTTTACCCTGGGGTGGGTTTGAGTGTGAGTGTGGGTGGTAGTGTTCGAGTGAGACGCAGCACCCCCGGCTGATGCGTCCGTGCTCCTCCTGGCTCGATGTGATCGGACGGAGGCGGCGCCACGTCGAGTTCACGTGAGTGTGTCCTGGCCTCCACGGACTCGGAGGGCGGAGTGTCCTCCCCGAGACCGGTCGAGCCCGACTCGTTAGGGTACATTGGCTCTGACGGGGCGGCGGCAGCCGTCAACCGCTGGAGCTGGCATTTGTCCCGGCCGCTCGACGCGGAAGCATGTTATCGATCTATACAGAGCCCGGAACGTGGGCGGTATTGTCTCCGTTCGCACCATGTCTTTTCCCCATGAGCTAATGTCCCCGTTGTCCGGGCCGCGATTTTAAACGGCCGTGCTTTTGGGCAAGATTGTCATCGAAGCCGCCCTTTTTGCGGGCTGTCCTTGACGAGCGGAGACTTGCCGCCGTCCGAGCGCTCGCTGATAACAGGCTCGCGATCGTTGGCGCGTTACAGTACATGTCCGCCGCATCCAGCCGTGGCGTGTGAATCACTGGAGACGGACTCTGATTTGCCGGGGGTCCTCAAGCGGCAGGGGGAGCGAGTGTCCTTTGTCATGCGGATCGAGCCATCCGGCGTGTAGCAAGCGGTCTAGCCGCCGTCGGTGCGTACGCAGAAACGGCTGACTTGCCATCAGAGTTCTTCTCAGGGTGGGTGACGTGCGCGCGGCCGCGGACGCGTCGTGCCCTTGCTTGTATGTGCGTGTGCATGCGTGTGGGCGACGTGCATGTCGGTTGGCTTTCGAAATCACTGCTAAGTGCAGTGTTTTGCGCTCGCTCCAGGGTCCAGTCGCCTCATTCGTGTGTTTGTCCCGCCCGCCTGGTTGATGCTCCCTTGTGCACGCGCTTGTTGGCTTGTTTTTTGTCGCGATCATTGGCTGGCTGCCTGGTTTTGAGCCAGCTCTTCAAGTTTGATGTGATTCAAGCGGTGTGTTTTTGTGTCAGTTCGAAGTTATTCATCCATGAGCTTCGCATTGTTTGTTGTTGTCCGACGATACTGCTCATTGGCGGGCCCGATTCAGTCCTTGAGCCGGTCCAGTGAGCGAGTGTGTAAATGCGACGACTGTACTTACTTCCAGCGTACCACGCATCCCCGCGGTAACTATTACGTGTGACGCCTCTGCCTCCCGTGAGCCGTGTGAGCCTCTGGTGGTCGTGTGGGGGTGACGGATCAGCCCTTGTCTGAGGCAAGTGTGTTAGCGTGAGTACCATCCCCGTCCGTGTCGCGGCAGTGTTGAGATGAGCCCGTGAGTGAGCCTGTTCCTCCCTGTGCCTACCTTGAGAGCCGCTCGGCTCTCTCCGCGCGAGGCCTGGCATCGCCCTGCCGCGTCGAGCTCCCTGCAGCGGCGCCGCCGCCTCTCCCCGCCCGCAGGGAGAAGCTGCTCCGGCTGCAGCACGAGAACCGGCAGCTGCGCGCCCGCGTGGACGGCGGTCGCCAGGACCAGGAGGAGGCGTACCGCGCGCTGCTGGACGACCTGCGCGCGCGCGAGACCTCGCTGAGGCTGAGAAACAGGTGGGCGGTCCGACACTCAGCTGCTGGCGCGCTGCGGCCCGACCCGGCGGCGGAGCGGGCGGGAGGGCAAACCCAGTGCGCGTCCGGCGCCGCCCGTCGCTCGCGGCGGCCGGCGGCGCACGCGGCACGCGCGGGCGCGGCCGCCCCCTCCACCCGGCCGCCGGGCCGCCGCCGTCGTCGGCGCCTCTCACTGACCAGTCACCATCCGACACATTCACGAGATTAAGCTGTGCACGTCGCCGGAGCCGATCGAGCTGCGCCGGCCGAGCCCGACCGACACGCGGCGTGCGGCTGAGGCCCGAACGCGCTGCTGCGCGAGTACGTGGACCAGCTGGTGTCGGCGGCGGGCACGCCGCAGCGCCACTCGCCGGTTGTGACGTGCGGCCCCGGCTGCACGCACGGCCGGCCGCAGCGCTCGCCGTCAGCAAGCGTACACCGAGGAGTACATCCGCCGGCTTCAAGTACATGGCCACGTCAACCGCGAGCTGCTGCCGGCCGCCGCCCCCCCAGCCGCGCCGGCCGCCTGCCGCTGCTGCTGCCGCCGCCGGCCGACGACGCGGCCAGCGTTGGCCTCGTCGCGCGACGACGCGAGCGTGGCGTCCGTCGCGCGGCCCGCAGCGCTTCACGCGACAGGCAAGCGTCAAGTACAAGCAGGAGCGGTGGCCGGGCGCGCAGCGCCAACGCCAACTGAAGGTGCCCGCGCGCAAGGAGGACTCGCTCGGACTCGGGCTGCGGCTGCTCGTCACGGCGCACGACGCTGGACGCGGCGCGCCTGATGGACATCGAGTGTGGCTCGGGCACCACCACGATAACGGGCGTGACGGAGCGCAGCGACAAGTACCTGGAGCGACGCATGTCGTTTATTCGGCTGCTACGGACGGCCTGTACGCCCGCCGCCGGCCTCGACCGCCCGGCGGCCAGCGACTCGTCCGGCTCGCTGCTGGATGAGCCGCTGTACGTCACCACCGCCGAGCAAGGACTCGGGCCGTCGGCAGCCGCGCACGCCGTCGCTGGCGTCCGCCGAGGAGTTCCACCCGGAGGTGTTTCGGGCGTTCTCGCCGGCGGCGCGGCTGGCGCCGCTGGCCGAGCGCTCGCCGCCGCGCGACGCCCGCGCCCGACGGAGAAGGAGAGGACGAGCTGGACGAGGCGCAGCCGGCCATGGCGCGTGGCGCTTCGCAGCAGCTTCCGCCGGCCCGCGGCGCTCGCGCTCGCGCTCCAAGTCGAAGAAAACGGCGCAGCAAGCTGATGGACACGGTGACCCTGGTGGGCGCCACCTTCGCCATGTTGCCGCTCCGTGAGCTCGCCGCCGCGCTAGCTCACGCGACGCCACACGCGCGGAGGACGCAGACGTACGTGCCCTGCCGGCTGGCCAGGCCCCGGCCTGGCCGCCCGGCAGCCGGCGAGGGTTGACCGCGGCGGGGAGCTGCCACCGGAGCTCACCTCGTCGGACCCGGCCCCTCGCGCCGCGTCGGCTCGCGTCTGCTTGTCTTTCACGGATGTCTGCCGCGCCGGGTTTGACGCCGGCACGCCGGACGGCGGCACGCGTGCTGAGGTTTTGTTTGCGTTGCTTGCGTTAGGCAGTCGGCGGCGAACGTCGCACGTCTTGGTAGCCAGCGGGAGGAGGGCGCGCGGTGCTTGGCTGCTTGGTGGCGCTGTCTGGTCCCAATATTGTCGGATGGGAGGGCATTTTGTCGTTTTCTTGTTTGGTCTGTAGTTTTACGTTTGATTAGATCTTGGTAGCATGCGCCTTTGCTTTAAATGCAACTTGTGTTTTGTGTTTTGCAACTTTAAGGTGCTAGATGAACGACATTTAAGTAGCTAGTTCACCTTTGCGATTGGTTGCACCTGAATGATATGATCTTGCTTCGAATCTCTCATTTATTATTCACTGCCTTAGTACATTGTAGTGTGCGTGAGCGACTGTGAGCTTTATGTCATAAAGACACGGAAGGTTGTTGTGTCTGGGCATGCTGTGGCTTCTACTTCTGTCCCACACTCTTCTTTCACACGAAAGCGGACAACCCGCTACATGATGAGGTCGGTGGGGTCAAATCACGACGCCTTTCTTGAGCACTGTCTCCGTTATCGAGCGTTCAGAAGTAGACCCCGGCAGCGCGGCGGGTGCGAGAGCGTGTGCACGACCCCTCTGTGGTCCGCTCGGCCCGAGCCGCACCAACCCACCGAGCCGGGTGATATCCACGAAGAGTCTCTTCTGACACGAGTGCGGTTGGTGGACATGGGACCTCGGCTGCGGTCGCCCGTGGCGGGGTCACCGCGGGCTCGCGTGTGCCGGTACTGGCCGGCCTCGAAGCTGTAGGCGGACCACGGAGGGGCCGTCCGGCTCCGCACCCGCCCGGCCGCCCTGCCCAGCGCAGCACGCCCGGACAGGACAGCGCTCCGCGCCACCGACTGCCGCCGCCGCCGTCTCCGGAGAGAGCGAGAGAATATACGCACCTGCCAGCCGGCCGTGTGTTTCTGCTCGCCACCGGCCGACCCGGCCCCGAGAGCATGGTCAGCCCGCCGGGGCTTGCTTGCGGCGCGGCGCTCGCTTTCAGATGTGTCCACAGTAGCGCGGCGATGGACGGGGACGCCACCTGGCCCGACCCGACCTGACCTGACCTGACCCGACCGGACGCGACGACACGACGCGGCGACGCAGGACGGCGCGCGGCCACTAACCGGGCGGGGCAGCGAATTAAACCGGCGTTTCTCGACCTTCCGCTGTCTGAGACGCGCTGCAGGTAAACGGTGGTGGGTTGGATGGCGGCGGCTCTTCTCTGTCCTCTTGTGTCGCTCCTTGTCTCTCCTGTTGCTCGCTACTCACGCACCCCTGCAGCTCACCTCGGAGCGTGCGACACTCGGCTCTTCCTTGTGCACCATGTAAGTACCTTTTCGGCTGTTCGGTTGAGACGCCCGCCGCCCGGTCCAGGAGCGCCCCTCCTCTGTCTCTCTCCTCTCCTCCCGGCGAGAGCTCTCGGTGGGGGACGGGGGGCGGGGCGGGACGGGACTCTGTCCGTGTCGCCGTCTGTCTGTTCCCGGCGGCGCGCCCGCGCGTCACGTGGTCTGCGGCCCGCCCGGCCATGGCGCCCGGCCAGGGCGGGTCCCCGGTCACGTGGGGCGTGCGCACGCCGACGTGCCGGCCACCGTCGCTCGGCGCCGAGCGTCGACGGCCGGGGCTCCGGCTCGTCTGTGCTGCGGCTTCGGGGGTCGGCTGGGCTGTCGCCTCGCCCCGTCGCCGCCGGCTCCACCCGGCGAGCGGCGGGACGGTGCGCGCCGCCGACCGCCGCGCCACATGTATCCCGCGGCCACCACGCGTATCTCAGCTTCGCTTTCTCGCCGCCGGTCGGCACCACAGGCGGCTGAACCAGCGCATCCTGGAGCTGCAGTCGCACCTGGAGGAGGGCGGCGGCTCGGAGCGCGCGGCCCCCTCCACCAGCCGCCTGTACTCGCTCGAGCAGGAGCTGCAGAACAAGACGATGCAGATCGGCGAGATGGAGATCCGGCTGGCCGAGCAGGGTGAGTGGGTCCGCCAGGTCCTACCAAGCGGCCGACCTGACTTGTTCGAATTGTCGCCTGTGTCGGCAGCCCGCTCCGGCGGCTCCCCGCGCTGCATCGCGTTGGTGCATGCTCTGTTGGCTCATGAGTACCCTTGTGTGTCCAGTACTGTCTCTGGTATGAACTGGAGTGTCGATAGGAGTGCGAGCGCAGCTAGTACGGACGCCAGTTGACTGGTCTCACCTCAATCCCTGTCCGCTACATCTCGGCGGGCTGCTGCCTGTGTCTGTCTCGCCCCCTCGCCGCCGCACCGGAGTCGGCCCGCGCTGACGCCGGCCCGCGCCGCCGGCAGCGGCTCGCACGCAGGAGCAGCAGGAGCAGCTGTCCCGCCGCGACGCCGAGATGGCCGCCATGGAGGAGCGCTACAAGAAGTACCTGGAGAAGGCCAAGTCGGTGATCCGCTCGCTCGACCCGAAGACGGCCGGCTCGGCCAGCTCCCCTGACGTGTCCGTACTGCGTCATCAGGTCAGCGGTGTGCTGCGGCTCGCCGCCGGCGGGGCAGCAGCCGGCGTCGGTCGGCTCGGCGGCCCTCTGGAGGGGTCTGGGGCGACGGGCGGGCACGGGATGCGTCCCATGTTGCTACGCTGCACTCCCATTTGAAGTGTGGGTGGTGTTCACAATGGGTCGTTTACTTGGTACTGTAAGACGAAAGTTTATCATGTTGGGTAAGCTGTTAATACTGTTGGATTGTGTTTGATGTGTCGCGGCGCCGTCGCAGCTGGCCGAGAAGGACCGCCTGCTGGAGGTGATGGAAAAGGAGAGCGAGAAGGCGAAGTCGATCCGCGAGGCCGAGGAGCGGCTCATCACCACCGCCTTCTACAACTTCGTGAGTTCGTCGCGAACTAGCCCGAAGCCTGCACTGAACCCAGTGATCTAAACCGCACAGCACGGTTGGGAACGAAGTTGTCTCCATTCGACCCTCAGCGGTTGACGTCACGCGGGAAGGAGCGCGGCCGCGTTGGCAGGGTTTGATGCGCCATCCAGCGGAGCCAGGTTTTGTGACACGTGAACGTGTGCCCAGGGCTCGCAGATCCACCGCCAGGCGGTGGAGCAGCGTCTCTCGAACATCAGCGGCGGCCAGTCGTCCTTTCTGGCCCGGCAGCGGCAGGCCAACACGCGCCGTCTCCACGGCAACAGGTAACCGGCCCGACATCTGGTGGCGGTCTGTGCAAGCTGAACTTCACACTGTAGCTGCCCGCTACGGTCCGGCGGCGGACACGGCTCCAGAGACAAGACATTGGTGCTGGCCGCCCGACGATCCGCGTACAGTGGCGGCACGAGGCTGCGGTGGTGGGTCAGTGGGTCCCCGTTATCGTTTCGTTGCACGCTTCTGAGTTTTTCGATGGCTACAATTGTAGCTACACTAACACTTCTGCGGGAGGGGGGGGGGGGCGAAGGCGTCGTATCTGTGTGACGAACTTGACACGCTTCCGGGCATGTGCTCCTCCGCAGCCTGCTTTTCACGGTGGACACCAGCGAGCTGTAGCAGCCTGCATGCCACCCGCGCTGTAGAACTCCGGATACCACCTGCGCTGTAGAACTCCGGCTAACCCAGCGGTCGCTGACCGGCCACCCTTACAGCTGCATGCCTTGCACGCCGGCCTGCATGGTGACGCGTCGCGCCATCGCCATCCCAACCCCGCATGACTGCAACACCTGAGCAGCGAGCGCTGATAGCCGGGTGCTGTCATGACTCCCAGCGGCCGCGGTAGGGTTTGCGCCGTTGGACCGCCAGCAGGCGTCGTTCGATATCTGGCATCGTGAGCAGCGTGACGTAGGGCCGCGCTCCGCCTGCCGCCTGTCGCCTGCGCCTGTGCCTGTCTGGCCGCGCTGGGCCCGGAAGGCGCCGCCTCACCGCCGCCTGTTGCCTTTGCAGCGAGTTTTACGACTACTAGCGCCACCTATCGGGCTCGCCGGCTATTGCCCGCGCGCCCGCGAGCTTCGTCGAACTCCCGGCCTCCGACCTTCCGCTGACCTTGAGCCTCCCACGCCGAAAAAGCGGCCGTGTTTTAATCGGTTTTAGTTTTACGGTCCCATGTCGGGCCACCGGGCGTTTGTTGCCGTCTTTAACACCGTTGGTTAGGTTTTAATTCCAGTCCGAGGCGCGTTCGTTTTGTCCTCGGGCGTGCTCGTTGTTGGAGGCCGCCTGCGGACCGTCCCTTTCAGGCGGACCTTTGGGGGCCTCGAACAGTGCCTTGCCGGCCTGGTTCGCCTGGGCGTGTGGTCACCCAGAAGGAACGATGGACTGATGCGTGGTGACGAAATGGCCGTGTTGCTTTCTGGATGATCACCATTTGGTATTGCACTTGCGCGTCTTATCTGGTCGGTGCTGGTCTGAACACGTGGATTGCCCTGCTGTTTAGGAGTGGAAATGATTCAGGTCGTGTAACAGACGACTCATGCACCATACGTGATCGTGCTGTCGGGTGCGTGCATGCCAGGTGATTTTATCGCACGCGTTGTATGTGGATCGCATTATCGCAGCTTTACCGCGGCGGATCCGGGAGTTACCTTGTATGTGATTCGCTACCGCTCGGCTCGCCACCTAATCATGAACGCTGTTTGAGAATATATTTTCAATTGCATGCCGGACATATCATTCCTTAACTACCTGAAACGGGAGGTATCGTCAATAAACTGCGTTGTGAAGGGGCTGTATTTGATGTGAACGATGCAGGGAAGTAAGTATACCATATTTGTACAGATGTGTGTTGTGTACGTTAGTTCCCCTGTCGCATACCACGGGCACTGAGTGCTGTCCCCACTAGACACCGTTGTAACAGTCCGGCTCTCATGTTTTGGCGGCCGTAATAGCCAGTGGGCGGACGTGCGCGCCGTCTCTAGTGGGCGTATGGGTATCGTAAGTAAAGGACGTTGTATGGGACGGCGGGTGCCAGGTGCCGTGCTTAGCGGCTCTTCGACATGTTGGGTTGGTTGATGAAAGGCGACTGTAAATGGTTGTAGCATTAATGGGCGGTGCGACGCATTGCGCATGCGGGTCAAGCGCATTAGACGGACAAAATGGTCTTGACCAGACGGCGCAGCGGCGTATTCATTTCCGAATTCAGCGCATAGTTCCAATCCCGATGAAAATGGTTTCAAGATCAGACAACCCGCTGGTTTAGAACCGTGTTTTTCTCTATCTCAAGCAGTTTGACCTCCAGCTGTCACGAGAACGAGGTCGCGCGAGGGCAGCGCCACATGAAAGCTATGTGTGTGGGAAAGCCTCCAGATGAAAGCCAGGCGTGCGTTCCAGCGTAGGGTGGCAAAAATACCTTTCAGGGGCACGCTTCGAGTTCAGATTGGGGTGAAATCCCATTCTCGTTGTATGGAGGTTACGCCTCTAAATATGGCGTCATTTTTTATAGAAATTTATTCTGAATAGTTTGCATGGGTGCGGTCTCACCGGTCTTACAAAACCCGCCAAGCATAGCTTGCTGCGTGCACCCCAACACACCAGTCGTGCCGTCGAGTCGACAGATAATTTTACCTCTGCCCTCGCGCCAGACGGGAGTGCGGAAGTTTTTACTTGCCGCACAGAGCTGCGACACGGCTGCCCCGTGCCCGGGTCGACCCTCGTTGGCCAGTTGCCAGCCGACCTCTCCATTTCAGTCGGGTCAAGCAGTACGCCTACTCTGGGAATCGTATCCAGTGCCGCCTGGTTACCAGCCGAGCATCTTTCCCCTAGACCATGGAGGCGGCCAGGTCATTCGCTAGCCAGATATCCACTTCAGCCTCAGCTGCCGGAAAGGTGTGAATCCAGGTAGATTTTCGGGGTCACACTCAATATCCAAGAACGGGGTAGTGTCATGCTACCGCTGTAAAGCACTACCATCATTAAATGGGGCGTCGTCTGATCGATCGCAGGACCAGAAGTCAGTTCCAGCCTGGGCTCCCAGAAACCCGTAAGTGAAAGTCAAACTACGCGGTTAAGGTCTAGGTGAAAACAAAAAAAAAAAAAAACGGGTCAGGATCACACTCAGGGTCCAAGAACGGGGTAGTGTCATGCTACCGCTGTAAAGCACTATCATCATTAAATGGAGGGTCGTTTGAAAACCAGTAATCAGTTCCAGCCTGGGCTCCCAGAAACTCGTAAGTGAAAGTCAAACTAGGCGGCGAAGGTCTAGGTAAAAAACGGGGCAGCACGGGCTGGTAAATAAGGCCTATATGAGTGCCTGGTCATCTGAGTCATCTGAGAGGCCTATATGCGTGTCAGCCTAGTTATGAAAATGACGGCCTTCAAGGTCAGTCGTTGCGGTTAAAAATAAGTTATAAAAACGCAAAGTTTCAAGGTCAAAGGACGGAGTATCGCCGACCTGCTACTGTATGGGACTGATACACTCGGGCAAGTGCCGTTTGAAGCCTAGGTATTCGTTGAAGCCCGGGCTCTGTAACGCGCTGGGATGGGGGGGAGGTCAAATTGACCCCCCCCCCCCGAAGGTTTTTTTCCGAACGGCGCGGCGTAGCCCCGCCTAATTTTGCATAGCTGTAGACAATTGAATAGCGGATCGCTTGGCATCAAAAATTTAGGTGTGCCCTGTAAGGTCGCTGACCTATGACAGGTCAAAGTCAGGCCATGGTTTCAGCGAAGGCAATTTCTAAGGAATCTTTCAATCTAATCCAACAACGGAGTGTTTTTTTAGACAGCACAACAGTTGAATGGGCAAATTAAGCTGACCTAAGGTCAGGTATGAAGGTCACGCCAAGGTCTAAACCAACCTGTTTTATTACTCAAGGGCTTGCTGTATGGGATAGTCTCTGGTGCCCATTTCGAGTTCAGTGATAGCAGGAACCGCATTGTGCATCTTCCATGGACTTCTTAGAGGTCAGAATAGGTCATTGACCTAAAATGACCTAGGTCAACACTTTGTTTTAGGATCATACTGCCCAGCGTAATCTTTGTCGCTTAGTCAAATGCAAAACTCAAAACAATCTTGTATGATTTTGGTCACCTTGACCTTCAAAGGGTCAAACAAGGTCACTGACCTCAAATAAGAATGTGACTTTTTGCTTGGAAACGGCTATCTACGTTCTGAGGGCACTTCGAAGACCAACCTGGAACTTGACTTTGTTTGACCGTTTGGACCCAAAGGTCATGACCTAGGAACCTGAAACTCCGACCTAAGTGAGTTCGCGTACAGGTCGACACACCCTGGAAATTTGGTGTCTCTAGCCTTCTTAGTTCCCGAGATTTCAGGGGGGTCAATTTGACCCCCACCCTAGCGAAGGTATCGAGCCGGCCACCCGGGCGCGTGTTAGAGCACGTGAATCAAGGTTGATTTGTAAATACCTATTCAAGGTTAAAAGACAAGGTAGCGTCGCACTGTTGGATGGCATAAATTAAATAGGGTGTCAGCTGAGATATCTTTCAATGTCGGCATTTATTCAAACATTACCCTTCAGTAGTTAAGCAACATAAGCCGTATGCCAGCTTAGCATGCCAACCTTTTTACGCATCATTTCGCAGCCTCCATCACGGCACGTCAACTTTTTCACGCGTCATCACTTTTTAATTCGCCAATTAGGGGTTCGCCATTTTGGCATTGCGCGATTCGTCCGTGCCGCCAGTCTGTGGTTCGGCATCGAACCGATTCGAATTTCTGAACACCGACGTTCTACATGTCACCGATATGGAGTTCGCCCTAAAGCAGCTGGCAGAAAGGCGCTCGGCGAACCGCGAGTCGATTTTTCGCTCGGACACCAAATATCTAACGCCGAAGCGGACGGCAGTTGCGATGAATACCCTCGCCGTTCAGGAGTGTTCTTGGTCTAGTCGGATCTCTGAATTACGCAATGTCTGTGTCCTGTACGCATGCAGGTGCTCATGCAGACGTGGTGGTTGTAAAATGTAAATACAGCGATGGAAACGGTCGTAAATGCAACAATGGAAATGGCTGTGAGTGCAGCAATTGGAAATGATGTGCAGCCGCTATCTATAGCTATTGCTGTCTGATTGATCAAACCATTATAGTTACCTGCATCCTAAAATAGCCATAATATTAGCTGGAGACTGCATCTGACGTTCATTTAATACCAAACACGAAAGAATGAGTGCGTCTGATGTCCAACAGACGGGGCTTGGCACCAAACACCAGAATTGACGCAAGAATGGCCAGACGGATTGGTAAGGCGACGTAATCGATCCGTTCGGCCCGCGGTCTTCCTCGCGACCAGCGATATGCTTCACGGCCGCAAGCGTTTCGCCGAGCCCGAACCCATGTTTTTGTTTCTGAGCGAGTGATAACGCGTGGATGGGTACATGGCGCGTAGATAGGGACCTGGACGCTGTGCGACTTGCGGGCGAGATACGACAGCTGTTGACAGGGGGGGGGGGGGGGGGGGCGTTGTTTACCGCGTCGACGCGCTGATGCCATACACACAGGTAAGTGTTGGAGGGCGCAACCAGTCTTTGAGTTATTTGGTTTAGAACGAGGTTGATACGGTGCAATCGGTTTTAATGCGGTGGAACGCGGGCAAAAGTCCATGTCAAATCTGCGCAGTAAGTGTGAAGAGTCGCATTACAAGTGGTTGTGGCGATGTGTGGCGGGGAAGCGTTGCTATGCAGTGATTCGCAGACAGCTTTTGTCACAGCTGCATGTCCGTCAGTCTGGTGTACTGCGCTATAGATGTAAGCAAGGCCCATAGGTAAGTTAATGCTCGGGTTGGGGTTATCAGGCTAACCACAGCGGAGCACGCCCGCACTGGCGGCGGTGGCGCGAGTGCTGAGCTGCCAGCGCGGCGCCTGGGGCCAGCTGCGACCGCCCCCAGCGACGCCACCGCAGGCCAGTCCCATGGTGCGCGGCCCCGCGACGTCAGGCCCCTCCGAGGCGTGCCGGACGAGCGGCGCTGACTCGCGCCGAGCCCTGTGTTACGGCGGGCGGCCAGGGACCTCAGACATGCGCAGCGAGTCGAGCGCCGCCCTGGGACCCAAGGCCTGAGTCGAGGTGCGCTTGACCTCACAGGAGCACGTCCCAATGCGTGTCAGTCGTGACTACTGGACAGAGCGTGGACGACTAGAGGTGGGGACGTCAGTACACAGGTCACACGGGCCGGGCTGTCTCGCTGCCAAGGATTCGGGGCACCAGTGGTACGAACCAGCTGCCAAGGCTACGAAGTATCAGCGGCACGAACCAGCTGCCAGGGCAACGGGGTACCAGCGGTACGAACCAGCTGCTAGGGCTGCGGGGTACCAGCGGTACGAACCAGCTGCTAGGGCTACGGAGTATCAGCGGCACGAACCAGCTGCCAGGGCTACGGAGTATCAGCGGCACGAACCAGCTGCTAGGGCTGCGGGGGTACCAGCGGTACGAACCAGCTGCCAAGGCTCCGGGGTACCAGCGGTACGAACCAGCTGCTAGGGCTGTGAGGTACCAGCGGCACGAACCAGCTGCCAAGGCTCCGGGGGACCAGCGGTACGAACCAGCCGCTAAGGCTCCGGGGTACCAGCGGTACGAACAGCTGCAAGGGCCGTGGGGTACCGGCGGTACGAACCAGCCGCTAAGGCTCCGGGGTGCCAGCGGTACGAACCAGCTGCTAGGGCTGTGGGGTACCAGCGGTACGAAACCAGCTGCCAAGGCTCCGGGGTACCAGCGGTACGAACCAGCTGCTAAGGCCGTGGGGTACCAGCGGTACGAACCAGCCGCTAAGGCTCCGGGGTACCAGCGGTACGAACCAGCTGCTAGGGCTGTGGGGTACCAGCGGTACGAACCAGCTGCTAAGGCTCCGGGGTACCAGCGGTACGAACCAGCTGCCAGGGCTGTGGGGTACCAGCGGTACGACCCAGCTGCTAGGGCTGTGGGGTACCAGCGGTACGACCCAGCTGGTCGGGCTCGGTGACGGAGTGCCAGTCGCCTGCGTCGATGCCGAGCACAGAGCTGCGGCGTGCAATCACGAGGCCGCTGACACGGACGCGTGGGATGTATCCGGCAGCCCCGCTCCCGCGATGGCGTGCCGTCACGGTCCGTATCCTACGTCATCGTGTGCAGCCGTCAGCGTACCGAGACGCCTCGCAGCCGCGTCGGGAGGCCAGACGGACACCAGTACGATTCGGCAACTTACGAATTTCCGGTCAGACCTAGCGGGACGCCTGAGCTGCGGAGAAGCCACGTTGCGACGATGTCGCTCAGAAGGCGGCCGTCCCAGCATTTCATGCGCTCCGTTCGAATAATTCCGGTGAACAATTCAACCCGCAAGGCATCTGCTCCTGTAGATCGTGCATGCCGTCTGGTCCCATGCTGAACGCTCATTGTTTTCCGATAGTTTATTAAAGCGCAGTTATACTAAACATGTCAGTTACCTGTTATATTGTCGGCGCAGGTCAGACTCGATTGTCGCATATTATGTAAACATATTCCGCATCTAAAAGGACAAAATATAAAACCGATCAGCTGCCTCGTGGGTGTTTCACGAGCGGTCCTCCATTCACACACCACCTCCAGACTAAAGCTACCGCGCACCAAGCTCAGAGGCATGCAATAAATACATCGGCCGCGACTGAGAACGCCGCGACACGCGGCTGGTCCACACCTCGGCCGGGGGAGGCTCGCTCGCCACCCCCACCCTGGGAGCGGGCACGAGCCAGCCGAGCCGAGCCAGCGGCGGGCGCGGCCGCCGCCGGGCCGGGCCGCACCTGGACGGTTTGGCACAAGCATGCCAGCGGCGCGGCCTGCCCGACTTTGTACAACAGACGCGGAGCGCGGGGGCGCCGAGGGTCGGCCCGCAACAACACGAGGACAGGCGCCCGCACCGACAGCAGCCAGGGAGGGGGACCGTAACGGGCAAGGGGAGGGTGGGGGCGTGACAGTCCAGCGGCGGCAGGGGAGCATGGCAACCGGAATATACACTGGCTCAGTCTGGCAACGTCCCTCGCGACCGGACAAATGCCCCATGGACGGCGTGCGGCGCAGTAACGGAAACGAACGCGCCGAACACACGGCAGCCGCCGGAAGCACCGCGTGGAATCAGAACGACGCTGCCGTAATACTTCACGATATTGCATCCACTTCAGACGAGAGATGGGAGCAGCCTCCTTTGGTATCCGCTTGATCTCGCGCTCACAGGACCCGTACGCGCAGCTGCATTCACGTTAAGTACGCTGCCGGCCGGAACACGCGGCACCGCGTCACAAACGGCGCAGCGCCGCGCTGAAATGTCGAAGCGAGTGAAGAACTACAGCGCCGCCGGCCGGCCGCAGCTTAAGACCGGGTGGCCCGCCGTCGACCGGATGGCGGGCACGGCCTGCAAGTGAACGGGGCTACATCTGGGTGCACGCGGGTCAGGTCTCCCGACGTCCGTAGCCGCCGCCGCCGGCTGAGAAGCGGCCGCCGCGGGCCGCGCCACCCCGCGAGCGGCCGCGCTCGCCACCGCCGAACCGGCGCCAGCTGCCGTCCTGCCGGCACGAGGGAGACAGTCACGCGGCGGCGCGGCACCGGCGGAGACGCAGTCGGAACAGCGACGGCACCACCGGCAGCGACGGAGAGATGTCATGACACGATGACACGATGACACGGCGCTGACACAACCGTGACACTGCCACTGCCACTGGCACCGTCACTGACAGAGATACAGTGCCGCTGCGAGCCACGTCCAACATTAACACAGCCAGCCGCGGTGAAGCGGTGACTGACAGCGACGCGCAGGAGCTGGCACGGCGACTCACGACCGACGGCGACGGACAGAAACTGTGGCAGAGTGACACACCAGCGACGGTGTCACAGTGTCATAGCAAAGTGTGACTGAAGGGGATCGAAGGGCCGGCCGCCACGCGCCGGGACACAGTGCCGGGTCAGCGCGCGGCTGACGCCGAGCCGGCGATGTGCCGACGGAGGCTGCCGGGGCGACGCGCACTCGAGCGAGCGGCCCGGTGACGCCGGCACACGTGACCGGCACGGGTGTGACACTGGCCGCCGCGGACGTGGCACCATACGGATCGGCCGGCGAGGGACTGACAACAGCGATCGAAATGGATACGGTGATGCGGCGGCCGCGAAACAGTGTAACAAGGCGAGGCGGACAGCGAACGTGGACTTGACCCAAGTTCACAGAATTTGACAACAAACAAAAACAACAACAGCAACAACAGCCGCACCACGGTGAATGTAGCACGTCAACCAACTGCTAAAGCATAGTGCGTTGGGGATGAGAGGTGGGAGGGCGGGAGATCGACTCTTCAGAACACAACGACCCAATGTCAACTCCCGCCGAACATCTAGCGCGAAGCACACGACGCGCACCAGCGCGGCACACGACAGCAGACCAGCAGCTCGGCGCGTGACGTCACCCACACCTGACCTCACCCGGTGACCGCCCCGACACTGACCTGCGCGGCGGAGGAGCGCGCCGGCCGCCGCTCGCGGTCCAGCTCCAGGTCCTCCAGCTTCTGGGTGAGCGTCAGCTTCTGCTGGATGGCCATGCGCAGCAGCGAGTTGAGCGTCTTCTTCTCCTCCTCGCTGCTGGCCATCTGTCGCTGCAGCTCGTCCACCTGCGTGACGTACTCCTCGCAGCGAGCGGCGAACATGGCGCGCAGACCTGGCGGCGGCGGCGGCGCCAGCGGTGAGGCGGCTGCGCGGCGCACACCCGCCACACGGCGGCCCGCGAAAGGGACACGCAGCCTCGGTGACGGCGGCGGCACGGCCAACACCAGCCACACGGCGGCCCGTGAACGGGACACGCGGCCTTGGTGACGGCGGCTGCACGGCCAACACCCGCCACACGGCGGCCCGTGGACGGGACACGCAGCCTCGGTGGCGGCGGCGGCACGTCTGTACCACAGGCCGAGGAGCTCACACCTAGCCTCGTACGCCGCGACTTCGCAAGGGCCCGCCTCCGCCCTCGCGCTGACCCCACCCAGAGTATGATCGACGAGACAAACTTACCGTGAGGTTGGAGTGCACTGCATCACAGATAGATGTGGCAAATATCACCCCGATTAAGAGCTGCACCATCATCCACAGCGCGAACGGCCTTACAGTGCCAAGGCATTTTTCAAAAAGTAAAGGCGAAGAATAACCAACGCACATGTGATGCACACCTCAGCACCGCACGTGGGGTAGCCATCACATCGTAGAGACAAAGACGTAGGCGTTCGGAAACCAAGCCATTGATAGGCCCGGCCCAGCGGCGCCTGATCCAGAGCAGGTCACCCAGATGCGTCAGCCCATCTGTCCGACTCACTGGAGAAGGTGGCCGCGTCCTCCTTGAGCAGGCGCAGCTCGTTGCGCAGCTTCATCATGGTCTTGCTGACAATAGTCTTCTCGTTGACGTACTTGGACTTGAGGTTGGCCAGCGCCACCTCGGCCGTCTGCTTGTTAGCCTTGAGCACGGTGCGCAGCGTGGCGATCTGCTCCCGCTTCGTGGACAGCAGGCTCTTCAGCTTGATCACCTGGCGCGCCGGGGGAGGTCAGAGGCGGGGAACACGGTCAAGCTACGCGGAGAAACCGGTTTCAATGTCCAGGATTGGAGGGGGACCTTACCAGCATTGTCATGCGACAGTGTTAGGACGCAGCTCGTCCAAAACAATTACGCCACTGCAAATAGAATAGCTATGGCAGGCTCTGAACCCCATAACTTATTCACGACTAGCCCACGTGTCCCAGATAATATCTCCACAGCTCCAACCACACACCTTACCTTCCACCCTGGTGGCGTAATAGGCGGACGGCAGCTCACAGTGTACGAGCAGATAACCATCCCCCGTAAGCGACACCTACCGTCTGAGTATGTCACCCCAGTACCGACGCAATGGCCGTACCTACACATGGGGCCCCTGTCCGAACCCACCGCAGGATAGCAGCGGCGCTCCTGAACGAGGCTCCTGGCGTCGCACCGCCCCGAAATGACTCCACCTGCGCCCACTCGGACGGTACGGAGACAGCAGGCGCGGCCGTCCCTGCCCCCGCCCCCTCCCCTCCCCGGCCGCCCGCAGCGCACCTGCTCCTGCAGCTCCTCCATCTGCAGCTGCTCGGTGTCGGCCTCGCCGTCGGTCTCGGGCGCGCGGCCCGGCCGCCGACTGCTTGTTCAGGTCCATCACGTGCTCCACGGCGCGGCGCAGGTACTTGACCTGGTCCGTGATCGTCTCCATCTGGGCACGGCACGCGGACGGTGTCACGCGGGAGGGGCTGGACACGTGTAACGTCGTGTCGCGTCTCAGCTGGGTGGGAAGACGTGCGCTCTGACACTGAGGCGGGCGCGAGGACCACGGCAATTCCGCCTGTCGCAGAGTCCAGGCAGCAGATCTGCTACCTGCAATGCGACCGGTCGGCGACAGACGGCCTGGACAAAACCAACCCACACAAAGCCATGAACCACTTCACTGGAGTCAATACAGGTTTCAGCGGCTTCTGCCAGTACCAGTCTATATCAAACTTCCGACCCCTCTCGCCCCCTCTGCTGACCTGCTTGGCGACCAGGGTCGGGTCGGCCGCCTCGCCCTCCTTCAGCGGTTTGGCCAGCTTCAGCGAGCTCATCAGCTGCTCGAACTTGGTGGGCGCGAACGAGCTGTTGGGTGACCCTTCGCGGCTGGGACTGCCCTCGCCTGCGCGAAACGCGGCGCACGTCAGGTACACCGGGCCGTCGGGGGCGCATCCACACCCAACATGAGCAGCACAAGACTGGAGCTAGGAAGCTTCTCCGTTAACGTGAAAACAGCGCACAGACACTGATTGGTACACCTCGCAGTCAGCCGCGACTCGGCGCCAGTCACCGAGCCGGGCCGCGAACGTGATGGTGGCGACCAGTCGACGACAGGGGCGCCGCGAACGAGACAGCGGTAATGTGCGCTGCTGGATAGGCAGTCACCATGACACAAAAACTTGATGTCATTATCTTCCCTTTCACGCCTCAGAACGGGGCCGCGCGTAGGCTGCCCGCCCCGGGACCGACGTCGCCGAAGCAGAGACGGGACGACACTGCCCCGGTCTTCCCCACACAACCCCCGCATCGCCACGTACCCAGAGTTTTGACGTTCTGCATGTGCTCGAGCATGACGCGATGGGGCGTCTGGCCGTGCGCCAGGCAGACCTGGTGGTACAGCTGGGCCAGCTCCTCGCTGACGCCCAGCATGTCCTCCTGCGTGCTGGACAGCGTGCCCTGCGTCAGCGCCGTCAGCTGGCTGAGCACCGACAAGTCCGACTGCAGGTCGCCCACGTGCACCTCCGACTCGGAGAGGCGGCTGCGCAGCGACGTCACCCTGCGGCGGTCACGGCCAGGTCAGTGACGTCCACACGTCAGACTTGGCCCCGGACGAGCGACAACGCAGCGATGTACCACGCCGGCAGTGGACACCACTGACAACCGTTGCCAAGGACAGACCAGTGGCGTCGCTCAGTCACGCAGTCACAGAGTTTTTAAAGAAGACGCGGGTGCACGTCACTGCGCCTGTTTAAAGGAGAGCTAGCCGATGCAGGGGGCAGAAAGGGAGACATAGGCCAGAGTGTCGGCCGGGAGCTCGGTCCGCGCCTCCCGTGCGGAGGCCACTGTTGTTACCGACTCAGCCATTCCGCCACCTACAGTGCACATAACCCCTCATCGACTCGGACTAGGCCGCGTGTGAATCACAATTCTCAGGAGTGCCTGTGTGACGTTGGGGGCATACTAAAACGGCAGCGCATTCCACTTCAGACACAACCGTGGGGGCCTTCAGGCGTGGGGGGCCTTCAGACAGCAACCCCAATTTCAAGGCAATCAGGAAATTTTCCTACCATTCCAGGTGGGTCGGTGCAATGCCATGAAAACATAGCGCTGCCCGAGCACGGCGAATCCAAAAAACAGCCACGCCTTGCATACCTCGCTCCACCTCCAGCAGCCCTCCCCAGACAACCACCCGCAGCCCTCCCCAGACAATCACCGGCAGCCCTCCCCAGACAACCACCAGCAGGCCTCCCAGACACCCACAGGCAGCCCTCCCCAGATAACCACCGGCAGCCCTCCCCAGATAACCACCAGCAGGCCTCCCCAGACAACCACCGGCAGCCCTCCCCAGATAACCACCGGCAGCCCTCCCCAGATAACCACCGGCAGCCCTCCCCAGATAACCACCGGCAGCCCTCCCAGATAACCACCAGCAGGCCTCCCCAGATAACCACCAGCAGGCCTCCCCAGACAGCCACCGGCAGCCCTCCCCAGATAACCACCGGCAGCCCTCCCCAGACAACCACCGGCAGCCCTCCCCAGATAACCCCGGCAGCCCTCCCCAGATAACCACCGGCAGCCCTCCCCAGATAACCACCGGCAGCCCTCCCCAGATAACCACCAGCAGGCCTCCCCAGATAACCACCAGCAGGCCTCCCCAGACAGCCACCGGCAGCCCTCCCCAGATAACCACCGGCAGCCCTCCCCAGACAACCACCGGCAGCCCTCCCCAGATAACCACCGGCAGCCCTCCCCAGATAACCACCGGCAGCCGCTCCGACCCGGGAACGGCCGTCGCAACCCTTCAGCGATCCAGTCCGCGGCAGGCTCCAGCACCAGTCGGCCAGCGCCGGGGCAGCCGTGCACACCGACGGCCACAAAACAGTAGTCGGGCTCGGCACACTCGTGGTAGAATAGGTAACGAACGCATCCGGAGCCGGCACAGCCGAAGCCGACCGCCACGGGCCGCGGTGAGCGCCGGCCGTGCCACCTCGTTGCGCAGGTTGACGACGGCCTCTGACGAGTTGGTCTCGGAGGCCTGCATGTGCTGGATGTCTGTCTGCAGCCGGCTGATCTCCAGCATGGCCAGCTGGTGCCGCTGCCGGTGCTTGTCCAGCACCTGGACGGCACAGGGAGCGGGCGGCTGGCACTCCGGCACGACATGGCAGCACCGCGGCGCACCACAGGCGGCACCGGTCGACGACTGGTCATCCCCGGCAGGCCAGTTGAAGGTCTGCTGTTTGACCTCACATCCGTGAGTTACAGTGACACGATGTTCTCATCAGTTGCACATAATGAAATAGGTGGCAGCATTCATCGCCTGGCCACCGATCTAACAGCGCAAACCATGGGCATTTCCGACCACGAAGAGGATACACGACGAACTTCTCCCGTGTTGTGCGCCACCAATGTCGCCAGAGCGTGCTGCTTGACCAGCGTCTCTGTCCCGTCCCCCACACCATGCCCGTGTCAGAGTCGCAGAGTCGGTCCAGCCGCGCCGGCCGCCGTACCTGCTCGACCTTGGCCAGCTCCGGCGACTGAGCGGCGGCGCCGACGTCGGCGGCAGGCTGTCGCCCTCCTCCTCCTCGTGCAGGGCCATCAGCGCCTCCACGTCGCCACCAGCTGGGCGGCCTGCGCCCGCTGCGACTCCAGCTCGGCGCGCGCCCGCTCCAGGCTTTCCTGGCTGTCGCGCAGACTGCGCGTAAGCTGGCCCTTCTCGGCGTCCGCCTGCGAGCAGAGGGGCACGGGTCAGCTGCTCCCTCCGGCTCCGTCCGCGCCAGGGGAGGATAGGAGGCACACGCGGAGGACGTGGCAGCCGCCAGCCGCCAGAACTGACCACAACCGTCGTGGCCGTGGGTGTAGTCCATGCGCGCGATTGGTGTGAAAACAAAACTATGCCACAATGTCATTAACATCAGGGTTTGTAAATGAGTATCACGCAGCGCACAACGTACACAAGCCGAAGACACACAAAATGGACTATTTGGAATACTCTGGAACCCCACAGCCGTCCGTTTTATAAAATAATATGAAAATAGAGCAACTCAGCATCCTCAAGCCATTGTGGCGGTGGGCAGCTGGTAGCAACAACAATGAGAGAATCGCTTCTGTTAACTTGATGCCTGAGAAGACCTACTGATCCCAAACATCAGAGGGACTGCAGCAGGTCCTGCAGCAGTCCACCCGTCGCCTCGGCCAGCTTCATCGGCATCACTGCCACCCTCCACTCAGATCACCAGCACGCTCGCCGGCGGCCTGCTCACCT
>NW_023597080.1:0-127044 GCF_011947565.3 Pollicipes pollicipes
GTAACCGAGAATAACCCCGCAGATTAACACATGGGCTCCCGACTAAAACGTACAGAGCCTTTCGGGCGAATGGAGAGAATCCGTGGGAGGCTTTGACAAGAGTGCCCCGGCACACTGTCAGGAAGGGCCTGGCAACAGCGTTGGGCCCTGCGAGTCCGCATATCTATGGGCTTGTAACTCAGAAACTAGAAGGTTGCATGTCTGAACCCAGCATTGATTGGGGTTTCAAATATACCCCCACGTCCAACATGCTTGATAATTCAAATAGCGCAAATGCAAAGAAATCGAGGGTAAGGTGGTCACATAGGGCCCCAGAAACAACGCAGGGCCTCTGGAATGTGTTATGAGCCTTAAATTCTCCAGTCATCACCCTCTCAATCAGTGAAGAATAACCGCTCACGGGCCTTTCACTTTCGATCTGTTGGTCGCCGGGAGGCTCAGAGACGTCCGATTTCGTTGCTTTTGTTTAAAAACCGCGTCTGTTCGGTAGACCTTGGGGCTCCTTCGGAGCGTATGGCCCCGAAGGGGCCTAAGGGGCGTGGCCCCATGGGCCCCTTCCTCTCAGGATCCCCCTGCTTAGAGAAGTCTGACCCCTGTGAAATACCCCGAACCACTGTCAGCCCATGTGAGTCTTTCTGGAAGGTACTTTAGGTGTTTGACATCGTGTGGTGAAACGAATTTATGTCATTTTGTAGCTCACATGCTTTTGCCAGTTGAAGTTGGCTGATGTTCAGAAAGCTGTTAAGTTCCTCTTTAGCCTTTTGCTACAAATAAAGAGACTCGTGACTTTTCAGATGTAAGGACGTGGTGAATTCTGTTGCCTTTATGATTCGTTACTCTGTTACGATCCAGCCCGTGACCCAGGTACCCCTCCAGTTTTGGTTTAAGTGCATGGAGAGAAAAGGAAGAATGACGCCAAAAGCGAAGGGGCTACTTGTTGTCATGCCCTTTTTTACGTTATTTTTGGAAGCAGTTGGGTTTGGCTAGTTGTGGCGTGAATGTTAACCAATTTGAACGGCGGACAACCGCCTGCTTAAAAACACGCAGGATATTTTGTACTGTCTTGTGCTGAAGCAGCAGTATTTTCCGGCTTATTTGGGTATTTTTCTCCTTGGAGATTGGCGGAATTATGACTTCTTCCGAGCTAAGCAATAGAGCTTGGTATTTTGCACGGAATCATGCAGGCGGCTAATAGATCCTGAGTAGTCTTTCGCGCAGCGATCGTATTTGGCCTACACGAATGCAGTCGTAGAGTTTTTCCCGACGGCTCGCGCGTGCCTGAACACTCCACATGAGTGGAACCACTGCCAATGTGTTTGACTACTATAGCGGAATGCCAAGTTACGAACTTAAAGACAACACTGACTCTGTTGCCATGGGCTAGTTTAAAGAAATAGTGGTTTTAACGTCAACAGATGGAAAAGATATCACAAATTCACGGCAAATCAAATTTATCGATGTGATCGTAGACTACTCTTTCGTGGGAGAGGCACGTGCTTGTCATTTTAAGAAGTGAGAGGTTCTGATTTGTTCCCCCAATATCAGATGTGCCGTTAAATGAATGCCTTTCATCCAATAACTGTGAGTCGCTTCAAATAATTGCCTCATGGTATCGTTCCCTGTTTCTCATACGCGGAGTGGAATGAAAGATGTTGCGATGCGGAGCGGAGCGGACCATTTGGTGTAAAAAGTTAAGATTACTTTGTGAGATCATGGACCTATCGCAGGTCAGTCAGGTCATGGTTTCAGCGAAGGCAATTTCTAGGGAATCGTTCAATCTGACCCAACAACGTCGTGTTAGAAGTCATAGATCTTTGAGATACTTTCTTAGGCAAGACAAAAATTGAATGAACAAATTTCATTGACCTAGGGTCAGGTATGAAGGTTAGACCAAGGTCAAAACCGACATGTTGTATTACTGTGGTGCTCGCTTTATGGGGTAGTTTCTGGCGCCCATTTATAATTTATTGATGACAAGGACCGCATGATATACCTTTAATAGGCTTATTCAAGGTCAGCGGAGGTCACTGACGTAAAATGACCCAGGTCAGCACTCTGCTTTTAGGAGCATACTGCCTAGCGTAATCTTTGTCGCGTATTCAGATGCAAGGCTCAAAGCAGTCTTATACGATTTTGGACACCTTCAAAGGGGCAAACAATGTCACTGACCTTAAATGAGCATGTGAACTTTTGCTAAGAACAGTTATCTAGGTTCTGGGGGCCCTTTGGAGACCAATCTGGAATATGACCTTGTTTGACCTCATTTGACCATTGAAGAGCATGACTTAAACCCTGATCTAAGTGAGTTCACGTGAAGGTCAACACACCCTGTGAGTTGGGTGTTTCTAGCTCTCTTAGTTCCTGAGATCTCAGGGGGATGTCAAATTGAGCCCTCACCCGAGCGAAGTGTACCCAACCGGCCACCCCAGCGTGTGTTAACAGTGTTGCCCACCCATGATAATCACATCGTGGAAAAAAAATGCTGAAAGGCAACAAGCAGAATAAAGTTTGGTTGCAAGCATCACTGATGGCCTAATGTTTGAGCTTAGATGTAAAAGCATCGCAAAGCCAAATTGAAAAATGAGATCTTTCATTGATGACGCTCTTGAAATATGCGTATACAGGCTGAAACAAGGCCCACCAAGCCCATGTGGGCCGTCGTTAAATTACGGTGCATGTTTTTAGCCATTGTTCTGCCCTCTGCCCTCTCCCCATCGGTTGCGCGCCAACCGACCCCACCCATCCTGGCTACGCTGCGTTAAGCGTAGTCCTAAAAAGAGTGTCCGTTTGATCCCTTGCAGAACTATAGATATGGAACGAAAAACGAACGTGCTCCTTGTCACGTGAGGACGCAGGTATATCCGTCCTTAAGGACCTAGCAATTTTTTTAAAATATGATTATTTGCAACCAGACCTAAGTGTAGTGTTTATGTTGTCCAAAGGTTCCCCTTTTCCTATATTACGGTTCGGCTACTTACCGAAATGTTCCCCTCCATCCAGCCATGCATAAAATAAGTTATGGACGACCCCTTCGGCATATAGAGATACGGAACCCATACGGTGCATGCTGGTTGTCACCCCCCATGTTTACATTCGCGGATCCAAGGGCTTGGGGTGTGGAGGCAACAGGGTCATAGGATCCAAGGGTTGGGGAGGGAGACACAGGGTCATAGGATCCAAGGGTTTGGGGAGGGGAGACACAGGGTCATAGGATCCAAGGGCTTGGGGTGTGGAGGCAACAGGGTCATAGGATCCAAGGGTTTGGGGAGGGAGACACAGGGTCATAGGATCCAGGGGTTGGGGGAGGGAGACAGAGGGTCATAGGATCCAAGGGTTTGGGGAGGGAGACAACAGGGTCATGGGATCCAAGGGTTTGGGGAGGGAGACACAGGGTCATAGGATCCAAGGGTTTGGGGAGGGAGACACAGGGTCATAGGATCCAAGGGTTTGGGGAGGGAGACACAGGGTCATAGCTCACCGTCCCGGACTGGTGAAAACAACTTATATAGTCCAGGTATGGACAGTTGTGTAAAGTTTGGATCTAGCTTCCCCAGACTGGGTGCTGGAGTGTAGCCATTGGAGACGAAGCCGGACTACTGGCATCAAAGCGGAACCCGAAGGCGATACGGCGGTGTGAAGCCAAAGTCAAGGCCAAAGTTTGTCATTGCGAAGCAGAAGTCAAAGCCGGTGGCTTCGCAGTTTTGAAATAAGAAGCTGAGTTCAAAGTCAGTGGCCTCGAATTTAGGTGTGCTCGGAGCCGAAGTGGAGTGCAATAAATTTCACACAAAACAAACAATCCAGACGTGTCTGCTGGGCAAACATCTCGTCACATACCCTGGACGTAGAAACCACGAGTTCGCAATGTTCAAATGGGCTAAATTGTTTCATAGCTTGGGAGTTTGAGTAAAGTCTTGTTCTTCCATGACTCAGTATTGCTCGTAACTGAATGGGAACATATTCGGATAGCTGCAAAGCGCCATGGTAGTGTCTTTTGAAAGAAATAAGCGTTGTATTTAACCGCATAGTAAATCGAGTTTTCTTCTAACAGGTGATGCTGAAAATGGGAAGCTACGCCGCACGACGCGCACGTCGCCCAGCGAACCCTGTCTATGTAGCGAGGCGAGCCGGGCTGGAGCAGCACTGGCCTGACGGGGGTCTGCCGTGGGAGATGGTGGCGAACGAGCCTCGCCTGTGGGAGGCTATGCGTCAGGCAATGCCAGAGCAGCAGCTGAACATGCTGGAGTGCCGTATCCCGTGGACGGTGGAGCGGTTGCGGGTGCTTGAGGCCGCCACCCGGAGGGCGAGCCCGAGCCTGCCGCAGCTCCCTGAGCCGTCCAGCTTGGAAGTGGAGCCGAGCCTTTCCACGCAGCCACCAACCATGCATCAGCCACCGAGCCGCGCGCCGGTCCAGGGCCCTCGCGCCTCGCCCCGGCCCGCTGGCGCGCCGGCCGCCGGAGACGTGGAGCGGTACCGGCCCGTCATCCAGAACCTGGCCAGCAACCTGGGCAGTTCGCACTCGCGGGAGCTGGCGTACGAGCTGGGGCTGCCCATCGGCACGGTGGACGGCCTGAAGGAGTCGAGCCGCTCGGTCAGCGAGTTCACGCGGTCGGTGGTGGTGCGGTTCCTCAGCTCGCCGTGTCTGCACCGCGAGGACCCGATGGACAAACTGCTGACTGCTCTGCGGCGCATGAACCTGAACATGACGGCAGATAATCTAAGCGATCTCATGGACTTCGAGGGTCTGCGGTAGGCGGAACATGTGCTGCTCCGGCCTGCGGTAGCCGGAGCATGTGCTGCTCCGGTCTGCGGTAGGCAGAGCATGTGCTGCTCCGGTCTGCCTTAGGCGGAGCATGTGCTGCTCCGGTCTGCGGTAGGCGGAGCATGTGCAGCTCCGGTCTGCGGTAGGCGGAGCATTAGCGTGTGGTGCTCCGGTCTGTGAAACTGGTCATCATTATCGCTTACATTTCAGGGTGTTCAGCTGTGCTGTACACCTGGCTAGGTGCAAGGCTGCGGAGAGTCGGTCCCCAATCGAGTTATGTAAGGAGGGTGGCCTGAATTCCTTGTGCTAAGAACGAGCGCAGGTGTTTTACCCAGAACTTATTTTAAGCAGTGTTTATTGGTACATTCAACAGGCAGCCACCCACGCGAGAACTGCTATCGTATCTCAGTTAGGGTTGGCTAGCTGCGAGGCTGCACTTACAAACGGGCGTAGGTTTGCCCTGATGTGCGACATTCTGGTATGGTTGCCAGTTTCATCCTGATCATCCGGATCATCCAGCCATCCGGGTCTTATATCTGCTCGCTTGCAGTTATCTATGGTATGTAGCGCGGCAGGCATAATGTTGTTTCGCAAATGACACCGGTGCATCGGAGTCCTGACCACTGTGTGGGTGCAAAATTTTTAATAAGGCTTGTTAGTGCATGATGCACGGATGTTTACCTTGCGAGGGCCCATGTATCCACATGGGCCCTCGCATACGAGGCTCATATACACAGTACGTGTGCAATGATTATCAGCAAGGTGTGGGACCATCCAATGTCTCTGAGATTTGACTATGTTCCGTACAACACCAAACGCGTACCAGGGCAACCGGATGCTGCTGGTCTGGGCTTGGTGTCGTCGGATCGCCGCCGGTTGAAGATAGTGGTCCAGGTGCGAAGAGGGCATTGTTACACACCGTTTCATCAAAAGTTGGCGTGCTATTCAAGACGCTAAGAATGAGTTTGAATTGATGGGTGGAACCTGTGAGGAATGGAATCATAGCTGTAAGGTTCGATGTTGATGGCAAATGCATGCCACATTTGAACTGTTGATATTTGACTGCCAAGTGTGCGTGGCTGATTAGGCCACGTTGATAAGTTAGTCTGTCGCTGGGCAAGAACGAACGAATTACTAGGAACCTGACAAGCTAGATTCATAACAGTACGAGGCAATGTGGTACGCGTAAATGCAATACGAAAAATCTGTACATGAAAATAATTGTGACGCCTACAATTATGCGACGCTTCACGGGCGCAACTTTTTTCGTGAACAGCAACGTGAATGTGAAGGTTTACGTCCCGAGTTTTGCGTACGAAGGTCTCCAACACTAAGGTTTGCGGATTGAAATTTGTGTGCGACGATTTGCTTATGAACAAGGGCGATATAAAGTTCTGCGTGCGAGGAAACACGTTACTCAAAGATGTGATTGGTAGCTTTGCCCGGAGTGTCGCTAGTGTAGTGATTAACGCTTCTATACCAACCGCTGCGCGTCTGGGAAACCAGAGGCAGGGGGTTCGATTCCCCGCGGTGCCCGCTCTTCCTGCCGGGGTGAGGGCAAGCGACGCCATATAGCCTCAGCAGCTGGGTGCGTCGTAGAGTCCGAATGACAACATAGCTTTTCCCGACCTGGGACTCCCTCAAGTGAGTGTCATTATGCGTCATTTATTCATCAGTACAGATAAGACACCCGAAAACAGTGGAAACTTTCGTGGATGAGAAAAACGCTGTACCGATGTGGAGGACTTCAAACCATTAGATAGCCTTCGCGGGTTAGTTGATAGGATTTCTGTAATAGCGCAGAGCTTTTCAGGCAAATGGAAAAAAAAACAAAAACCATCGCAAAGGGTCTCAAAGCTATCGTGTATCCCCAGGCGCGAGGCAGCGCAGGGCGCCCCGAGCAAATGGAAGAACTTTGAGACCAATGTGGACGGCCACAGTGCGGTCGTGAGTGCGGTGGTGGAATGAGACATTGGGCGTCCGGTCTCATAAGACCCTGCAAGCAGAAGGGAAGAACCAGGGTCGTATGATTTCTAAAAACACGTGTTCGGGGGCTGAACGTTGGAAAATGGCGGAACCCAGTCC
Organism: Pollicipes pollicipes; assembly: GCF_011947565.3. NCBI lineage: Eukaryota > Metazoa > Arthropoda > Thecostraca > Pollicipedomorpha > Pollicipedidae > Pollicipes > Pollicipes pollicipes. The sequence goes on from NW_023597080.1 coordinate 6,845, forward strand.
CTAAATAACGCTAGCAAACGAATTTTTTCTTGGATTTGACCAGCTTTCTGCCCGAAGTTGGAGAGACAGGAACTCAGATTCGGGGGGATGGGGGGGGGGGGGGACGCTCCAACTGAACAGGAAACAACACTGAGAAGAATAATTCGATATTAATGTGGAAGGCACCCTGGGCGATGGAGAAAATTCGCCCGGTCAACATGTGGGGATCTGTCAGCAGGTACAGAGCCCCTGGGCAGCGCTCTGGGTTATAGTACTGTTTTTCCAGTAACAGCTCTCACAAGCACCCAAAAGGTTTTTCTGCTCGTGTGACCTGCATTCCCGTGTGGTATGCCCGTTTCCGGCTTTGTCGAGGCTGGATGTTGTTGTTTTTCCTGCTTCTTGTTACAAATCTGCATTTATTCTGCCGCTGTTGGTTACCTTGAGAATTACAGCCGAGTGCACTGAGGAGAGCCCATTGGCCTCTGTGAGGAGGGGGGGGGGGGGGGGGGGGCGGTCATCTCCCCATGCGGCTCCCCCTGACTACGCCCCTGTTCGGGTGGTCCAAAAACCCGCATTAAACATTCATTTGGACAATTAAAGAGCACATCATGAAGGTCTGATCACATGCCCACATAGGGGTCGCCAGGGTCAAGCGCGTTTAGACACTAGGGGTCATTATTTTATTATGCCATTCGCATTTATGCTTGATTCGACGCTTGATGCTGGCGAGTTGTAGCTTCCCAGGTCTATGTCTTGGGACCAATCATGCGGTGGTGATCTGGTGCTGTGAAAAGATGGCTAGCAAGGAACGCAAGCCCAGCTACTTTTTATTGCATTCCAGCCAGAACGTTTATTGCGGGGGTGTTTAGTGGTCTTGTGACGTCACGCCTGCAATCAGCTGAAGGTTTTGTGACCTTCACAGGGCGCACCGTCTCGCATGATCAGCTGGCAGCCCCGCCGCGGCAGACCTCGCCTGATGGGGACGGTTCGGTGTTGATGGGGAACGAGAAGGCGAGTTGTTGGTATTGTGTCATGAGTTACAACATAGTTTGGCCAAGATTCTTAAAGCATTTGCAAATTTATGATGCATAGCGATACCAATTGGCATGGTTGTCATGCTGGATTCAGTTAATTCAGCTGTTTTGAGAGGCAAGCATGTGCAAACTAGCGGTACTTTGGGAGCAGTTTACGTGTCGTCAGTCCCATAAACCCGTCATTGCTGATAGGACCTGCTTGCTGCTCCATATTCATTGTTCCTGTCCATTTGTAGACCCACCTGTAGCTTGGGGGCAGTGGAAATCGAGACCACAGGTGGCCGAGCATTCAGATTGATAGGCTGGATGTAAGGATTGTGGCAGGCCTACCTTTGTAAGATCAGTGCATCAGACAGCCGTGGGCCCTTCTTCTGGAAAAAGGCCCTTGTGACTCTTACATATATATATATATATTATATGTATATATATATATATATATATATACACATACATTAATACATTTGCATTTATATTGTTTATGAACATGATGCATATTTATTATATGAAGTTGTTTTGCCATCAAAGTTGTATGACAGTCATAACTTTATTTTAACCTGTGGCTAACATGGTTATGCTAACCTTCATGGTCAAGGGGGAGGGAGATCTAGATCCACTTCTGTTGCTGAGCATGTGCAGGTCATGTGAAATGCCCAGTGTCACTTGACAAAAGTCTCAGAGTGAATATAATATTTGGCTAAGTTAACAGAAAGGTCAGCTCACAGCTGGCTAATTGAGGCAAAGCAGCCATCTGGGTGGCCATGTTGCAGTATTGTAAATGTGTAAAACTCTATTTGGCTCTGTCTAGTGAAAGGATCAAGATTGAATTGAATTGACTACAACTGAGAGGTACAACTAGACTGGTGAGTTCGTGATATATAGAACAAGGATTGCTTGGAAGGTACCAACTCTAGGCCAAAATTGTCCTTTGATCCATTTAACACCAATGAAAATTATTGGTTGACCTAAAATTAATTGCTGCTGTCCCATGCTAGCTTACAACTTTTAGATCTTTTAGCCCAGTGATAGGCCTTTGTGATCTGGGAGATGCACTAGGGAGGCAAATAACTATTTTCTGCTTATTTCACAGGAATGAAATGCTAATGGTTGCAAAAACAGCCTAACAGATAATCAATGATGAAGACATCTCAATCCGAATCACTTCCTTCAAAACTGATGCATCGTCAGGTAAGTTGCATTCTTTTGTCATTCAGGTTTGCTTTTGGTGAACAATATGTTAATAAGGATTTGGTGAACAATATGTTTATAAGGAAAGCAGCCCAAGAAACAGTCAACCAACCTTAAATAAAGATGCTGTAAATGGGGTCATGTGATAGATAAGTAGACATGATGCATGATAACCCTATCTTACCTACTGCTGTCATGGATATGAAGGGCCACTTGGTCTGTTAGTTCTGTTCATGTCAAGCTCCTGAAATGGTGAGCTCCTCTCTCATGTATGGTATAAGGAAAGAGTACGTATGCAGTACGCAGTGACTGCCAAGTCAGAATTTCAAAGATTTTCAAATCTGTGTAGCCTGCCTCTGCTCTCTCCAAGTGTTCTACTCCACCTTGCTGAATAGTTCAAGGTGAGAGTTATATTCAGAATGGCATATTAACATTGTGCACAGTAATGGGAGGGTAGACCAGTAAAGGCATAAGTGATCCATGGATTACATCTAGCATCTGGGATGCCTGGAATACTGCAACACTGCTGCTGCTCTCTGGTCACAGAACTTTGGTCCACTGTGTGTCAAAAGTCTGGATCTTATGTGGTTCCAATGGCCTGGAGCTCCATGCCATTCCAGGAGTAAATCTTCTTGGGCATTGCCAACCTAAGTGCAAAGTCATGCACTTTTTCACATTTAACTGCAGGAACCAGGACTTGGACCACCACAACAAGGCATTCAGATCTTTCTGCAGTGTGGATCTGCCCAGTCATCTGTGCACACATTTGTATGAGCTGGTCTTGATGGTGAGGAGCTTCATAGAAACTTGTTCAAATCAAGGGTGGTCCAGACAAAAATGATGTATAAAGACAATCCCAACATGGATGCCTGAGCAATGTGACAGACCTCTTCACTCTAATCTGTCATGCAATTGGGCATGAATACTGTCAGTGACATGCCAAGAAAGCTGGAACATATTGGATAAGTTTGCTGTTGACATCACAGCCCTGAAGCCTATGAAGAAGGTGTTAGTGTTGGAGTGAATCAAAGGTCTTACTGAAGTTGATGCCTTCATTCCACTCCTTCATGGCATCCAATAGCTGAATGGAGCATGCATTTTTTGACAAAAATTTGCTTGAGCCTGGCTGAGCTTGTTTGTATTTGTTGTGTGCTCCAATAGGCTATACCATTATCCAATATTCGATATGCCTCACCAAGGAACCTTGCTTCATGGGTCAAACTGCTGCCCAGCCAACAGAGTGGTAGGAGGATGTCTATTGTCTGCTGTCCTCCTCGCATGTAGGGAAGACATGACCAAGTTTCCAGTCTGAGAGAAGCACACTGATGTCAATGGACTTGCAAAAGGCTTGCACAAGGGAACAGACAGTATTTCAAAAGATCCTGGTGAGGCGCTGGGCTGCCTTCAGCCAGCTGGTGGGCTGGAGGCAGACACATTCATGTCGGCTGAGTCCGCGGTGTGATGTGTCGGGTGGCGAGAGAGCAGTCCGCGGTGTGATGTTTCGAGTGGCGAGGGAGCAGTCCGCGGTGTGGTGTGTCGGGCGGCGAGAGAGCAGTCCGCTGTGTGGTGTGTCGGGCGGCGAGGGAGCAGTCCGCGGTGTGATGTTTCGAGTGGCGAGGGAGCAGTCCGCGGTGTGGTGTGTCGGGCGGCGAGAGAGCAGTCCGCAGTGTGATGTGTCGGGCGGCGAGAGAGCAGACCGCGGTGTGATGTGGTCGGGCGGCGAGAGAGCAGACCGCGGTGTGATGTGTCGGGCGGCGAGGGAGCAGTCCGCAGTGTGGTGTGTCGGGCGGCGAGGGAGCAGTCCGCGGTGTGATGTTTCGAGTGGCGAGGGAGCGGTCCGCGGTGTGGTGTGTCGGGCGGCGAGAGAGCAGTCCGCAGTGTGGTGTGTCGGGCGGCGAGGGAGCAGACCGCTGTGTGATGTGTCGGGCGGCGAGAGAGCAGACCGCGGCGAGAGAGCAGTCCGCGGTGTGATGTTTCGAGTGGCGAGGGAGCAGTCCGCGGTGTGATGTGTCGGGCGGCGAGATAGCAGTCCGCGGTGTGATGTTTCGAGCGGCGAGAGAGCAGACCGCCTCGCCTGCCCATCCGGCAAGTGCCGAATGTGTTTACCGATGTTGCCGCACCTCAGTTGGTGCCACATCAGCACTACATCCGGGTGGTTCTGCGCGTGTCAGCGGCGGAGCATGGCGAGATTCGCCGAAGCGGATATGACGCGATATGTGCACTGCGGGTACGGCATGAAGGCTCTTGCAAGATGATCTTTGGTGGAGCAATGTTACTTCAGTCACATTGGAAACCGCTGTATTTATGCTTTCGTTCACAGGTCCAGGGGCATTTCCCCAAAAGATCGAAGATCCCAGCTTCGCTGTTCACAAAGTTTCCTGGCAGACTTGCATTCTGTCTGAAGGATATTGTTCCATCGCCCTCAGTATTGAGCAAGTGAGTGCTGGGTATGCTCAGTTGATGTCCGTTTGTCAGTCTAGCTTATGTTTCAATGATGACAATGATTAAAAGGTGAAATCCACACATTTTTAATGGATGGTTTTCTGTGATGAGCTTGCTTAAGCAGTGCTTGTTGTGTGAGCCTTGATCCGTGGCCTCCGACCGCCAAATCCAGGTAGAAATCAACGGTAGAATTTGGTGGTGAAATCTTAACGTGCCAAAATGCGCGACACGATCTAGCCTGCCCTTTGGCGTCAGCCGTCAACGGCAAATGGGGTCGGCCTGGAGCGGCCCGCACCCGCCCTGCCGCTGATGGGGGATCTCAAGGCAGTCGGTCGAGCCAACCGAGCTATCTGGATGGATCATTGCATTCCACGTCAACAGTGATAATGAATAATCTGATTTTTCATCGATTTGAATTTGTAAGAACTGACAGATGCATGTTCGGACGTCAAGTATCTTCATGTTTCATAATTCTGCTAGGTGCAATTCATGGCGGAGAGGCACGGACCATCCGCTCCCTAGCTTTGATATCCCATTCACTCTGTTTAAGACCAGGTGATGTGCGTGAAATGACAAGGCGTTGGCTGGATTGACGTTGAAGCCTCTTGGTATATGACTTGCGTTTTGTGACGCACTGCGCGCCAGTGGCAGGGTGGGAATACCTTGCATTGACATAATTATTGCTGTTTCAGTCACATTTTCCTGGGATTCTCCAAATGTGGTCAGTTTGTTATTTCTTATACTCAGAGCACCGAGTTCGATGAGACGTCCATGATCTACATGCAATTCAGGTGAGCGCACTGCTCAATGTGTGTGTTAGCTCCGTAGCGGGGTGGTGGGGCTGACTGGTGCCTCGTCAGGGATCTTTGTGACAGGGTGGAGCGCGCGCTGTCTCTCGTCCGTCGTGTGCACTCACCAGTGTCGCTGGAAAGCGTGGAGCGCGCGCCGTCTCTCGTCCGCCGTGTGCACTCACTAGTGTCGCCGGAGAGCGTGGAGCGCGCGCTGTGTCTCGTCCGCCGTGTGCACTCACCAGTGTCGCCAGAGAGCGCGACGCCGGCCGCAGTGCCAGCGGCCTGCTGCCCTCCTGCTGGACATGTCTTGGCCGCTGCATGAGGCGGTGATCAGAGCCGCACGCCGTCCATAGGTACCGGCTGCACTGGTGGATCTTTGTGCCGCACCAGAAGCTGCGCAAGGCGGCCGAGGTGACGCTGTTCGGTGAGCAGACGGTGGAGAGCCGCCTGTTCCTGGCCGTCTGCTACTGGCCTGAGGAGGACCACCGCGTGGTGGTGTACGGCTGCAGGTGGGTCGGCCGGCCGGCCGGGGCTCCGGCGCCCGCCGGCAGCCGCAGCCCAGTACACTGCTGTTGGGGGCCAGCGTAGGATGTTGCCATCACACTGTTTTGGTAGGGGTCTGATGACGACAGGATTGAGCGGGAGAGGGGGGGGGGGGGGGGGCGGAGGACAGCCGTGAACCTGCACACTGACGTCACCTGTGGGGTTAGTTACGCTTGGAGTGCATTCCGGGATGTCATGCCGTTTCGGGTTGTGGACGTAATATTATAAAATACTTGTGAATTAATGGTCAGTGGTGTTTTCTGTGCATTATGTTCTATCTGATGGAAGGACTACATGAGCTGCTTGAAACATTTTGTTTGAATTTGATTAAGATGCTTAATATCACAGACCGCCATCAGGTGATCACAGGTGACAGGTGTACCATCAAGGAAAGTTCCACAAGATATTAAAGGTGTAACGTAGTGTACTCAAAGTATGCAGCATAGTGCTTGCGTGCGTGCGCGTGTTTCCACCGATGCTCTCCCTTCTTGCTCGTTTGTTCTCCATGCCAGCTGTCGCACAAACCAGCCGCTGCGTGCCAGAAGGTAGAACAAATGACACTTGTGTCCAAGTTAGACAATGGAAGGCTTGAAAGACTTCGTGACCACCGACCGCGTGACGTGAGCGAGTCCGTCAGATCGGCGACGTCCTGACCTGCACGGTAGTGTGCCGCCTGGACGTGTCTGGCTGTGGCGTGACCTGGCCGCCTGGACGTGTCTGGCTGTGGCGTGACCTGGCCGCCGCCTGGACGTGTCTGGCTGTGGCGTGACCTGGCCGCCGTCTGGACGTGTCTGGCTGTGGCGTGACCTGGCCGCCTGGACGTGTCTGGCTGTGACGTGACCTGGCCACCTGGACGTGTCTGACTGTGACGTGACCTGGCCGCCGTCTGGACGTGTCTGGCTGTGGCGTGACCTGGCCGCCGTCTGGACGTGTCTGGCTGTGGCGTGACCTGGCCGCCGCCTGGACGTGTCTGGCTGTGGCGTGACCTGGCCGCCGTCTGGACGTGTCTGGCTGTGACGTGACCTGGCCGCTGGTGGCCCTGTGACCGGGTGCCGCTGGTGACCTTGTGACCGGGTGCCACTGGTGGCCCTGTGACCGGGTGCCACTGGTGGCCCTGTGACCGGGTGCCACTGGTGGCCCTGTGACCAGGTGCCACTGGTGGCCCTGTGACTGGGTGCCACTGGTGGCCCTGTGACCGGGTGCTGCTGGTGACCTTGTGACCGGGTGCCACTGGTGGCCCTGTGACCGGGTGCCACTGGTGACCTTGTGACCGGGTGCCGCTGTTGACCTTGTGACCGGGTGCCGCTGCCGGCAGCGATCGATCCGAGGACAGCGTGCAGGGCTCGCGCTGCTACCTGACCATCACCGCCGTGCCCTCGCTGGACGCCTGTCTCGACTGTGTCCGTGTAGCCGAATCATACGGCGAGGACGGTAAGCCCCAGTGTGCATCGCCGCCTATCATTCGCGGACCATGTTGTGTTTATCTCAAACGCCTGGGTAACGGTATACAGCCGTCAGATGTGCTTGATATTAGGGACAAGAGCTTTCAGCTCCTTATTTTTGGCATTATGAAGTGAAGCTAGTTTGCTGAGTTATTGACCTTTTATATGCCTGAAGGTGCTGGTTAAGTTATGTTATAGCGGTAAGCAATATTGAGTACCTCCAATACAATCATTGTTTAGCACTGTAGCGTCTTTTCACCATTACCTCCTTGTGTATTGAAGGTCGTTGACTTAATGGTCGTAAGCATTAATCATAGAATCATAATAGTCAGCAAAGAAGTTTGAGCTCGCGCAGCTATCAGTTATGGGTCAGTCGTGGAGTCAGTGATGAAATGAGTCCATGCTGAACACATAACGTGCATGATGCGTCCCGAATTCAGTCAGCGGTCGGTGACTGGTGCTGACTCTGACTGGCTGCCTGTGTGACTGGTGCTGGCTCTGACTGACCAGCTGTGTGACAGCTGCTGGCTCTGACTGGCTGGCTGTGTGACCAGTGCTGACTTTGACTGGCTGGCTGTGTGACTGGTGCTGGCTCTGACTGGCCGGCTGTGTGACCGGTACTGGCTCTGACTGGCCAGCTGTGTGACCGGTGCTGGCTCTGACTGACCGGCTGTGTGACCGGTGCTGGCCCTGACTGACCGGCCGTGTGACCGGTGCTGGCGCTGACTGGCTGGCTGTGTGACTGGTGCTGGCTGTGACTGGCAGGCTGTGTGACTGGTGCTGGCTCTGACTGGCTGGTTGTGTGACCTGTGCTGGCTCTGACTGACTGGCTGTGTGACCGGTGCTGGCTCTGACTGGCCGACTGTGTGACTGGTGCTGGCTCTGACTGGCCGACTGTGTGACCGGTGCTGGCTCTGACTGGCCGGCTGTGTGACCGGTGCTGGCTCTGACTGACCGGCTGTGTGACCGGTGCTGATGTGCGGCCGACAGAGCTGGCCGAGAGCTGACCGGTGCTGATGTGCGGCCGACAGAGCTGGCCGAGAGCTGGGACTCGTGCGTGCGCTTCAGCTGTCTCCGGCACGGCGCCACTGTGCACACGAGCTTCGAGCTGGTGCCACCGTTCCCCGTGTTCCTGCCGCGGCTGAGTCTGCGCCGACGCGGCGCAGTGGTCATCAACACGGGCAACTTCCTGCACGTGGTGACGGCGCAGGTGGCGGCTCCGCGGCCGGAGCCGCCGCCGGCCGACGACGCCAGTTGCGCCGGCAGTGACCAGCTCTCGCTCAGCAGTCTGGAGGTGGACGTGGCTGAGGAGCCGGGGCCGGCGCCGGCGGCGGCGCGCGGCGGCCTGCCGTGGCGTTTTGACCCGCGCTCGCCGCGCGCCGACGACCCGCGGCTGCGCTCGCCTCGGCCGCCGGAGGAGGCGCGCCGGCGGCCGCCGCGACCCGAGCCGACCGCCGAGCGCGCCGCCAGCCCGGCCGAGCGGTGCGGCCGCGGCTGGCGGCGTGGCCTGCCTGCCGTCCGGCAGGCCAACATCAACGCCGACGAGTACGAGTTCTCCGAGGACGGCTCGGAAACGCACCGCGAGAACTTCACCGTTTTTCGCAAGAAGCGGTTGGCCGACAAGAAGTACGAGTTTTCAGACGAGAACTCTGAGAACGTGCCGCGCTTCTTCGCGGCGCGGCCGTCGGTGAGCGGCGAGGGCCCGTGCCTTGTGCCTGTCAGTGACGCGCTACTAAGTCCGGCCGGCGGCATCAACTCCAAGCGCCGCTTGCTGACGGAGGAGGCGGCTGCTGCCGCCGCCGCTGAGGAGCGCCGCTCGGTGGACGGTGACGCCGTGCTGCGTGCCATCAACTGTAACACCGAGCCGGAGTTGTTCTTCAGCAGCGCGGCGGCCGAGAGCGACTGCGAGTCGGAGGCGTCGCTGCTGACGGCCAGTCCGCGGCCGGCCGAGCGCGTGCGGCCGGCTGTCGTGCCGCCGCCGCCTGCGCCCGGCGCCTGCTGCGTCCACCTGCGCCGACGCTACGTCGAGGTCGACGATGAGCTCGTGTCCGTCATCACCGACGTCGAAGGTGGGCTATGTTGTGAGGATGGTGTGTGTTTTGTTTCTGGTAAGTAAACCTCACTTGATGGCACACAGAAACGCTCGCCTGGGAACGACGGTGCCGGCGGGCGCAGGCCGGCCGCCGGTTTGGTGGGATCCAGACGTTACTATCCTGGGGGAGCAGTGTGAGGGGTGCAGCTTCGAGGCGAGCTTAGAGGCCGTGCGCCAACAGGTGAGGGGCCGCACGGAGCAGGCCGAGGGCGAGCTGCCCGGCTCACGCCCACAGGAGGCTCAGCAGCGCACCTCGCCAGTGTGATGGCTGGCCGCTCGGAGCAGGCCGAGGGCGAGCTGCCCGGCTCACGCCCACAGGAGGCTCAGCAGCGCACCTCGCCAGTGTGATGGCTGGCCGCTCGGAGCAGGCCGAGGGCGAGCTGCCCGGCTCACGCCCACAGGAGGCTCAGCAGCACACCTCGCCGGCATAATGGCTGGCCGTTTGGAGCACACGGCCTGCTTATGTTGCTCGTTTTATGCCCACGTCGTGGTCGTTGTTCCGATGCGTTTCTTTGCTTCCAGAAGTGTCGTGAAAACCAGTTCGACTAGGTTAGGGCACTTTTCGTCTTCAAAATGGAATGCAGGAGAGATAGCAGGCGGGGCAATACTGGGTGCGCGTGGGCTATCACTGCTGCCGTGTGTTGTCCGCACGGGGGCCAGACTCTGGGAAGCACGTGGGTTCTCGCGGGGCGATACCCTCCAGGGCAGCCCTGAAGCCGACTACACTACCTTGCTCTCAAAGCAATGTTTCATCGCATGGTTGGCATTTCGTGACAGGAGAGACTCGTGCGCAATCGCTCGTTGAGAAGCTGGGACACGTTCGTAATGGCCAGTGTTGTGGTGTGGCTCTTGCCCCCATGCGTAGCTCCTAACGTCATTGCATTTTAGTCAGACGTGTACAAGTTTGGCCCGTGTTTGGCCTGTGTGGGCAGCGGGGTGTTGTGATTGTGCGCTGTGCTATACAGAGGACGAGCTCGGTCGAGTGTTGTGCCTGTCCGCTGTGTTGCTGTGCTGTACAGGTGACGAGCTCGGCCGAGTGTCTTGCCTGTCTGCTGTGTTGCTGTGCTGTACAGAGGACGAGCTCGGCCGAGTGTTGTGTCTGTCCGCTGTGTTGCTGTGCTGTACAGAAGACGAGCTCGGCCGAGTGTTTGCCTGTCCGCTGTGTTGCTGTGCTGTACAGAGGATGAGCTCGGCCGAGTGTTGTGCCTGTCCGCTGTGTTGCTGTGCTGTACAGAGGGCGAGCTCGGCCGAGTGTTGTGCCTGTCCGCTGTGTTGCTGTGCTGTACAGAAGACGAGCTCCGCCGAGTGTCGTGCCTGTCCGCTGTGTTGCTGTGCTGTACAGAGGACGAGCTCGACCGAGTGTTGTGACTGTACGCTGTGCTGCTGTGCTGTACAGAGGACGACCTGAGCCGGTCCACGGGGTACCACTACGCCTTGCCGCTGGAGGTGCACGGCTCCGGATACTCCCAGATGCACATGGTCACCCATTCGAAGGCGGAGAAGCTGGTGAGAGCCACGCCCCGATCCTCGGACTGGCCGGCCGCTCTGTGGCCTCTTGAAACGATAGCCGACGAGAAGCCGCTTGGGCGCATCGTCTGCCAGGAGTTCGTCAGCGGGCTGGCTGGCAGGGGATGGCCGCCGCCCATTGCCGGCGGCGAGATGCCAAGTGGATGCTGAAACGCGTGAGGGGAGTTTCGCCCGTTATTTGCCTCTGGTGTCTAAGTCGCCTCACTGTTGAGCGGCCAGCGAATATGCGTGTGGCGCGGTGCTACTGTTAGCGCTGGTGCGCTCCTCAGCCCCGGCTGACCCGGCCCGCTCCTCGGCCCCGGCTGACCCGGCCCGCTCCTCGGCCCCGGCTGACCGGGCCCGCTCCTCGGCCCCGGCTGACCCGGCCCGCTCCTCGCCCCAGCTGACCCGGCCCGCTCCTCGGCCCCGGCTGATCCGGCCCGCTCCTCGCCCCAGCTGACCCGGCCCGCTCCTCGCCCCAGCTGACCCGGCCCGCTCCTCGGCCCCGGCTGACCGGGCCCGCTCCTCGGCCCCGGCTGACCGGGCCCGCTCCTCGGCCCCGGCTGACCGGGCCCGCTCCTCGGCCCCGGCTGACCCGGCCCGCTCCTCGCCCCAGCTGACCCGGCCCGCTCCTTGGTCCCGGCTGACCCGGCCCGCTCCTCGGCCCCGGCTGACCGGGCCCGCCCCTCGGCCCCGGCTGACCCGGCCCGCTCCTCGGCCCCGGCTGACCCGGCCCGCTCCTCGCCCCAGCTGACCCGGCCCGCTCCGTGGCCCCGGCTGACCCGGCCCGCTCCTCGGCCCCGGCTGACCGGGCCCGCCCCTCGGCCCCGGCTGACCCGGCCCGGCACTCTGCCGTCCTGATGCCGCTCCAGGTGCTGCCCTGTGTGCTGGTCAGCCAGCTCAGCCTGGACGTCGAGCAGTTTTGCCACGAGATATCGCAGCGACTGTGCGCAGAGGCCGGCAAGAAGTACTGGTTCTGTAACGACTATGACGTCGAGGTGGTGGAGGTGAGTGGTGACAGTCAGCTGCTGTGCTCTCAGCACGTTGATAGTGAAAGTTAAGTGACAGCGGAATACCTGGACGTACAGTGATTCACATGCACCAAGCCCGGAGATCTAGTCGCGTGGGTTTACGAATGCGGCAGCCACTGGCTTACGAGCGTGGCAGGCGCTAGTCGACACGTGACTTGACTGGCGAGGCTGTGCTCGACACGTGACCTGACTGGCGAGGCTGCGCTCGACACGTGATTTGACTGGCGAGGCTGTGCTCGACACGTGACTGGACTGGCGAGGCTGCGCTCGACACGTGACCTGACTGGCGAGGCTGCGCTCGACACGTGACCTGACGGGCGAGGCTGCGCTCGACACGTGACCTGACTGGCGAGGCTGTGCTCGACACGTGACCTGGCTGGCGGGGCTGCGCGGGACACGTGACCGGGTGCTCTCGACACCGTCCGTCGATGTGAGCGCCGCCCCGGCTGCAGCGGTGTCCGGCCTGCCGTCAGGTGAATCCGGACTCAGGTGACGTGGTGGCCGTGGCCGTGGTGCTGGTGCAGGCCGCCGTCAAGATGAAGGGCCTCTCCAACGCCACCAGGTGAGAGGATGGCGCCTGCTGCGGGGACTCTGGCGGGGCGACGAGGCCTGAGCAGGGCTTATCCTCGACGGGCTGGCTGTCGGGCAGCTGTCATTTGCATGGCCCAGCCATTTAGCGCGTGTCAAGCTTCTTTTCGTTTCTGAAAGCTATTGGTGATCCTGTGGCATTGTGTGCCAAAAGTCGGCAAACAATATGACTGTCCCGTGAACAACTGATTTTGCAGTAGTCAAGCATGCTAAGGGCGCCAATCATGCAATAACACCTGGCGCTGGTTTCGACAAATTTCCAGCGCTTAGAGGTGTGGTTGAACTATACCGGAATAGGGCATATCAAAATTTATCCATTAGGGTGCGCGGCATGTAAATATAGATTGGTGTTACCAGACTTGCTGTCCGGCAGCCCCCCACGCACATTTCGGTGAGTGACAATCGATTGCCGTTTGAACCCCATCCCTGACATCTGACCTGCCTGGACGATCTGCACAGCCCGAGGCGCCCAGATGCTGGGTTGACCGCCTCTCGCTGCATGCTGATTGGTCGATTTAAGCAAGAGAAAGAGTGATAGGCGACGAGCCTCGAGCGAGATTGGCGTAGCATAAAACTACCGACATCCCTGCCACCCAAGATGCCGAATATTGTGGCGCTGCTCGAATGACCAAGGTTATCGGTGCTGGCACCCGGTATCTCCGCCGTAAGCGCGCAGTCTTTTTGGTCCAGCAGCGCTCATCTGATGACGATTATGGCGTCGAAGTTCGCTGTCCTTGTATGAGAACAACTGCGAACCACTAGCTGTGATTACGCAAAATTTCCAGCCGATTATTTATTACAATGTCGATCTATGACTGGAAATTATTGGACGTGGCTCGTTCGCAGGGGTACGCATAATAAATTACACTTTTTTATTTCGTGCAATATAGGTAATACTGCCGATGGTACTCGGTTTGACGGCTGCCAGTCCGCAGCTTCAGCCGTACGCTACGGCTCGGTTGATGGACACGTCTCCGCTGGGCTTTGGGACTAACGTGGCGTAGGTTTTGCGTCGTACGGTGTAAAAGCGAGGGATCCTCGGGACGCGTGCTGCGTGTGTGTGTGGTGGCATAGTTCATAAGTCTGAGCTCGTTGTGCGGACTACAGTCTGTTATGTCGGCCACGCCGTGGTGGTGTTCACCTGCGCTCGCTTCTGTCTTGCTATTCATGTTCAGCCAATGATAGATGATGATTAAAGTCGACAGCATACCCACAGGCTAACTTCAGGGAACGACCGCTGTCTCGCGTCTCGTGTAAATCTTTCTAAGCCACCCAATTGGACCCGACGGGCCCATCCGTATGCCAGCTGTGCATAGTTCCCGTGGTTCCGCGGCTGCATATGAGTAGTGTTATGTGGGAGGGTGGCCGTTCCTTGCGCTGACCCCGGCCGTGTTCGACGCTGACCCCGGCTGTGCCTGACGCTGACCCCGGCCGTGTTCGACGCTGACCCCGGCCGTGTTCGACGCTGACCCCGGCCGTGCTCGACGCTGACCCCGGCTGTGTTCGACGCTGACCCCGGCCGTGTTCGATGCTGACCCCGGCCGTGTTCGACGCTGACCCCGGCTGTGCTCGACGCTGACCCCGGCCGTGTTCGACGCTGACCCCGGCCGTGCTCGACGCTGACCCCGGCCGCGTTCGACGCTGACCCCGGCTGTGCCTGACGCTGACCCCGGCTGTGCCCGACGCTGACCCCGGCCGTGCTCGACGCTGACCCCGGCCGCGTTCGATGCTGACCCCAGCTGTGCCTGACGCTGACCCCGGCCGTGTTCGACGCTGACCCCGGCCGTGCTCGACGCTGACCCCGGCCGTGCTCGACGCTGACCTCGGCTGTGTTCGACGCTGACCCCGGCCGTGTTCGACGCTGACCCCGGCCGTGTTCGACGCTGACCCCGGCTGTGCCTGACGCTGACCCCGGCTGTGCCTGATGCTGACCCCGGCCGTGTTCGACGCTGACCTCGGCCGTGTTCGACGCTGACCCCGGCTGTGCCTGACGCTGACCCCGGCTGTGCCTGACGCTGACCCCGGCCGTGTTCGACGCTGACCTCGGCCGTGTTCGACGCTGACCCCGGCTGTGCCTGACGCTGACCCCGTCTGTGCCCGACGCTGACCCCGGCCGTGTTCGACGCTGACCTCGACCGTGTTTGACGCTGACCCCGGCTGTGCCCGACGCTGACCCCGGCCGTGTTCGACGCTGACCCCGGCCGTGCCCGACGCTGACCCCGGCCGTGCGGACGACAGGCGGCCGCTGAGCTCGGTGCACCGGTACCAGTACCGGGCCTCGTTCACCTTCTCCTGGAACATGGAGACGGGTCAGTACAGCATGCTGACCTCGGACCGGCTGACGGAGGTGACGGACGCCCGGGACCTGCAGCCGGCCGGCGGCGGGCCGCGCTGGCAGCCGGCCCGCCTGCTGGCCACCGCTCTGCGGCACCCCAGCCCGCTGCCGCAGACCGCCTATAACACCGTCAGGGTTATGACCAACCAGCCGGCCCTCACCGGTGAGCGAACGCCGGGCGCTGCCCCCACCACTGCGAACACTAGGCTGCGGTCAGGTACCAGAGAGGCTCCAGCTGTGGTGAGGGGTGTGGCGGGGGAGGGGTTTTAGAGGGGCTCCAGCTATGGTGAGGGGCGGGGTGGGGGAGGGGTACTAGAGGGGCTCCAGCTATGGTGAGGGATGGGGTGGGGGAGGGGTACTAGAGGGGCTCCAGCTATGGTGGGGGTAGGGTGGGGGAGGGGGTACTAGAGGCTTAAGCTGATAGCTTAAGAATGGAGGGAAGTGAGCCTTAATTGAGTGATGTGAGCAGGTGGTGATGGTAGTGCCATGGAGGGAAGTGAGCTTTGATTGAGTAATGTAAGAAGGTGGTGATGGTGGTGCAATGGAGGGAAGTGGGCTTCGATTGAGTGATGTGAGGAGTGGGTGATGGTAATGCAATGGAGGGAAGTGAGCTTTGATTGAGTAATGTAAGAAGGTGGTGATGGTGGTGCAATGGAGGGAAGTGGGCTTTGATTGAGTGATGTGAGGAGTGGGTGATGGTAGTGCAATGGAGGGAAGTGGGCTTTAACTGAATGGCGTTGGGAGGTGGGGATGGTAGTGCAATGGAGGGAAGTGGGCTTTATTGAGTGGTGTGAGTAGGGGATGACGGTAGTGTGGTTTCCTAGTGTGATAGTTTTCCAGTGTGGCACGGCGTGTTATCTGTATCCAAATTCTGGTGCGTGCGCTACAAGCTGTGGTACACTTCACTGTAGGGCTTTAGCATGAGAGCAGTGTCCGTGACTTGCTGTGCGGGACCCCGGATGCAGTGCAGGCGTTGCTGTGGCTGGAATGGCATCCCCTGTGTATGGCGATGTGTTCCCTGCCTCGGCCCGGATTCAGAGTGTGACTGCCGTGTGGTGGGCTTTGCCAGCCTGACGCCTTGGACTGGTGGAGACTGATGAGGTCTTAGATGGTGCTGGTGAGATATGAAGTCAACTATTGATCCTTCACTAATTGCCTTCGCCTCCATTGACGTATGGCTGTTCAGCGGCAGTGACTGTGAATGCCGTGTGGCGACGATGAGGCGGACCGCCGGCTCATCGTCTCGTTAGTATTTGTAGTGTCCAATAGGTAGTTGAATTGTACTTCGGCTTCAAAAGGCATTGGAACCAATTTGCTGATGGTGGGCCACTTTTGTCGAATATATGCCATTGTGAGCCAAAAAAGCTAAGCAGAAGATGTCCGCTTTCCCGCGCGTTGTCATGCCAACGTCTGGGGCCATATTCGGTCGTACCAGCGATGAACAGGCGCCATGGGTGTGCGTTCATCTGACACGACTGTGGTCGGCAGGTACCTCACTGAAGACGATCGTCGACCCGCACAACATGTTGGCCCTGCTTCTGGCGCCGCAGAGGGCGGCCAGTGAGGATCGGTGATTGCGCTCCGGCTTGATCTGGTCTGGTCTGGTCTGGTCTGGTCTGGTCTGGTCCGGTCCGGTCCGGTCTGTTCTCTGGTCCGGTCCGGTCTGGTTGGTCTGGTCTGGTCCGATGCAGCCCGGTCCGGTTCAGTCCAGTTCGACCCGATGTGCTCCGGTTCGCCACCGCCCCGCAGCGTCGGCACCCGGCGGCTCGTTCCTTCTCGTTTCGTTCTTCGCTCCATGGGCTGTGACTCATTCGGGGACCCTGCGCGCCGAACAATACTCGTCCGCTCGGTGGGAGCGGTGTGTCCGAGCGTGCCGTGCGGTGGGCACAGCACCGGCAGCGCTGCATGGCACCGGCTGACATGTCCCAGTCGTCTGTCCTCCGCTGCAGCCAGGCCTCTGCTAGCACAGGACCGCTGCTAAGACATCGATGTTTGTCCGAGGTTTCAAGAACGGGTGTGGAAGCGCGTAAAACACGACGTATAACCGTCGTAAACCAGGCGCATGACCGAAAGATCGCAAAATCTCGTACTTGAACCGGACTTACTGGCGATGCCTTGTTTGGAACAATGTCATCAGCGGCTGTGGCGGCTCACGTTTTCTCTGCGCGAATGGTGCAACAGCGGGTCAAGCATTGGGCCAGTGGTGGCGATGGGCACTATTACTCGTTTCTTACCGAATTTCTGCGTGTGTTGGCGATGGCCGCAGGCTCTTACAGCTCCGTATGCTCGGTAAATATGATCGATTCGCTGTCGCGGTCGCCGCGACACTCACGCGTGTTCCAGCGTCAGTATTGCGTGAAATCGCACTGTCGCCGCATTGGCCGACTGCGCTCGCGACTGGTGGTCGTATTTTCAGCAGTGTGATACGCAACAGACGCCGGCCAAGCCGCCAGCGTAGTGCGCCCCGCCGGCTCACAGCCGGTCATGCTGGTCCCGACTGCTCGAGGATGGCGGCTGTCGATGTGACACCAGCTCAGATCTGACCGTGAGGGCGAGATCGAAGCGTTCCTCCGGACGACTGGCCCTCCCCGTGCCCATATTCCGTTATATTTGTTCTGATGCGGGCGCGCGGCGTGGCAATGAAGCGGCCCGGCCTGTGGCGCTTTCCGGTTGTGTGCTGAGACATTTGGTGACATAGAATGCAGGCTCCGTGTTGTGATTGAGATGTAGAGCCTCGAGAATCGTTTCTTTGTGTTCCTCAGTTTGCCCTCGAGACTGCTCAATTGTCGTTACGGCCGACCGTTTGGCCGTATAGTAGGAAATCGTTGGGTTTGCCGCTCTTGAGTAGGTCAATACACGGATCACCATGTGTGTCAGCCGCAGTGTGCGCCGCATGCCCTGCACCCCGGAGCCGTGGTATTTAGGCCCGGACAGTGGATCCGCGCTGCCAGTTCGGCGGCTCGTGTCTGAGAGGCGACACTAGCCGACAGGGACGTGTCGGGGAGGCGACGCCAGCCGACGGGGACATGTCGAGGAGACGACGCTAGCCAACAGGGACGTGTTGGGGAGGCGGCGCCAGCCGACGGGGACATGTCGAGGAGACGACGCTAGCCGACAGAGACGTGTTGGGGAGGCGGCGCCAGCCGACAGGGACGTGTCGGGAAGGCGACGCCAGCCGACAGAGACGTGTCGGGGAGGCGACGCCAGGCGAGCGTGACATGGTCGCGGCAGCCAGGACTCCGCTGGCCCAGCAGGTTGACTGAGGGGCGGCAGCGCCGTCGAGGTGCGCTGCTCGATACACTCCCACCTATTTTGGGATGTATATGGTCCACACTCGTCTTCCTGGAGCGTCGCGCTAAAGCATGCTAACGACTCAGAGCCGCCATAAAGCTGATCGAGTCGGCTGAAATCTGGACAGTTACGATGTTACGTCATCCGAGATGTGCGACAGATTCTGGAATTGAATTAACGGCCGGCGGTGGTCACGAAGTCGGGACGGTCGATGTCATGTCTCAGCTGGCGCACCCTGGCGGCCAGAGCCATCTCAGGTCTGCCGCCGCACTCTGGCGCCCGGGCCATCTGCCGCCGTAGTCTGGCGGCCGGGCCATCTGCCGCCGCAGTCTGGTGGCCGCGGCCGGGCCATCTGCCGCCGCCGTCTGGCGGCCCGGCCATCTGACGCCGCAGTCTGGTGGCCGGGCCATCTGCCGCCGCAGTCTGGTGGCCGGGCCATCTGACGCCGCGGTCTGGCGGCCGGGCCATCTGACGCCGCGGTCTGGCGGCCGGGCCATCTGCCGCCGCAGTCTGGTGGCCGCGGCCCGGCCAGCTGCCGCCGCCGTCTGGTGGCCGGGCCATCTGACGCCGCAGTCTGGTGGCCGCGGCCCGGCCAGCTGCCGCCGCCGTCTGGTGGCCGGGCCATCTGCCGCCGCCGTCCGGTGGCCGGGCCATCTGACGCCGCCGTCTGGCGGCCGGGCCATCGCGGACCTGCCGCCGCAGCCTGGCGGCTGGCGCGCCCTAATGGCCGGAGTCAAAGTAGAACTGACGTCGCGGTCAGCGGGGATCTGTGGAATTGGATCGCCGGAATCCGCAGATCGCAGAACGCTGCCATCGATGGAACACGGTGTAACCCAACGTGTCTCACTTTTGATAGTTCATCGACAGTTCCGCTGGAATTCATAACGTGATCACGAGCCGGACAGCAGGCCGGGCGAGTCTTGCCTGCCCGGCCTGCTGTCCGGCCCACCTATCATACCGGCTGGGAGATCCAGCAGTACTCGTACGGAATGGGGCACGCATTTTGTTGCGCACCAATCTTGTGAAATTTGCGGGCGTGGCTAATACGTTTATAAAATGTGTGGTAGATTCTGGTAGAAGTACTGCTGGTCCTTGTTTGGTTGCAATTAGCCCAATCCACAACACTTGCAATTACCAACGCGAAACAACAAGCCTGGCCGCAAACTTTCTTAAAACTTTGTCATGAGTTGAAACGAAAGTCCTGGAAAATGCAAAAGTGGAAGGGAAAATGTGCGTAAAACTGATAAGGGATGGGTGCATGTTACTACGGACACAGGCCAGTGAGTGGGTAGCGGGTGCATTAAGTAACGGAAATTTAACCCATGGAGACTTCTACTTGCTTCAACAGTTGGGCGAATCTCATTGTGAGCGGCTTGGCCTGTCCGTTACGCTTCCGCCGAGATAGCATTTCGGACACTTCGTACTATGCCGGAATTATCTGACCTTCCAAATACCAGCAGATGCTAGCCAACAGTAATTAGATCTCTCCAGCAGTGCCCCTGCTTATGGTCGCGAGTTAACCGCAAGCGTATAAAAAACAGGGTCTTAGCCCAAGTATGTTTACATGCGTGCTTTGCATTATTGGAAGCATTCGATAACCTCTATTTGGCAAAATCATATTTTAACTGTAATTGATTTGGTCCATGTGGACAAAGAAGCGATCGGACCCCTCCCCAGCTGTTCCTGGGTCCCCGACAGTTCACATGCATCACACGACACCCAGTTGTGATCAGTCTTGATGCAACAGATCGCGTGTCTTAAGTTGCTTGAGGGGGCGTAATAGCCGAGGTGTCGGCGTCTTCGGTCCCCGTGTGAGGAGGGAGGGGGGGGGGGGGGGGTGCGTTGCGCCATGGCCCAAGAGCGCCAACATCGTCACTGCGGTCGCAGTCGCTGGTGCTCCATAAAGGTGCGCGGCGACGTGCGCGGCGTCCTTTCTCAAAGTCATTGTCACGAGGCCGGCCAGGTACACTCAAACAGCCGTGATTGGCACATTCCCCTGAAACAGTTCGTGAGGCCTACCCTGACATGCTCCCCAGACAGTTCTGGGATCGTCTCAGTACAGTGCGGGGCTCGGCTCGTGGCAAGTCACGTTAGATTTATGTCTGGAGAAAGGGACCGAGCCTCAGAACAGAAAACTAAAACAGCTTTAAATGCAAAATAGGGCATGTGACAGCAGTACAGCATGCATGACCCGCAGACAAGTGCAACATGTTTAAAGCACAATAGGAACCAGTAAAGGTAAGAGTGGTGAGTCGTATCCTTCAACAGAACAGGGACAGAACCGTGAAAATCTATGAGCATTTTCCGCATCGAGATGTTTGCGCGATCAATGACTGTAAATGATGTGATACAGTCGTGCAAACGTTATGCGTCTGCAGGAGTTGTGCAGTTACGGGGCGCTTCCGTGCAGTCAACCTACGGCATTTGATGGCTCTAAGGGCATACACGGCTTAGATGAATAGACGTGTATTGTGGCTATCAGGTTCAACATGTACATAACGACGTCCGACGCGGTGGGTCGTGTGTCAAGCGACGCCTGCACTCGCGGCATTGGCCGGATGTGGCTGCGCTGATCCCGAGACGGCGCATGACTTTGACAAGGTGGTTACAGGCACGGAGAAACTCACACAGATAACACATTTAACGACCGGTTCCCGGGAGGTTCTTTCACTCGCAGCCTTCCAGGTAACATGTATGGACGCAAATTCCAGTGGCCACGTAGGTGGCCACTGGCCAGTAGTGCTGTCTACGGGTTTTCGCTCTGTGACTAGTTTCTTTGATCCCCAAATGGAGGGGGTGGCTGCCAAATTATCGGTTTGTGCGCAGGTAAGACTTGCGCGGCTGGCGATGCGATTGTTGGGGGCATCGCGCCGTACAATGTTTCCTCTCCCCGTGACATGACAATGGGAACGCCCCAGCCGTCTGTGCGCATCGGGGCAGTGGAGCGTGTTGGTGGTCCGCAGCAGGCGAGGAATGCCGCTATCCAGCTGATTGCGGACTAGCTAAAAGCATTGACATCTGTTAGCGTTGGCGTTGATTTGTCAGCTTTGTGTGCAAATGAAGTGCATTTAAATTACATGCAGTTACTTTGAAAAAGGAAAGTACGTTGACCCAAACCTGAATGGATGATTGCTTGGTGAGGCATGGCGTGGCGAGTCCGTGCCTCTCGTGCGCTGACGGTCTCTCTGTGGTGTGGCGTGTCTCGACAACGTGCCATAACTAGTGCCGACTGAGCGGGCGCGGTCGTAGGGATCCTCCAGCGGCCACCACCTGTACTCCGCCAGCGGCCACCACCTGTACTCCGCCAGCGGCCACCACCTGTGCGGTGCACTCAGCTGCAGAGGCTACATGGCGTCGCCCGCCGCTCGCCCTGATAATGTGTGAGGGCCGGGCACTGCGGGGGATCGAACCGCGTGTCCCTGTTCTCTGAGACACGCAGCCTAACCGCTACGCTACCGGCACTCTTCTCTCCAGCAACCATAACGGCGAGCTACTCCGTATTAAAGCAACAAAAACAACCTATGCCATGAGGAGCTTATAAGCTTCCGTTTGATCTGACATTGAGTGACGTCCTCTAAAGAATAGAATGCATGGCTAGACTTGTCATGCAGCACGTTTCCAAGCGGCGGAGGGCGTTCTCCGAACAGACGGTGTGTTCGAATGTCTTCGTTGACTTCACGAGAAGTACGCGTGGGAAGAAACATACGCGGTGTACAGCACATATAGCCGGTAGGCGAAGCTGTCCTTGTCCCCCTCCAGCACATATACCAAAAGTCCATATAGTTGGCGGACAGCTCTCGTCATTCACACCTGCCCGAGTCCTGTCCTCCATCCGGCTCGGAGAGCTTCGACGGCATTCCATGACGAGACACGACTCCTCGGCGTGGCCGAAAGGCTCGGCCGCCGGCCGCGAGCTTCATGCCGCGCTCACGAGATGGCGCAGAGCCTGGTCTCGCGGTCGTAGCGCCGGATGCTGCGACCGAAGCGTCGCGCGCGGGTCGGGGGTGCCACCGCCGGCCCCACGCCGACCGGCTCTGAGCAGCGGCGGCCGAGGGCAGCGTCTCTGCCGACCTCGGCGTCGTCCCTGGGGCGGCCGATGCTGGAGAGTGTCGGCGACGCCAGTTGGCCGCTGCTCCAGTGCATTCTCTGCAACAGCGGCGGCGCGTCACCCGGCCTGAGGCGTCACCGATCACGCTGTACAGCCATATATGACAATACATTCCGGTGTTAGTTGAAAACTGCAGTAGCATCTCAGCATAAAACAAATTGTCATTCCATTTAATCGGACGCAATTGACTCCATGGCGAATATAAAGCGTTTGTAAACGTTGAAAAACGGCGCTCCTAGGCCCTTTGCAAGGGTTTGGAAAATATTCCTTTGCTGATAATTTTGACATCAAGAAATGCACGTGTGTTTATGAAAAAAGGATGTCTCTCTGTCTATAGTTGGCACTGTGATATGACGGAATTTTTGCTTACCGGAGATATTTGTCGCGAGGTGGCAATAGCAATACTGCTCATCTCAACGATATGCCCGTTATGGTAGCCCATAAACGTAGCCCAACGCCTTTGTGAGCTTTCAAAGGTGTTTTGGCATGTGCATGTAGGATAGGTTGAACAACTTTTTTTGCAAAACGTTCGTAGGCTTACCGACGTTTACTACGTCAAATGGCTCCAGCGCAAAATGACCATTGCGGTCGAAGCGCCCCTAAAAGCAAACCTCATCCCGTCACATGACCAGAGTGAGATGCATGTATCGTTTTTAAGGCCTTGAGCTGAATGACATGCATGCTGACATCTGTGGCGAGAAAGTGTTTTGCTTATCTGGAAGGTGAATATTGCGCCCAATCATGTCATCCTTCTCTCAATACCGAACCAACGATATCAGTTATTGTCAGGAATAGCCTCTGGCGCTCGGGCCAGACCGCTGCCCACCCCGCACCTCCACCCCGTCGGGATGGTCCACCCCCCACTCACACTCCCCCGGGCCAGCCCACTGCCCACCCCGCACCCTCACCCCCCCCCCCCCACCCCGTCGGGATGGTCCACCCCCCACTCACACTCCCCCGGGCCAGCCCACTGCCCACCCCGCACCCTCACCCCCCCCCCACCCCCCCCCCCCCCCCACCTCGTCGGGATGGTCCACCCCCACTCACACTCCCCCGGGCCAGCCCACTGCCCACCCCGCACCCTCACCCCCCCCCCCCACCCCGTCGGGATGGTCCACCCCCCACTCACACTCCCCCGGGCCAGCCCACTGCCCACCCCGCACCCTCACCCCCCCCCCCCCACCCCGTCGGGATGGTCCACTCCCCACTCACACTCCCTCGGGCCAGCCCACTGCCCACCCCGCACCCTCACCCCCCCCCCCCCACCCCGTCGGGATGGTCCACCCCCCACTCACACTCCCTCGGGTTAACCCACTGCCCACCCCGCACCTCACCCCGTCGGGATGGTCCACCCCCCACTCACACTCCCTCGAGCCAGCCCACTGCCCACCCCGCACCCTCACCCCCCCCCCCCCCACCCCGTCGGGATGGTCCACTCCCCACTCACGCTCCCTCGGGTTAGCCCACTGCCTACCCCGCACCCCCACCCCGTCGGGATGGTCCACTCCTCACTCACACTCCCTCGGGCCAGTTCTGGATGCGCCGCATCAGCCGCCGCCTGCGACGCATGAGAACCGTTGTGTCCTCATTGGCTGGCTGCTCATTGCGCTTTTTGTCACTCTCTTAATTTCCGGAGTGCGCTAAGACGGTCGAGTGTTTATAGTGCGCAAAGACGGTCGAGTGTTTATAGTGCGCTAAGACGGTCGAGTGTTTATAGTGCGCTAAGACGGTCGAGTGTTTATAGTGCGCTAAGACGGTCGAGTGTTTATAGACCGCCCACGGCGGCTGCGTTAAGGCATACACTTTTTGCACGCCCTCTTTCTAGCGGCAGCCTTGACACAATATGGTGGAGCGTTTCGGACGCAAGTGACAGTCATTCTTCTCGAAGAGGCACTCGAACAGCCGCTGTCTGCACGGCACCAGGTAACTGGCAAGTGGATGGCGAGTAGGCCGCGCCATTCCCCTCCCCCCCCCCCCAACATCCGACTTATGGGCGGCATTTTCACGCGACAATACGGCTTTGCCTCGCGGAGCAAGAAGACAGCGCTCCGCACCCTTCTGTGTGCGTACGGATATTCCTTTTTAGTACAAAGATATCCAAGGTGTGATGAGAATGTGATCTGATTATGAGGACAATGATCTGCAAGATGTGATGCAATTGCGACATCCACCAGTTCCGTCCTGGCACTGGACCTCGCCAAATGCTGACATTTCGCTGGCTCGGGTCAAGACATGTGATGAATGTCCTCAGTGAGGCCGGTCCACATCCCTGGAGCGCAGGGTATGTTCTGAAGGACACGTGTTCACGTATGACGGAGTGGGATGCTTGTTTGAGAGCATCTTCGCCACTCCGTCATAACAGCTCGTTTTAACGTCACACAGGAGTCGGAACACTGGCAGCCCTACTTTCGGCGGGCTCGGCTAGGAAAAATCATGCTTAGTGGACTGCGCATTGGTCACACCCGTGCGTCTCACGGGCACACCCGTGTGGCAAGCAGCGGCACCCGTGTTCTCGCTGTGGTGCTCCACTAACCGTACGTCACGTAATCAGCTCGTGACCGCATTTCAACGAGAGTCTGCGCCATTTTGGAAGGCGCGCTTCAGCTCTTCGATGTCGCGACGTTCCACGAGACGACACCTGACACGGACAAACCATTTGCTTTCCTGAGAGCTATGTTTTTTTAGCCATATGCAGTTCGGCTAGGGAGGAAACACTTTTGTTATGGGCGTCGAATGACCGCTGATGTCGAGCGTGCCCCCGACTCAATTATCATCATCGCATCATGACGCAGTATAGCGTGCACCGCAAAAAGCCGTAATTTTTCTCCTCGGTGCTCCAGTCGAGTTAGTGCGAGAAAACAAGCTGCCTACTTGGAGAGAGTGCTGCAGCGATATTTTCAGCCTCAGCGAGCGGATACGCTGATCAAGAGACGAAAATACGGTTTGGAGTCAAGCTAATGAGGATGTGGAACAAAACCCGCATTCGCATCACGCCGGAGCAAAGCGTAATAACGAGTCCAGAAAGACAGCTTGAAAACCACAGAGCTGTCCTCGAAACAAGCGCAGGAGATCCGCCCAGCCAATGAAGAAGCAGGAGTTTAGGAGCGGCACCGACAACCTCCTTGATATTACCCAAATTAAGATCATGAATATCACCAACATCGACAACGACAAAGTGTCCCCAGGGCCCAAATGTGAGCCAAGCCACTAAGACTGGCTGGTGGAAACCAACACCTTTCTGGAAAAATAGAGTAATTTTGTATTCACCACCGAGCGCTGCAGAAAAGGTCCGCCGTCAGGCTGAAAACCAAGCCAAACAGGCGGCAGCCGCCCAACTGAACAAAGGGGGGGGGGGCGGGCCAAACAGGCCGCAGCCGCCCAACCGAACAAAAGGAGGCAACTGCCCGGCTGCAAGGGGACAGCTGTTCGATTACACTTCTGGTGTATTTACCGACAACTGGTGGAATGCGCATGACATTCTCCTTAGCACGTTATAGAACTATGTAATTTCTCATGCACAAGCAAGGTTCGATGTTTGAGATATAGCTGTAATGGAGATATCCGAGCAACTATATTTTTGAATGATATACTAAGGGCTTTGTGTGGTTCATCAGGATACCTAAGATTATTCCAAACCTGCCATTTGGGATGTTTTTAAGCTCAGGAAGTTCGTTAAAAATGTTCGCACTAAATGCGCATGTGTGAGCATTCATATTTTCGGACACCGGCGCGGCGCATAGACAATATGTTGGGCATAGGTGCCTCAAGAATTAGTACCGTGCCTCACACAATAAGCAGCTGGGTAGGCCAACACATTTCAGGATTTTACTGTCTGTTCTTTTTCATCTAAAATTTCAGGTCCACAGCAGTTATGTGCAATCTTGCATTGATAAGCCGAGCATATCTTCTTCCAAAGAATGACGTTTACAGAGGCCAGTTTTGTCGATACTGAGTTAATCCTGAATCGAACAAACGGGGGGCACCGACAAATAGTGCCTAGTTAGCACTACTTTTGTGTCATTCTGTGCATGCCCAAGCCAAAAAATTCAGAAAAGTCCATCCCCAATGCCTCAACTTCAATTCGAAAATAATCATATAGAACCAAATGTGTTCTACGAGCGCTTTTCCTGAAATCCAACCACATGTTCGGCTGTTTTTGCACATTTCCTCGGCTTAGAGACATCTCAGATAGTTCATATGGTATAATTCAAGGTCGTTGGTGTCATGATGTCCTAAGTCCTAAGTTAATTCCAAGAGGTCAGTCCTGTCAGTCCAGAGTCAGAGGCCCGTTTACTGAACACCAGTTATCACATCGGCTCCCTAAAATAAAACACAATCGCCTGTTTCGTTGCAAGAGCTAGACGTCAATTTTACTCCACGAGCGCTTTCCGTGTAATGTTGCAAATGCTTCATTACAGCGAAAAGGGCGTTATAAAAGTTTTGGTTTGGTAATGGGTGACTCATAACTGACCAGACTCATTTTCTGCACTTTATTAGTGCAGAAAATGCGTCTCTATTTTAGTGTGTGTGTGTGTGTGTGTGTGTGTGTGTCTATTGTCTCTATCCTAGTGTCTCTATTTTACATGCATTACGCACATTGAATGCAACACCCACACCATCGACGTAATTGGCTTGCTCAGAATCAGGAATGCTCATAGTTGACACGATACGGTCCAGTTACGGAAATAAACAGGCAATCGAAGACCAGCGAAAAAGCAAACGGTGGTACGCCGGCATCAACACATATCGCGCTCTCTCAAGCGCTGGACATTGATCTCACGCACCGTAGTCGCCTATTTCAGAACAGAGCTCAGCTGTGGCCTGACCCCGGCACACGGACGCACTGGTATGCCATTTTCGTCACTGCGGCTTGCTCCTAGGCGCATCCACGTGCAACGTTCATGAATGAGCCACGTGCAGTGGTTTGAAACAACCCTCGTTAACTAATGATTTTGAAACTATGCTGCTACAAATTTGAGCTTCTTTCTCCGAAGTGATTAGCGGAGACATTTGTCGCAAAACGGCCGCAAGGTGACAGCGCCTCTTCACCCGGGGTCCGGACGGATGGCGTGGTCCGCAAGGTGACAGCGCCTCTTCACCCGGGGTCCGGACGGATGGCATGGTCCGCAAGGTGACAGCGCCTCTTCACCCGGGGTCCGGACGGATGGCTTGGTCTGAACCCGTGTACGCGCGGCTGGTGGCGGCCTTACAATCTCACCACCGTAGGCAACGCTCATTTTGACATGCAGCTTGTCTTGCTCGACGCATGAGTTTAATTTTACGTATAAGCGAGCACAGGGGGTGCACCCAGAAAGCAAGGGGAAAACCTCTTGGGAGACTTTCTGCCTAGCTATCTGTAGGCCGCACATTTGAACCTTACCTTGACATCCAGGCCTTGATTCGTGACTTCTGGATGGTTTGGTGACTCCTGGGCCTTGCCTTGAAGTGTAATGCGATCAACTGAGACTGAAACAGATAAAGGAGGATAAACAGACAATTAATGCACCGTGTTTCTACGTCTGCGTGCGAATGCACGCAATCCCGAAGTGGATATTACAAGAGATGCGGCTGGAGTCATGTCCGAACACAGAGGCTTAAGTGGGTTACGTTCTTTGTACACAGAAGTCATAAACTCAGCCCAGGTATCATTGTTTGTTTTGAACATAAATGCATTTGCAAATAATAAGAGAAATATAAGCATCTTCCGGTCACCATCACGAAAAGTCAAAACACGCCTTGAAGGATCTCTCAGAATGACACATCACGGGGATGGCACATCCCCAAAATTGATGACACAATGACACATCCCTTACCCGCCCCGGGTAAGGTGAAATCTGCGCTTGCTATCCGAGCAGTAGCATCGGTATAATGGTCTTTCAAACGCAGTGCCACGGCTACTTTACATAAAGCAGTTAGGAGTCAAGTCAGGCCAACGACCGAAACTCACGGAGCCAGCAATGCCGAACACAACGCCGGATACCTGAGGCTTTAGATGACTGGCGAGAGGAAAACGCTCGACAGTTCGTGAGACAATGCATCTACGGTCCCCTGTGATAATGACAATATTGCTGAGGAATGGAGTCAAATGAAATCAGATTGGAGACTAGCCGAATGCGGATTAAATGCAAAGTAAATTGGGCAAACCAGTGACGCTGACGCGCTGGCAACTCACTCCCATAAAGCGCCAAGTTTGCCGGATGTCCAGGCACACGGCCGAAGTGACAAGCCTGAGGAGTGTGCTGCCGTCGGCCTTGTCTCTGTGCGCTAGACTCCTTCCGCGAATGTTGGCGGCAGCTCTCGGCTGGCAGGCAATAACGTGGCGGGATATGGTCCAAGACCGAACTGAGCGAGAGGCGCGCTCGATGACAGGCCATGTTCTATGGATGACATCAGAAATAGGCACTGCTCGGCTGAGACTTCACTCCATTTGAGAGTGGTTCTGTAGTCGATCGGCGATGCAGTCGGTCAGCCGACGGCCGTGGGGACGGACACGGACTTTTCCAGACTAACGCTAGTTGACATAGCTACCGTCCGCTTTTATCGGCTTTTAGTTTATTTGGCATCCTTTTCTCTCGTGAGCAGATGAATCAAAACCTGTCCGTTGCGAACTGTAAGGTATGATACCATTTCAGGTAAATCAGGAGTAGGACAAATTTTGGCATCCCTCCGCCGCACATAATAAATAACCCCGCATTCGTAACCCCTTTTGCAATACAGACGTGCCGGCATTCTTTTAGCAGACAGTGCTGGTAACTGATGCATTCTTGGACTGCACATCCCATTGTGCTCCTTTGCGTCTTCAAAATGAGTAGAATTGGTGTGGAAAAAACGAGCAGGTATTTAAGGGAGCACCGACGGGGCTGACATCAGGCGGTCACGAGTCGCGGCAAGTGACTTATTTGTCCGACTTTTGCAAACATGTCAACCGAGCTGTGGCCATAGAGGGGCGACTGGCAATGTCGTAGTCTTACACGGTACCAAAAGCATGCCTCCGCGTTCCTTCCGGCCAAGCCAACCGAAGTCAATGTAACCCGCTGGATTGTCGTGGCGCAACTTGTTTTCTGGGTTCAGTACATTCAGCAAGCTCCGCTTGGCGTGCCATCTTAGCTCAAAGTCGCCTATGCTGGTACAAACTCTTTGGGTGCAAAACAACCCTCCGCTGTCACAGCAACAACCCCCGCTGTGTCATGACACCAGCCCCCGCTGTGCCATGGCACCAGCCCCCGCCGTGCCATGGCATCAGCCCCAGCTATGTCATGGCACCAGCTCCCGCTGTGTCATGGCACCAGCCCCCGCCGTGCCACGGCACCAGCCCCAGCTGATTCCATGGCACCAGCCCCCGCTGTGCCACGGAACCAGCACCCGCTGATGCCATGGCACCAGCCCCAGTTGTGTCATGACACCAGCTCTACCTGTGTCATGGCACCAGCCCCCGCTGTGCCATGGTACCATCTCCAGCTGTGTCATGACACCAGCTCCGGGGTGTCATGACACAGCTGGAGAGATAGGTTTTGATTATGACACCAGCTCCAGCTGTGTCATGGCACCAGCCCCGCTGTGTCATGGCACCAGCCCCCGCTGTGTCATGGCACCAGCCCCCGCTGTGTCATGGCACCAGCGCTCAGGCACCAGCCGACTGCGGGCTCGGCCCTTCCCAGAGTATGTCGTCCGGCGTACGTGTGGTCGGCCACCTACTGTCATGAGATGTTTCCACCGGTTCTTCGATGGAGTCGCGGTCGATCCAGGTCAGCCCCATGTCGACCTGATCGGCCAGGTGTTGCCAATGCTGCAGGTTCCGCAGGCAGCCCTCGTACATGGGCCGCATCCAGGGGAACGCCTCGGAGAGCGCCTGCCGACGGCGTCAGGGGACTATACCACACAGCAGCGCACTACAAGTACATAATGCATCGGGAGAATCTGTCGTTTAGCCAGGATTATCACCGCAGCGATCGCGCTCTGTCACAGTCTGATTATCACCGCAGCGATCGGGCTCTGTCGCAGCTGGAGGAAGAGAAGTAGCGAGCTTGCATATATGATATCGCAATCTTGGTAACAATGCCTTATATTTCGATGTAATGTGACCTTGCTGTTACGGAGAACAGGTACGCAATGATCTGATACTGACTTCCTAAGAAAATTGAGTCCATGCATCCCCAAACACTGCAGTCGCATCGTGGAAATGGTTACGCGCCGACCGAGATGTGCCATCGATCGCAGCGAGCTGCCCGCTTTGGCGGCGCCCGGAGTGTTATCTAAATCATAGGAGAGCGAGACGGGCGCGAGATCGATGGCTGGAGATCGCCAGCCGCGCTGTCGGGCCGCCGCTCGAGATTGGCCCGCTCTGGCGGCTCGTGCCGTCCGGAGCTCCGCGGCCGCCTCAGACCCGAGTGATACGTCACGCTTATGGGACAGGCGCGCGACACCTGTCAGTCAGAGCGCACCACCGAGGCTCCGAGCGCTGCCCAGTCCAGCTGCCCAAATGCACCGGTGGCATAAAAAGCACAACATGCTGCTCCGTTTTCGACATCAGCCGCTTGACGACAAACCAGGCGCCTCATCAACCCAGCCCCACCACGACAAAGACAATCGATTTGTCCGATGATAATTCAAACTTCATTTGAGCATCTTGGGAGCTAAGCTTACAGAAACAAAGGGTTTGTCATATTGCCGCACTTCTACACTGTCACTGACGGTGCGGGCGGGCAGACAAATGCAGCATCTGTGGGCGCCGCTGTATATGGCCGCTGTATATCACTGGTTTCCCATCAGATGTGCGGCACCTGACCTAAGGGAAGCGTGATTTTCGACTCAACTCCACGCATGTTTGGTGTATACAGTACAAGCCTTAAACTCCTGCTTTTACGGAATTTTAGATCCGGTGTTCTTGTAGATATTTTTGTCAATGTCAACGCCGTCTCCCTGTGGCTACGCGCTGGTTAAGGTTACGCCGGCTTAAACCCACCTTCCCCTGAAAAAGGAACGCCGCCTCGGCCCCTTGCTGGGTTAGAGATGTGTAAAACAAGCAACGGACGTGTTCCTTGCCATGCTAAGAGGTCTCTGGTGTTCAGCTTTAAGAGCTTGATTTGTATTTACCTAAGTTTACATGATTTCCACCCTCACCGGAGGGTACCGTTACGCTGCTGGAAGCGTCCCCTCCCTCCCTAGTTACGCTTCCGTCACGCCGCTCCATTACAGGACTTTTCTCCCACTCGACGAATATCGTAATTTACGGACGGCCCCTAGTCAGCCAAACATTGGTTATATTGGCAAAGCAAGAGACTTCGACGCTGTGCTCATGGTCACGAGCGCAACTTCCAAACGTCGAGCTTTGTCAAGAAAGTGAACGCTCTCTTGGTAATGCCGTTTAACCAGTGGCTCTGGGCATACCGAAGTTCGGTTATGCTCAGAACAAGAGCTCCCAACCCTTCCCACTTTCGAATGCATGATGGCTCATCTCATCGAGCACACGTACCTTGTATAGAGGTATACAAATCAAGTTGATAAACTCCATTTGCATTTTGGGCAGTTCGTCCCTTCGCTCCCGGTCCATCATGGCCTGTAACGTTAGGTCCTTGTCAGAGAGCAGTTCATCACCCTTGGGATCGTGCCAGCTACGTCCACACAGCGCAATGATGCTGAAGCGTCGTACGTACATTGGATTTCGACCTCCTGACTGACCGGGCAGGTCAGGAAGGTCGGTCGCATGCGTGCATGTACATACCTGCGTGCGCCCAACAGACATACCCGGCTTGATAAACGCGATGCGGTGTTCTTGCTGCACAGACGCAAATAAACGCGGCACATCAGACGACTAACCACATCCAGTGCCATCTTCAGATACCACGTAGTGTTAAATTCGTGCATTTTTGTAGATCAATCGCATCTTTAAAAAAATCCTGCATAAAATGCACATATTTAGTGCATGCTACATACTACATTTAGAGCTATTTTCAGTGATAGCAATAGGTTGTTGAGCATCATGGCTTGAAATTTTACACAGCCCTAGGGTTGATTACGAATCAAACAACAGCATGCAGTCGTTTTCCAAGTCTTGCTTTCCTTGGGAATCGGTTGGAAAAGGATTACAAGTACCAGTTTACAACTTTCCCATCGTAGTTTAAGATCACATTGCGCACGGAGGGCAAGATAAGTACCCCTGTGCACCAGGCACTGCCATTGTGAGCCTGGTGCGTTAAACAACGGTAACCTATGAAGCAGAGAGACAACAGGTATTCGAAAGCAGAGTGCACCAGCTCCCTCCCGGCGTTTCGGTAGCAAACGTTTTGTGACCGCTGTCAGCTGTGGTTTGGGTCTTCCTCGGCGGTGTTCACTCGCCTCAGGACACCCCTGCTCGAACTCCACACAGCTTGGCGTCGCACCAGCCTGTTGATCGCGTGTTACAAGTGTCGTGAAGTGATCCATAGCAGCCAGTGTAAACTCATCTCGAAGAGACAGGAGAAGTTCGATGACGCCGCATTGGCTGCGACGATGTCGTGGTGTCCGTCTCGACACAGCGTGTTTGAGGCGCGTTCGGGCGACTCCAGGGGCTGTCAGCGAGGGCCTGATTTGCCGCCGTTGGCATGAGCCGCGGTGCTTCGCATGCATCACTGCACGCAGTCTCAGGCAGACACGACTGAACGGCCAGGCGGCCGTGACTGATGGGAAACTAGCCTGCCGCGTCACGCTGTAACGCCTCCAACTCTCTCCCGCATTTTCCGCGTTTTCTTCCCGCATGCTATCAGTTCATTACCCGGCAACTCAATGACCACAATTTTTTTCAACATCACAATTTTAAGATAGTGCATGCAAAACCTTCTCACGTACAACACCTTCTTCAAAACCTTCTTTCCTTACAGCACTTCGATGCCTACTGGTCAGGAACAAATTGAAGATGAGAATCAGAACTTAAGCTCATTTTAACTCGCGGAAAGCATAATCCAGAATTTAGAGCCCAGCCTCAGTTCATCAGTCACGCCCAAAGCCTTGCAAAGTTTGATGACGAGTGAGACCGCGCCCCAAACAGGTTTTTCAACATTGATGTCAGATCTCAACAGCCAGAGCAAATACAGACGAGCAAGCAGCTACGCTGGAGGCGAATGTGCCGGCTGCAAATTGCTAACATTGGAGTGGAGCGAACGCGAGGCACCTTCCAGCCACGTCACCTTCTTGAAGCCCTCGCTCGCGTGCTTTGTTCAAGCTGTGCCATCAAGCGTGACTGGACCCGTGCCAATACAGAAAGCGACCACGTTATGAAGAAGGTGAAAAGCGAAGAGAGTAATTTAACAAAGAAGGCGACCGCGTGACCTGCAGTCGCCTTCTTCTCCCCTCATCTTACAGAGCTGGCCGTCTGCTAGGCCATCTGCAGTCGCTTTCTTCTCCCCTCATCCTACAAAGCTGGCCGTCTGCTAGGCCATCTCCAGACAAAAGGGACAAAAATTAGATAAGAAGACAAACGTAAACATTAAATCGATTGGCAAACTGCAGCATCATTCAGCCCATGATGCCACAGAGAGTTTGTCCTGCGAACTGTCCTTGCTGGCTGAATGATATTGGGCGTGGTAGGAGGTTTTTGCCTGCCCTGCTCGTCAATAGTCTCCCGTCGGGTGGCAAAGTGAAGCATCGTAAAAATAGCTGAGCACGACCCAGACTAATGTACCTGACAGAACCTGATCGCACCTGGCGACCCAACTGAAGGTAAGCATAGCTCATCGCTGCCTTAAACGCCGCAAAAATAACCAATATAGCCCCAGAAACGTGGACAAATTGCCCACTGTCGCCCATCTACCTCGCCGCTGATCGGCTTAGGTTTCCCGTGACGTCCGACTCCACTAGAGTAAGCCATGACGCGACCCCGAGCTGGTCTGCTGCTGGTGATGTCCCTCGGCCCCAGCCGGGCGAGAGGCGTCCGCCGGACTCACACTGGTGATGTCCCTCGGCCCCAGCCGGGCGAGAGGCGCCCGCCGGGCTCACGCTGGTGATGTCCCTCGCCCCAGCCGGGCGAGAGGCGTCCGCCGGACTCACACTGGTGATGTCCCTCGGCCCCAGCCGGGCGAGAGGCGCCCGCCGGACTCACGCTGGTGATGTCCCTCGGCCCCAGCCGGGCGAGAGGCGCCCGCCGGGCTCACGCTGGTGATGTCCCTCGCCCCAGCCGGGCGAGAGGCGCCCGCCGGACTCACACTGGTGATGTCCCTCGGCCCCAGCCGGGCGAGAGACGCCCGCCGGGCTCACGCTGGTGATGTCCCTCGCCCCAGCCGGGCGAGAGGCGCCCGCCGGACTCACACTGGTGATGTCCCTCGCCCCAGCCGGGCGAGAGGCGCCCGCTAGTCTGCCGTTGGTGGTGTCCCTCGGCCCCAGCCGGGCGAGAGGCGCGCGCCGGACTCACGCTGGGCTGCTCGTTCAGCTTGGTCCGCTCCAGGTCGCCCTGATAGAAGAACTCGTCGGCCACCTGCTTGGCCACCCGATGCTGAATCTCCCACGGCTTGGCGATGGCGCTAACGTCACAGGCCGTCATCAGCATTCCCATGAGAACTGAAACACATGCCCAGCAGCGGTCACACACACACACACACACACACACACACACACACACACACACACACACACACACACACACACACACACACACACACACACACACACACACACACACACACACACACACACACACACACACACACACACACACGGCGCCATCAGTGCGTGGATGCAAACGTACCCCCCCCCCTACGTACGCAAGCGTAGGGGGTGCTGAACAGTGAAAAATGACGACACCTTTCCCCAAAATACACCGATAAACGGCTCTTTCTCAACAGGCTAAGCTCGCTTCCCCTCAGAGTTAAGAATATTGGAGCTCAAGTTAGAGGGCGGAAGGAACCTGGAAACTTTCTGCCCCGCAACTAAAAGGAGACCACACCCCTGAGGCCATCTTAACGCATCGCTGGTGACTGACGCTTGGTGTCTGCCGGGCCAAACCCTCAGACTGAGCATGAACGGGTGTCACACCACCTCGGCACCCACTTTTTTTCTTGGCCTCGTCGTGCCACTCGACCTCGCCGTCCTGCACGACGCGCTCGAAGCGGTCTCTGTTCCTGAAGTACTGGTCAAGATCGGTGGACAGGATCGCCTCCTGCACTGTGTCCATCACGCAGCGGTAGTCCTCGGGAGTCAGTGCCTGGAGGAAGGACAGCAGGTCAGAGAGACACAACCTGGCGGACAGACAGCCGGTCAGAGAGACACAACCTCTCGGACAGACAGCCGGTCAGAGAGACACAACCTGGCGGACAGACAGCCGGTCAGAGAGACACAACCTGTTGGACAGACAGCCGGTCAGAGAGACACAACCTGGCGGACAGACAGTCGGTCAGAGAGACACAACCTGATGGACAGATAGCCGGTCAGAGAGACGCAACCTGGCGGACAGACAGTCGGTCAGAGAGACACAACCTGATGGACAGATAGCCGGCTAGAATGGCACAACCTGGAGGGCAGATAGCTGGTCAGGAGAAGCACTAACTGGAGGTCAGATGCCGGCCAGTGAAACGTCACCCGCCGGACAGGCGGTTGATCAGGGGACATCGCCTGGCAGTCACACAGCCCTGTCAGTATCAGAATTCCAGCTTTCTTGCGCGCGATTGCAGCTAAATTTCCCCTCACTAGCTTTCGCACATGATGGCTTTCAGAAATGTCATGAGAACGCTATCTAACATAGAATTACAGCTGCACTGCATTTTATTTGATGTCGTGAGGCGCGCCATCTCAAGCTACTCAAAACATGTGACAACCGATCTCCATAATGAGCAAATGCATGATGGAAAAACATGACTGAACGTGAACAAGTCAATCGATGCCTGTACATGCATGTATCAAGCACACACAGTACACGAATGACGAAAGTGGCGCTTACGCCGGCTTTTGTGAATCAAGAACTGATTCCTCGCCCACATTTGCACACCCGAAGCCGCACAACACACACACACACACACACACACACACACACACACACACACACACACACACACACACACACACACACACACACACACACACACACACACACACACACACACACACACACACACACACACACACGCACACACACACACACACACACATACACACACACACACATACACACATATACACACACACACACATACACACACACACACATACACACACACACACACACACACACACACACACACACACACACACACACACACACACACACGTAGTTACACGCGTACGCACCACAAACACTAACGCTCGCGCGCACTCCCTCACACGCGCACGCACGCGGCCTCAAAGCAGTCGTGAAACTTGAAAAAAAGAAGACCCGAGGCGTGAGATAGTGCCTCGTAGAGACGTTAAATTTAGGACATGAGAGCTCAGATAATATTATATTGCATGCTCATGTTTTGTATTGCGAGAGCAGGATCCTCTGTCCACTGCTGTGTCCCCAAAGAGCAGGATCCTCTATTCACTGCTGTGTCTCCGAAGAGCAGTGTCCTCTATCCACTGCTGTGTCTCCGAAGAGCAGCGTCCTCTGTCCACTGCTGTGTCTTGGAGAGCAGCGTCCTCTGTCCACTGCTGTCTCTCCGAAGAGCAGGATCCTGCGTTCACTGCTGTGTCTTGGAGAGCAGCGTTCTCTGTTCACTGCTGTGTTTCCAAAGAGCAGGATCCTCTATTCACTGCTGTGTCTCAGAAGAGCAGTGTCCTCTATCCACTGCTGTGTCTCCGAAGAGCAGCGTCCTCTGTCCACTGCTGTGTCTTGGAGAGCAGCGTCCTCTGTCCACTGCTGTGTCTTGGAGAGCAGCGTCCTCTATCCACTGCTGTGTCTCCGAAGAGCAATCCTTGTTCACTGCTGTGTCTCCGAAGAACAGCGTCATTTGTTCACTGCTGTGTCTTGGAGAGCAGCGTCCTCTGTCCAATGCTGTGTCTCCGAAGAGCAGGATCCTGCGTTCACTGCTGTGTCTTGGAGATCAGCATTCTCTGTCCACTGCTGTGTCTTGAAGAGCAGCGTCCTCTGTTCACTGCTGTGTCTTGGAGAGCAGCGTCCTCTGTCCACTGCTGTGTCCTGGAGAGCAGCGTCCTCTATCCACTGCTGTGTTTTGGAGAGCAGCGACCTCCGTCCACTGCTGTGTCTTGGAGAGCAGCCTGCAATGTGCACAGCGCGTGGCTGCGTGCTTGTGTTTTTCTCGAATAAGGATGCTAAGAACTGAAGAAGTATGCACTGGTGAAAGGAATGAGTGGTAAGGCTTGAAAGTCATGAGATATACCAGAAGGCATCTACGCATAACATGCAAACGGAGGGAACGTGACATTGACTAACCTCATATACCCTTGTATGGCAATTATTTACCTCAATTCACTGGATAAGTTCTGGTCCAGATCCGTCTTTTTTGATAACCCTGACTGATGAGGATATTATTCTCAATAAAAGCTGACGATTGGAACTGTTTTTTTATTAGGTCAAACCTTTACCCATTATGCCGGGCCAAAAGTTTAATTTTACAGCAGATCGCAATTTTTGGCCTTACAACGGCATACCTACGAGACCATGACCCATGGCGACGCAACAAGTAAACAGCCGTGTTCCTTGTTTAGTTCTGTGTGCAATGCCGCCCACGCCCCGCGCCGTCGTTGTCGCGCCGCCGGCGCCGGCTGTAGATCGCCGCACGGTGTCCTTTAAAGCACCACACTGTAGTAGGTGCGCCGGCTGTAGATCGCCGCACAGTGTCCTTTAAAGCACCACACTGTAGTAGGTGCACCGGCTGTAGATCGCTGCACGGTGTCCTTTAAAGCACCACACTGTAGTGGGTGCGCCGGCTGTAGATCGCCGCACAGTGTCCTTTAAAGCACCACACTGTGGTAGGTGCGCCGGCTGTAGATCGCCGCACAGTGTCCTTTAAAGCACCACACTGTAGTAGGTGCACCGGCTGTAGATCGCCGCACAGTGTCCCTTAAAGCACCACACTGTAGTAGGTGCGCCGGCTGTAGATCGCCGCACAGTGTCCCTTAAAGCACCACACTGTAGTAGGTGCACCGGCTGTAGATCGCCGCACAGTGTCCCTTAAAGCACCACCGCTGCTCCGAATTAAAAAAGCTAGGGACACGTTTTTGCTGTCAAAACAAGCACAGTGAGTGCCCCACACGCTGCTAAAATTGGGGCGCAATTGCGCAGTACGCCAAGTAAGAGGCGTGCCCAAACAGCCTAAGGGAATGGAGGGGTCGCATCGTCCACCCTATCAGGGCGAGGGTTAATCACCGGGCCAAAATGCCATTGCATTTATTTTACAGGACAGGTTGAAACAGTGCTGGAGAACGTACCTGGAATATGTTGTTGCCCTCGCTGTTCAGGATCATGATGCACTGATCGAAGTGGTGGTGCTCCATGGTGCTTGTAGAGTAGAGCTTTGCCAACGGACTGTCCGTCTTGGATTGGAAGGCGTTGTTTGTGCCCCGGTGGTCCAGGTCGTGCGAGAGACACGCCACCATCAGGCCCAGCACCTGTCCACACA
The DNA here is from genome assembly GCF_011947565.3 of Pollicipes pollicipes. Taxonomy (NCBI): domain Eukaryota; kingdom Metazoa; phylum Arthropoda; class Thecostraca; order Pollicipedomorpha; family Pollicipedidae; genus Pollicipes; species Pollicipes pollicipes. The sequence continues at coordinate 45,732 of NW_023597080.1, forward strand.
CATACACATACACACACACACAACCAATATTAAGTGCTTGTCAAGTACCAAATACGACGTAAAGAAAGTGGCCGTTTTTGCTGTGTACAACCATACCCGCGCTTTATACACGAAATAGTTGTTTTATGCTTCATCTTATGTTAACTTAGCTACGCCGCTGTAATAGGTAGATGTGCAACACACGCCTACTTTCCGAATGATCATTTATCAACCAGATAACGGTCGCTTGGATTTAGATTGTGCGGTGCCAAACCCAGCACGAATGTGAGCCCTATTTGAGACCCGTTCAGGTGGCTGGTTGGATGCCCTTCACTCGGATGCAGGGTTCAGCTTGACCTCCGGACACCTCAAAAGTGAAGAGAGCTGGAGACACCAAATTTACAGGGTAGGCTGGGCTGTATCGATTTACAGGGTAGGCTGGGCTGTATCGATTTTGACAGGGCGTTATAATTTGAGGTTCCATAATATTTGGGTCATACTATGTCAAACAAGGCTATACCCTATATTGCTGTCCAAGGTGCCAACCAGACCTCCTCACGCAGCCGCCTGGAACCAAGATACCTGCTCCAAGCAAACAGTCGCTGATGTGCACTCAAGGTCAGTGACCTTTTTACCCTTTAAAAAGTCATGGAGATTGAAATCCTACGAGAATGGATTGCTCTTTCGTATCTGAATGGGCGTCAAGGGTTAAGGTAGGTGATGTGTGTTCCCAGAATCAAAATGTTGACCTGTATCATCTTAGGCCAGAAAACTTTTCTGACTTTTGAGAAGTCCATGGAAAATTATGCGGCGGTTCCTGCTATTGATAACTTCGAAAAAAAACACTCCAGAAACCAACTCATAGAACAAGCTCTCACTAAAAAAGCAGGTCCTCTTGGACCTCTGTCCGACCTTCATACCTTACCTTAAGTCCATTAAATAGTGAATATAATTAACGTTTTGCCTATTATATAGGTTAGGTTAGGTTGCCTATATTTCAAACATGTGTCATATCGTATAACGCCCTGTTGTTGCACCAGATTGAACGATTCTCTAGAAATTGTCTTCGCTGAGAGCCAAGGTCTGACAATGACCTGCGACAGGTCAGTGATAAAACTTTGTGCTATAGGTAACTGAATAGCAAATCTTGTAATATAAGAACTATGTATCTTGTAAAGTCGCCGACCTATGGGGCAGGCCATCAGTGACCTTTTGCTTAGAATAGGTGTTTAGGTTCATGGAGTGGTATGAAGGGGTCTGGGGAGGTCTTGAAACACCAAACAGGAGTTTAACCATGTTTGACCTTGTTTAACCTGGGGGTCATGACCCAAGAACCTAGAACTCACTTACAAGTAAGTTCATATACAGGTCAACCCGCGCAATTTGGTGCCTCCAGCTCTCTTAGTTTTTTTTTAGATCACAGAGGGTCAAACCGACCCTCATCCAAGCGAAGGGTACTCAATCGGCTACCCGGTGCGTGTTAAAGCGAGGTCTTGCTCATGGGTTCACGGGGCCTTTTTCCGAGCGCCGTCCCGTGCGCGACGGAGCTGGTGCTGGCTGTAGGGTAAAACAAACATTTTGATCGACAAGGTTTCATCGAATTTTGATATTCTGGTTAATCATGTCGAAGTTGAAATGTGACGTCCGTCTTCCGAATTATATCTTCTTGGGCTCAAATATTGTTTCAGACAGAGGGCTTTCTCGACGTTTTCCCCCAACTATAGACTGTGCTCATGTCTCATGGTCATCATTTACTAAAACGTTCCTTCAGCTTCCATCAATTGCAGGTACGCTCCACAAATTGAGGGTCTCAGTCGATTCGAACCAAACATTACTGCATTGGTGAGCAATACAGTGGCTCGTTCAGTCGATTTAGATCAAATTAAAGCAATTCTCAACCATCTCTACGGCACCCCCAATCCGTCATTGCCGCCGCTGCGAAGCACCGCATTAACGGCAGTGCTCCATTGGGGCCCATTCAGGCGTTCGTTGGGCGGAAGGTGCCAGGGCGGCCGTGACTGCTGCTGTGAAGGTGACTTTCGGCACAGCGTCTAGATACGGATACAACTTACTACACATACCTTTCGGCACAGCGTCTAGCTACGGCTACAACTTACTACACATACCTTCAGTCTGTCTGAGAGCTTGAAGCAAATAACGATGGAAGCTTGTGGTAACTACCCTCGAGATGTAAAAACATTGTCTACTGGTATAAGTTGTGTCCACAGCTGCGGTGAAACTTGATTGAGTCGACAATATCAAATCAAAATGCAATATCTTTCGGTGCACGTTGGTGGACCGCAAAAATGTAAGAACTGGGGAGCGAATGAAGTCCGAACCATTCATGTTAGTGACTTTTTGGAACAATACCTAGAGGAGGAAACTGTCCCAATGCCGGAGAATGTTGCCTTTTGACGCAGCATACCAAAAGGAACGTGGTACTTGTCGAGCAAAAGGATGCCAGCCCAGGGAGTTTTCTCTTGCCATTGCTTTCAGTGAGGAAGTTCCATTATTCAGAATCGTTGTAAATGACGTGCTTGACGTGGGAAATGGCCCGCAGCTACTGGCTTACTCAGCTGATGAACTAGAGGCATCAAATGCGTTCAATCCAAGCGACTGGGTAACCATCGAAAGGTTTTGCCTATATGGCTCAAGTGAATTAAGCCGCACTTGCACAACTGCTGGATTTTCTCACACAATGTGCAGAACATTCGGCAATGTGCAGAACATTCGACAATGTCCGCTTTAAACACGGAACAGTCCGCAGATTTTGTAAAAAGACTGAGTCGTAGAGCTGCAGTGCACGTCGCCGTAAAGAGTGTATGCTCCGCACCTGTACGGGCTGTGGCATTGTGGCTCATCCCAGCGTGCTGCCATTGGCTGGCGAGCTCTCGGTCTGCGCCATACGTCTGGTCAATAGGACGGCACCAATGTAATCTAACACTGGGGTTACCTGGTGAGCTCTCGGTCTGCACCAGAAGTGTGATCGGTAGGACTGTACCACTGCAATCAAGCACTAGCGATTGCTTCACTAATAATTTTGCAGCAACGAATAAATGGGTGAAATGCCGAGGGCAGGATTGTCGGCAACCGAGCAGACCTTCCATTCAGTGAATTGTTAGTAATAGTTGTTAAAAGTAAATCACAAATGTCTCCCTTAAACAGACGGTTGGACAGTACATATCCAAAAATGCACCCACGACAGCACGAGACAGCATGGCTACGGAAAGTGGTATATGGCGTGCCACCAGCATAATGTGAGCAAGAGCGAACAAGAAGACTTAAGGTTGGAGCAGGAAAGCTCTTGCTACAAGGAGGTGTTTGTAAAGGCCGGTATGTATATAGGCTTGAATTCATATTCGGAATGGTGTGTTCGTGTCCTGTGAGCGTGCTTTGGTACCAGCTGAAATCTGCTTACGCTTCTCCTTAGTGTGTGTGGTTGGTGTATACGTCATGTGCCAGCTAGCTTTGCGTGCAATGTGATGTAGACAAATGTGAACCCTGTGTTTTGACGTTTTTTTGCAGCCATGCCTGATACGGTACTGCACAATGGTCCCGAATTTTAAACTTGCATGCCATCAAGCAAAAACAAAAAACAAAAACAAAAACAAAAACAACTAGGCAATTGGCATTTAAACCTACCCTTCATCACAAACTTGAGTAATGACGTTTCAAAATGCACAATAATGATGCTACATATGGGAATCAATATCTGCTGTCATAGTTTCCTTCGTTTTATTTCGGCATTGGTGTGTACCTTGACGGCGATGCTGTTCCATATAGCCTGGTGTTGCGATGCGGATGCGATGCTGCTGTTCCAGATGGCGATATACATACATACATACATATATATATATATATATATATATATATATATATATATATATATATATATGTATATAGCGATGCTGTTTTAATGCAGCGAAGCTGCGTTGATTATTCGAGCTCCGCTCGATGTCCGACCTGGTGTCTCAGCCACCAAGTCCAGCTGACTGCGATTGGAACGGCTCTGGTGTGTTCCCCGCGTTTCGCTGTTAGCTGCACGACTGGAAATTCCTCCGGGTCAGCAATAACTTGTGCTTGACAGCAGCACCGAATCCGTGGCGCGGTTTGCTTCAATCTGCCTATTCCCAGCGTAATGTCCATTTCTCAAGCTTTCAGATACCATTGAGGTGGAACGGTGTGCGTTGCTTTAACCCCTGATGGGAATCGCGGACGTTGCACGGACGGAAGCATCTAGTTTTGTTTCGCCGTGCAAAAAGGACCTGGGCTGCATACAGTGGGCCTAGGCATGGGCAGCAGTGATACGAGGTCAAGCAGGCACCCTTGAGTTTTCAGGCCAGTGCTTATGGAGTACCTCACTCAGGGACTCCGCTGCGAGGGCCGGGCCCGTTAGCCAGGCCAGTGCTTGTGGTACACCTCACTCAGGGACTCCGCTGCGAGGGCCGGGCCCGTTAGCCAGGCCAGTGCTTGTGGAACACCTCACTCAAGGACTCCGCTGCGAGGACCGGGCCCGTTAGCCAGGCGTGCAGGCCAGTGCTTATGGAACACCTCACTCAAGCACTCCGCTGCGAGGACCGGGCCCGTTAGCCAGGCGTGTGCACTGGGTGCCCGCTTCCCCTTGAGATCTGGGTTGCGCCCCAGGCGTCTTTCCGTGCAGCCCCTGTACTTAAGGCGTAGGGATTTCGCCGACGATTGGATGGCATCACTCTTTATGTTGAGATCTGCAACAAGCGTAACGGAACAGCGTTGGAGTCAGCACTTGGCTCACGCCAAGATTGCTACCAGCTAAGAACACTGTATTATTTTTCGCAGTTGCACTTTGATGATTTACCTAAGTTTTTTGTGTTGAGCGAGGCTGGAAACTGTACAGGTTGGATTATTCCGCGGTTACCCATATGAAACGGATAATGGTTTGAGTCTGCACATTTTTGGGGGAAAATCAGGGGCACCGACAAGAGAATGGGTCAGAGATTAACGAAGTGGTGGGTAGATACCTTAAAAAAGCTACGCAATGTTGACTGTTACTTCCACGCACAATATTGTCGGAATTATCGACGCAAACAACAAGTTTGCGCGCAAACTTTTAGTAATCTTTATTTTGTTTTCCAGACTGAATACGAAGCCTTTGATCAGGCAGATTCATGGGATCAGTGCCCACGCTGAGCAGCGCGTATTGCGTGAACGCAAACGACACCGTGCAGTCACAGCGTTCCGGTTCAGCGACAGCACTTAGAGCGACAGCACTTAGGGCGACAGCACTTAGCGACGAAACTTACGCCCGCCACAATACTCGGCACGGTCCGTTCGGCCTTCTAAAGTCATCTGAACTAAAGCGCGGGTACGGCCACACAGTGCAGGACATCTCAGTAAGGTGCAAACGGGAGGTGCTCAAAGCGACAAACCCCGCCCTCCGCTAGTGGCTGGATCAAAAGGGGGCGGTCAAAGAAGCTGGGTTCGCGGGAGGATGAAATCATTCCTGGGACTTTTGCACAATTGAGGTATCGTGTACATGGAAAAGGGAAATGGATAGGTGACATGTAGGCAGAACTGATGAGGAATTAGTAACGGGGAGGGGGCTCAATAACTTGGGGTGGGTCGGTATTTAAAAAAAAGAAAATGTCGGCACCAGCATGGATAAGACATTCACGAAATGTCGGGAAGACTCTCCAAGAAATGCTATATAATGGTACTCCTTACACTTCAGTTGAACGCAATAATCTCCATATGCACTTCTTTTGCAACTACAAACAACACGCAATTTTTTATGTAACGTTCCTGAATTCCATGATTCCATAGTTCCATAATTTACCCGCAAAAATGTAAATGAGTGTGTGACGGATGCACATAACTGGTGAGGGATGTCTAACGGCCGGACTATGACTACAGCCCGCTGGGTAACCGGTGCATTGCGTTAGGGAGCCCCATGGGTTAGGGAATGGATTTGATAATAGAAATCTCACGGATAAAGGGATGCATACCGAAGAATGCAATCCCATGCGTGCACCAGCAGAGAGCTTCACTTTGTCTGGGTAAGCATATAATGCAACTTTATTGTCTGAGGGGCATGATAATCCAACACATATTTTTTTACTAAATTTCACCATTTGAAAACTTACCCTTTTGTACTAAATTCGCAAAACGATCCCTGAGGCAGCTATACAAGCCACACACCGTCCAATTCGGCATAACACGCAAAACTGCGAGCCCACAAAACCCCACTGCAATCAGTGCTACCCAACGGCAAAACCAGAAGCAAAGTGTTAAACGCAAACGCGTCATGACCTATCGTGACCTGACCTGACCTAACCTGATCTTGTAAAAATAGGTCTAGCTAGGTATGGCACCAGCAGTATCAAATCTATCAAAGGGAGCAGCGGTAGGGAAGCCAGCTTCTGCATGATCGCTTTCATCTATACACACATTAAGTAAGTTGTTAGGTACATTTGCTGGTTGTCAAGGCTAAATATATATATATATATATATATATATATATATATATATATAAGTATATATGGCTATAAGTGTGCATATATATGCATCTAAATAAAGTACAATTATCACATATTGTTGTAATCTGATTTCTATAGCCACAGAAAACAGATGTGTAAGGCCGGCAGGTTGCATCAGCTTCGTATAAATGCACTTCGTTTGTGAAGCTGAAGGGGTACAGCTGCACCTTTCTCTTGCAAACTGAAAAATGAAATATATGCACAATATGCCATTCTGTGCTTCTGTAGTTGTTTGGTGTATATATTTACGAATTCACAAGAAAATTGTCCACAATATGTCCGGCATTGCATCCGGTTTATATGAAGCTTCTCAGCACTCCAAAAATGTCATCGATTTACCATATCTGTTTCAGTTAAAGCAAAACAGAACATGAGTACTCCTCCACGCATCCACCACGGTCCTCAACTTTTCTCCAAAACGTCTAGATGCATTCCCTGCTCGTGATAATATTTTTTCCCCGCTCGCTTCATCAAACGCGCATTGCGAACCAACTGTAATTCAGGGGGACGCTGCACCAAGCTGTTGTGCCACTGAGGGCAGAGCGACTCCAACCCACTTCAGCTCAAATGTATGGGAGCTGAAAAGACCATAATGTCAATGTCACGCGCAACGCGGGTTGATTGTAAAGACGTTGCCAATTGAACTGGCTCCTCAGCGATCGCGCTCGTCTGGGAAGGTTCAATCTTCGTTCAGAAGCGAGAAGTGGAAAAATTATGTAACACAGCTTTAACCACGCGAGCTTTCAAGCCTCAGAACAAAAGCTTTGATGCCCGGCGTTGCAGTCATCGTAGGCCACATGGCGTTTGGCCCCCTTGTTAATATAGGGTAGTGATCGGTAGGCAGATGAAAGTGACAACGTTCCCGAAAGAATCACCTTTGAACGCTATATGACGTCATTTCGTATGTGTATAACATAGTCCAGGAGCACGTTTCACCTGCGCAATTTATAGATCTATTACAGGAACGCATTAAGATTCACAGCACCACGAACAGGTGCCGGCATTTGGAGTTGGAGCCAGACAAGCGAACATGAAGTCCCTCTTTGGTGTTGCTGGCAATATTTTTTAAATTTTTTTAGAGGATATCTTCAAAATTCTCCATGTGAAATTTACCCCACTCCCCCAGTTTAATTTTTGAACTGTACGAATTCATTTTGGCAGGTTTTTGGCGACATTATTTCACGACGTCTGCTCTCGTGCATCAGGCACCCGCCACCCGGTGTCGGGCCGCCAACACCGCTCGGTTTGATGGTAACTGCTACCCCGGCCATCGCTGCTCTTACTTCTAAGATTGCGAGTACGCAGGCTCCAAATTTTGAAGTATTTGTTTTTACCTGTTGCTCCGGAACAAGGATGGACGCAGCGGTGCAACTTTCTAAAGTGGATTGGGGAGGCTGAGCCAATAACGTTGCCCTAACTTGCCCTCAAATCCTGATTACTATCCGGATTTCGGGCACTTTGATTTGCATTCTTAGTGTCAAAGTTGAGCTTAGAAACGAATATTTGGTTGGTTTCAAAATTATATATGCTGAGCGATTATTTCCCTTTTGAAGCGAATGTGTCAGTAACAATGACGATATATGAGGATTATTATACAGACCGTGATGCGAGTAGGATCTGCACTGTACCCGCAGCATTGTACCCACAGCTCAGACTCGAGCTGTATTTAATTGGCGCAGTGTTTCGTTTTCCGCTCATATGCAATGGGGACGGAAATTCAGGAAGGCCTTGAAATGGATTAAAGAGTGTTCTGTATTTGTGTGGGTTTTGAAAAGAAATAGCCATGTTGAAGATCAGTTGGTGCAGCTCACAGCACTGCCCTTCTGAAGACCTAAAACTTTGTAGTTTCTTAGCCTGGCGTTCGCGAAGATGCGCAACTTTTTCGTGCAGACTATTCCTGGGCCATTCAGGCAAGCATGACATGACAGTAGTCATTCAAATGCTGCCACCCCCCAGGCGGTGCGTCGTTCAAAGCCAGCAAGAATATTCTCGTTGAGCCATTCAGGTCTGGCGTTCGTGAGCACGAACTCCAACTCCAGTGGACGTCAGTTGGCTCTCATTGAGCATTGAGCAAGCGGCGCAAGTTTCAATCACGAATCACGTTTCACGCTACGTAATATAAGGAGTCGGACATTGTCGGACATCGGCAGTTATTACGGAAATGAGACATATGATCGAATAACTCAAGAATAGCACCATAACCGAGTATCTGAAGGCAGGTAAACCTCTTGAATCCCGAAAAAATGCGCAAAATTACTACAAGCAGCAGCCAAAGCACGAGCACATCACGATATTTGGTTCACTGAACACCTCCAGCGCCGCCACTGCCATTTTCGGCAAGTTGCGGTACTGAATATGAGTGCGAGGGTGGCAATCTCGCACGGCTAGTTTGACAGCACCCCAATGATATACAAACGTTCAGTGACGCAGTCAAACAGTGACGTATGGAGAGACATATTTACAGAATTGATACATTTTATCATCTACAGCAGGCTTTCTCGCTGAAAAAGGCACCAACAGTTATAAGTTGGCTGATTTCATCTCCTCTGGTGCCTGTTTCAATGTCTTCAAAACGGGACCATTCCCTTTAAGTCAGCGTTATGGGGATGGGGGGCTCAGCCACTCCGAAAGCGCCTGAGCCCTCCACCCCCAAGGTGACCCCCTAGATGTACGCCCCCGTTTGTGATGCCCTTTCTCCCTATTTTCTACCGCATTTTGATCCGCCCTTTTTTAACACGAAGGAAACCCTTTATCGTTTTCCTAGCAAGGAGTCCAGTGGGTAGAACACTGGGAGTGTATTATCTTTCCCGGTCAGGGGCTGACGGGTTGTTCCGTCCTAGCCCGGGTTGCCCACCAGCTGCCTTTCTGGGGAAAACGGGCTGTATGCATGGGGCTGTATGGGGCTTTCTGGCGAAACTACATGCGCATTGGCTGCTCTCCTGATGTCGGAGACCACTGACCCTTAAATTTGGCCGGGATCGACGCAAACGCTCTCATTGACGCAAAACACATCCCTTATCAGCGCAGGTGTCTAATAATTGGCACAGAGACTCTAGTTTAACATAACAGGGTTCTGGCTGAAACGGGATGGAGAGCTCCCAGTTGCTACCAGTTTTGTAATGAAGCCCCTGACTGGCCGACACGGAGCCGACTGTTCGTTGTTGGTGGCCTATGACCAAAAAAGGCCTCCATAGTCCCAGGGTGTCCCGGTGCTAGTGCTCTCTGACTAAAGTTTTAGGCCCCGACGCTGCAGACCAGGGTCCTTAACGTGACCTATAGCGAATCCTTCGTATCTTCCAACCAGGACTTGATTAAAGGCCCTTCTGCGGGCGCCCGCGAACACCGCCCCGGGTCGATTCTAAGCTCCCTGCCCCAAATGACCCTTGTTATGCACTGTGGTCCGCAGATCGACACAGGAGTCTTTCATTGTCTCAGCGGCCCCGACCGATGTAAATCGTGGGCACCGGCCTTGTGCCTGCTTAGGAAATGGATCCTGAATCCTAGACCTGACGCTGCAGTAATCCGGTCGCCAATCCGTCACGTGTCACGGTCGTTAAGCCTCGACCACACGAGTGTAGTTTCGCAAAATAGGCTGGGGGACCGGGGGGGGGGGGGGGGGTGAGCAGCGAACCCCTGGCTTTGAATACGCTAAGAAAAGGTTCACTTTCCTACGAACGCAATGGTGTTTAGCTCCAATCCAACCGAGTAGGAAACTACACCACTGATAAAATACGCTTCCTTTGCTCTGCTTTGGCGGAAGATGTTGTCGTTGGACATTATCATCATTTGGTTCGACGTCCATCGTTGGAACGATGCTTCGGTAATCGACACAGGGCCGACGTGGTGTGGTTTCAGACGTTTTTGGACGTGGCTTTAGGAGTGAAGAGCGTAAGTTGATGTGCGTTACCATTAAAAGCTGCCACGGAAACCTCCAGCTGGAAGCCGTAAGACGGGCTGCAGACCGCGACGCAGCACTCGCGTTAGGCATGTTTGACACGGCTAATGCTGCTTTGGTGGTCATTGCCGGACGACTGCCGCTATCGGCTTAGTCGCCTGGTGTTGATCGTCAAGTTTTCATAACTGCTCCGTCTGACATTCACGTGAAATTGGAGGTTGGCATATTTCAATGTCCCTTTCGAACGTTGCATTCTAAAAACTTGTTCACGTTTCTGGGTGCTAACATTTGACCTACCCGTTTTCAGTTTCCCTAGGGCACTGTATCTTATCGTGACAAAATACCGCAGCTTGTTGTAGTGTGTGCATGTTTAAACCGCATTTAATAATGCAAAAACACTTAGACAAGAGTACAAAATGATATCAGAGTCAACAGGACATATTCAAGGGTTGAAGCAAGCATCAGGTATATGAAACAAGCTCATTTTTAACTGCTGGTGTACTTTTAAAGTGGAAGAGTCTATTCTAGACAGCAACATTTCCTGTCTAGTAAATATGCTCCTCACTGCGTCGCGGTTTGATTACGTCATCCCATTTTGCACAGCATTGATTGAGAGCGACATGACGGCGGTTACATCCGCATATTGCGCTCACGAACGTCAGCTATGAGAGCCTCGACAATTATGCTTTTCCTGGCCTTGATCGCCGTATGGGTTATTATATAGCAGGATCTGAAGACGTTATTATGAACTCATGAATGCCAAAGATGGCTTTCAAATACTCTCCCTGATACGCCTTCCGCCATTTTCGTGGGTGCGTAGCTTAGAAATTAGAGGGGCTTAAGTCTTAAGAAGGACAGGATTGTGAACAGCACCGAAAGGCCTTCAAGCTGGCTATTTCAGGCCAGAGCCCCATATACATGCGAAACGCTACCTTTAATCATGTAGTAAAAGGCGTGCATCATGGAAAAGAACAGAAAATACTCAAGTAAACACGGTACGAACGCGGAGCTTTCACAGTATGACTGCCTCACTTAGCTTCACTCAACTGAACATGACATCACGGCTTTTTTCGTTATTCTTTTACCTGTGACACAATAAGTGAAAATCTTCTTTAAATTGACGTACATTTGATGTCCCATTTGTACTGTTATGCCTGTGATTTGCCTCTAGAGGGATGGGGGCCCAAACTCACCGTTTGGGGACCAAATCGGACATTAGGGGCCAGTGTCCCACCTAAACAATGCAAATCGACGCCCGTGTCTCTCAGCTTTTTTTCTACGAGGAGCAAGGCTATTACTAATGTCTCATCCATACACACATTAGGGTGTCATTTCGAAACGTATGCAAAATTTAAAGCTTCAGCTTACTAGGTCAAGTATCCAAAGTATACGAAATGAATATTGAAAAACTTCTCTATGCCATGGTGGCACCTGAATGTTCAGTGAGTGTTCATGTATTCAGAGCTAATTTGTTCGATTTTGCCACATTTTCAGAAAAATTGCAATGTTGAGTTTGATGCACGACCACTACAAACGTTCGTTTCGACGATTTTTGTACCAAGGTTTTGAGGAGGAATAGGACGACGGAAAAAGGCACCCCACCTATGAATTTTCACACTTCGTGCAAAGTGAGTGAGTGGGTATCCCTACTATTCATGAATCAGCTGGTGGCTGACGCACATTCTGACATAGCTTGTTAACCACACGAAGCAGTTCCAAAGAAGGATGTTTCACAATTTTTAACTTGTCATCATTTGGCCCTGTTGCTGTTTGACTCACCATGCCATGCTATATATTCACCTGATATGAGCCATGCAGCGTTCGCAAGACACAAAATTTGCAATGTTCTTCTGACGTCTTTTTGTCTCGATTTTGTATCTCTGCCCCCCCCCCCCCCCCGCTCCCGACTGCTGGCAGCTGATCTTGCTTCAAGTGCTAAAAATGAGTCCTTAGCAGCGTTGGTTACACTGGAAATAGCATTGCTCCCACCAGGACAACTTGATCTGTTCGCAAGGTGTTCACATGGTCGTCGATTAGCTGGTGCACAACTGGAAGCCCGGCTACCGGCCTGACTCTGGCGGCGATTTAGACCAAACACTCACAGCGTATAAAACTCAAACTAAACTAAAATGGCTCGGGGTCGTAGTCAAGAACGGCGTTTGTTACCGGCTTGGTGAGGCATTTTCAAAATGCATATGTGACACCACGTTTTCGCAATACTGTCGACCGATCAGCATACCACGCTTGTGAGGCGCGTGGTATGCTGATCGCTTGCGAAGCGCGTAGTATGCCGATCGCTTGCGAAGCGCGTGGTCGATGCCGTCTCTGGTGCGCAGTCAGTCTCGTCTTCCCCGGCGACCTGTTGGTCACGGAGAAGGGGCACTAACAAGGCCCCGGGCGAGCTCCCTCATTACTTGCGTCGCTGATCCACCGGGACGCAAAAGACGCCAACTAATTGTGTCGGCAGTATGCCGTCGGGCTGTGGGCTACCGGCGCGCCTTGACTGGCTCTCTCACAGGCGCAGACAACGCTGGTTCCGCGGGTGTCACATGATACCCACTCTTTCTGAGAATGCTGAGGCATGGCCACGCATGGAGAATAGACCAAAAGGTTAGTATTGGCGCCCTCACTTCCTGAGACACCCCTCCGTCTATGATTGGCGTGAGCGGCTATCATGAGCCTGCTGACGCTGAGAACGTATCTGTTCGCATTGGACGGAAACAGGCGTACAGGCTCTAACAACGGGAGGGTGGAGACAAATGAGGCGTACAGCCTCTAACAACTCGAGTAGGGAGATACAAATGGTGCGCCTGAGGAACTGATTAACCTTAAATTGTCACGTTCTCTCTCGTGATTTCTTGTTTTGTTTGAGCCGACCAGATGGCCGGCGAACATTATCCATGTGACGCCTGTTTGAAATGTATTGCTATCCCCGCAGGCCTCAAGGCATCGCACCGTTCGCCTGTTTCAACACAGCACAGCTGTTGACCCGGGCGGCATGCGGGCCTCAGGGCCGGGCGCGCGCTGAGCGGTAATGCGGGCGTCAGGGTCGGGCGCGCGCTGAGTGGTAATGCAGGCCCCAGGGTCGGGCGCGCGCTGAGTGGTAATGCGGGCCTCAGGGCCGGGCGTACGCTGAGTGGTAATGCCGGCCCCAGGGCCGGGCCTACGCTGAGTGGTAATGCAGGCCCCAGGGTCGGGCGCGCGCTGAGTGGTAATGCGGGCCTCAGGGCCGGGCGTACGCTGAGTGGTAATGCAGGCCCCAGGGCCGGGCCTACGCTGAGGGGTAATGCGGGCCTCGGGGCCGGGCGTACGCTGAGTGGTAATGCCGGCCCCAGGGCCGGGCCTACGCTGAGGGGTAATGCGGGCCTCGGGGCCGGGCGTACGCTGAGTGGTAATGCCGGCCCCAGGGCCGGGCCTACGCTGAGTTGTAATGCAGGCCCCAGGGTCGGGCGCGCGCTGAGCGGTAATGCGGGCGTCAGGGTCGGGCGTACGCTGAGTGGTAATGCAGGCCCCAGGGCCGGGCCTACGCTGAGTTGTAATGCAGGCCCCAGGGTCCGGCGCATGCTGAGGGGTAATGCGGGCCTCGGGGCCGGGCGTACGCTGTGTGGTAATGCAGGCCCAGGGCCGGGCATACGCTGAGTGGTAATGCAGGCCCCAGGGTCGGGCGCATGCTGAGGGGTAATGCGGGCCTCGGGGCCGGGCGTACGCTGAGTGGTAATGCAGGCCCCAGGGCCGGGCGTACGCTGAGTGGTAATGCCGGCCCCAGGGCCGGGCCTACGCTGAGTTGTAATGCAGGCCCCAGGGTCCGGCGCATGCTGAGGGGTAATGCAGGCCTCAGGGCCGGGCGCACGCCGAGTGCTAATCGCCCACATAGGAAGACCGTGGGACTCAGGGAAATCCTAGGGGCAGTAGGGATGAAGTTAAATTGTTTCTGATGCTGCAACCGCGGCCAGAGCACGCTGAGGGCGATCACTACACTTTCAGGGGATGAAACCTGAACAACCCAACGGAGACCAAACTGTTTCGTCCTCGAGGTCTTTTAAGAGGAAAGGCGGTACTTGAGCACAATCAGTTCCTGCAACTCTGTGGGTGTTTTATGTTACCACCATTTATAAGCAGAAAATACCAAAGAAGAGCGCTGAAAACGAAACCATCGAGGGCTGGTGCTTACAAAATTCCAGCTGTTCGTTTGAAATGGCAATTACGCATATTTCGAGTTTAAAACCATCCTCATGCCAAGCAGTTCTGCGAGAGTACTCACATTAAGTGACGTTTCCTTTCTCTTCGCACCGCGTTTTCAGAGGCATGCGTTTAGGAACATGGCCAGAACCTTTGCAAGGCGAGGGGCAGGGTTGACAACGGCCCCCTGATTGTGAAAGCGCTTACCACAGTGACCCATCTCTAGGCGAACTTCGAATTTGGGAGCGAGAGCATCGCATGATCCATGCGACGCGTTGGTTCAAACTTCAACCAATCCGTTTCTCGGTCTTTGTCCAACGGACCACTCACAAAAGCTCTTTTATTCGCGCCGATAGAGGTGCACATGGTGATTGTCATGACGACGGTCGTCGGGACTGCGGGGAAATAGCGCAATGCTGTTACAAAGCGTTGACAGCGCAACTTAGACTCGAAAGTAATTAAACGATATATTCATTAAGTCTTGACAGTGCTACACTGGCACTTCCCCGTGTTATTCTTGCAAGCAAATAGTCCTGAGGCTCCATTATAGTATGTTTTCTTTTTTTAATATGCCCTTAGGTGGGATACTCCGCTTAAAGGAAGCCTTCAATGTCTGAGATACTTGCTCAGAGAATTAGCCAATTGAGGTTGGGATTACGACTAATGCCAGTGAACTTGGGTCAGTATCAAGGCCGGACCGATGTCAAAACCAAATTGTTTGTTCACTAAAGAATGTGTGTGAATAAGTTTTTTTGATGCTTCTTTCCGATTTCTTGATCACAAGGATGTCAACAGACATCGTGTCTGGACTTCTTGCAGGCCAGCGGAGGTCACTGACCAAAAATGACTCCTAACAGCCGTCTTTTCCAACTGGTGCGGTGCAGCCTTCCGACCGGTGTGACCTGAAAGCAACACCATTGAAATTTTGCCCAGAACAGGTCCTTAGGGTTTAAGCATCTGCATGACAGGGTCTGGGGGTACCTCGGATACCGATGTGAAGTTTGCCCTTATTTTGTCCAAACATCACCAGGTATTTTGACCAAGTCTATCTCAAAATTTGACACAAACGAGTTCATGCACAGGCCTTCCTACTTTGGGAATTTTTCGGTTTGGGCTTCCTTGCTTTGTTTTATCTCAGGGGTCATATTGACCCCCTCCCCTACCGAGCGCGTCGCAATCAACCGGCCACCCGTGCGCGTGTTAAATTGTTGTTGCGCGTCTGAGGCGTGTGTAAATCTCCATGAAATGGATGCGTCCCATATTTGTAAGACACCTTAATTTATTGTGGGCTAGCTCTCTCAGCATTACAAAACAGTAACAAACCGGCCTACAAGACAAGTTTCGCTAAAATGCGTATACTTGCGCACCACTTAATGACGCCATTTTCTGTAGCCCATGGTGTTGCATTTCTTCGCAGTCTGAAGATTGTATGCAAACCCAATTCTGCGAATTGCCAGGAAATCGTGTTAGAATGCAGCTTAACGTTTCAAAATTCAATTACCATGGGATTCCAGATGGAACTCGAGCTTTCCTGTATTTTTGCCGCAAGACGTATAGAGCAAGCTTGGCCGTAATGATATTTAAAAACATCAAGGTTACTATTAATGGTGGCATATCTTTACCCAAGTTCAGCTGCTCCTGGCTAATTCGTAGGTCACAGGTGATATTTTTGGGAAAAGTGAGTGATTTGGCAATCAACAAACATTGCCTTTCGACAAACTCGACGACTGCAACACGCAAAATGCTCACAAAAAACTGCCTTGCCGCGAAGACACCAACCGTCCTTGCCGAAGCCCAACTTTGGTAGAGCTGAGCTCATTGAAGTTATGCTGACCACATTCGTGATGTGGCGAGACGCTTAGTGGAGTAGTTCGCCATCTAGAAAAGGTGTTTATATATGGCTCGCCGAAGAGGACCATTTGGCTGCTAACTAGACAGCGCCAGCCTGATCACGGGGCGGCAATGGCCGTGCCCGTGTCTGGCGCCTTAGGTCATTTCATGTTATTTCGGTACAGGTCCGAGGCAGAATGAGTCTGTTTCTTATGAGACCGTACCGCAAAGAAAGTCTGGTTTCAAGTCACATAACGTAAGGTTCGGAGCCCTCCATGGGTAGAAGACCAAATGGCGCTTAGCGTAAAAGTCTTCACGAGACCAGTGAATCAGTGACGTCAGTAACATGTTTAGTTCGCAATAAAGCTTCATGGCCCAACAAAGTCTTACATAAAGTGGCTTAGCCCCATAATTCAAAGTTACCCATCATTTGAGGACATAATTTTGAGATTGAGGGACCAAGTTTCCCCACTGTTTCCTCCACGTTGACACCACGACGCAGAAGGGTCAAAGTAAATAGCGGGTGCGTGATAGTCATCTTTTGCCTGCGCTTCCTACGGCATTCCAGCCAAAAACATTGCGGGGGGGGCAGTGGGCAAGCCAACATTGTGGAGCCCAGCTCAACATCGGGTGGGGGGGGGGAGGGAAGGGAACGTAGGAGGCCACTGCCCTCACAGCAGAATACAAATCGGCATCCGTGTTCCAAACAATGTCCGTCAAGTTAGCGTCGCATTCGTATTTAAATGCATTGTCCACTTCAGATTTTCAAAGCAGTCTCCCTGGCTCAAACCCAATGGTTTTCCAGAAATCTGCTGGATGTGCAAATATGGAGCAGAACTTAAGTTTTCTTTGATAATTCGGCATCATGTTTTTGGCCTACGGGGCGTAGATGCTACAATAATGGGTGTGGTTTGAGTTAAAGTGGGTGTTATATCCAGAATGCTCGCATTAATTGATCGAGAAATGATATTGCATTACACAGAAGGCATGCAATCGACTGTAGCGAACAGTGCATCAGATTCCACAGGAAGCTGGCACACGAGTCCTGAGCCAGCCCGGCGCGAGCTCACGACCTCGAAGCTAGGCCTCAAGTTCGCTGGTGCTACCTCGCCGCCGACTGCGCCACTGAGACCGTGGATGGCGCCTCGAGGTCGGAAATTCCACAGCGCACCGTGGATGTAAATCCTGGCGCGGACGCCGTGGGATCTGACCCACTGGGCCAGAGTCAATAGATATGCTTAGGTTGCAATATAAATTAGCAAAACAGAACTCGATCTACAGCTATAAAAAAATTAATACGTGAGCCCTTTGGCTTGGTAGAAAAATTATACATGGAACGGTTGTGCTGACAATGAGCTTTAATGGGGTCTGGCTAGGTCACATACATGATACGAGGAAGAAACCTGATCACACGGTTCAAAACGCTTGTCGGGATTTCTAGTTTTGCTGTAGGATTGAGACAAGGTATTAGTGCTGCGGATACAAGGTATTAGTGTTACGGATACAAGGTATTAGTGCTACGGATACATCAATCGTTCGAGATATGGTCGGCGTCTGATGTGTTATTATGCGCACGGCGGCTCGGTCAGTTAAAGCTCTGGTCGTCACGGCGGCTCGGTCAATTAAGGTTCCGGTCGTCACGGCGGCTCGGTCAGTTAAAGCTCCGGTCGTCACGGCGGCTCGGTCAGTTAAAGCTCTGGTCGTCACGGCGGCTCGGTCAGTTAAAGCTCTGGTCGTCACGGCGGCTCGGTCAGTTAAAGCTCTGGTCGTCACGGCGGCTCGGTCAGTTAAAGCTCTGGTCGTCACCAAATGTTATTGGAGTGCTTCGAAGGAGAGGATAATGCTTGGCTCTTAATCCCGTACGCGTCACAAGAATTCGCTTATTTGAATTTGCTCAACATGTCAGCATTGTTGTGCTCTTTTTTCATGAGCAAATAAATGCCAGGATATCTAATTTGATGTGACCCTGACCTTTGACCTTGAGAGCGAATTTGTTTAGATGTGACGAAGGTGGACATCACGAGTATCAAAATGATATCCATTCTATCGAATTTCTTCGACAAACGAAGGGATACCAAGGGACGTAGGTTTTGACTGTTCAGTGACCTGTTAAGGTCAAACTAAGTGACTGAGGAACGAAAATTGCAGATGCGTGAATAACTCAACGGGTTTGGCCAGGGGAGATTGCTTTTGGAAATCTGAACTTGACAATGAATCTGAATACGGATACGACACCAACTCGACGAACGTGATAAAATGGTTCTGTTTGCCCGCACGCTGAGCAGTACGCAGGCTCCGCACTGCGCCATCTGCTGCACAATTTGTTTCACTAAAGTTGGTGTTACCGGTGGAGAGTTTCTCCGCTGCTTATAAACGCGCTGTCACTCCGTGCTGTCAATCTGGCACACTGTGTTTGAATATACCTGCTTGCAAAATATTGATGCTATACGGTGAACTCTTGCGTGCTGAATTGAAATGAGCCAAATTGTGTCACCAAATTCACTGTAGTGTGGCCAGCATGCTCTCTTCAGGTGAATGTAAGTCTAGAAATTCATGTATTATTCTCTAGGATGCCGGGCGATGTCTGGCTAAAATAATGTGCACCGCAAAGGAACTATTTGCGATAATTGTATTTGGTAATACCAGAGGCAGCACGTCATGTACTTTTGGAGGCCCAAGAGGCTCTCTCAGATGCTCTCTCTCAAGAGGCTCAGGAGGCTCTCTCCCCGATGTTGGTCCGAGCCCCCACTCACAATATTCCTCTGAGCCCCGTTCCCCCGCCCAATACATGTCGGGAGAAAAAACAACCAAGGAGATGCAGAAATGTCACTGAAGTGCTGGCACACTGGTGGTGCCTAAAGGTATTAGTATCAATGTCATGATCAGTGTGCCCTACATACCCTAATAAACGTACCCGATATGCTTTCGTTTTTCCAGCATCTTTATATGTTACGCCACTCCGGAAAGATTGGCAAGTTTTCACCAGATTGCGACTAGATCAGGACAAAAAAGGATGGCAACAGCTAAGAAAAAACG
Organism: Pollicipes pollicipes; assembly: GCF_011947565.3. Classification (NCBI taxonomy): domain Eukaryota; kingdom Metazoa; phylum Arthropoda; class Thecostraca; order Pollicipedomorpha; family Pollicipedidae; genus Pollicipes; species Pollicipes pollicipes. The sequence goes on from NW_023597080.1 coordinate 65,163, forward strand.
ACGTTCAGGTACTGTTTATTTGACATAATAAGTTTAACGTTCCTATACTGAGTTGATAACCTTCACTTTGCCACGAGTTGCTGGCCAAAAGACGTGATAGTGTTGGAACGACGATTATATTGGCGTTATTCAATGTTTCAAGCTGTGCTCATCCTTAGAGGACTTGCGCAAATGTGTGAGTGCAACGACATCGGTATGACTCATGCGAGCGCGGTGCGCGTGCTTTGTTACCTCCTGGTCGGAGACGAAATTGCCCATCTTGCCAGTTCGCAGCAGCGTGAACATGGCCTGTGTTACGTTCAGGGCATGCCGCCAGTTGTGATACTTCACGGGCCTATAGTTCTTCTGTACACTGAGAATCCAGCGACAAAGCACCTGTCGGCAACACAACGCCGATGAGGCCATGACAGACCGGAGCGGTGGCCAGCTGCGATGACTGTACTTGGCTGGGTGGTAGGATCATAATACAATTGGGATGGCTGTGCCTGACTGAGTGGTAGGATCACAGAGCGAACAGCTAGGTTCGCTGCCTGTCACATAAACTGAAATTCACCCTTGCACAAACACTTTGCCACTTCGTACTGTTCAAAAATTGAGCATGGGTTTCGACGATATGCAAGAGCGACGACGCAACATTATATAAAATCGCACCAACAAACAAAGCACGAAAGGCTCAGATAACAGAACGTGCAACTACACATGCGTATTATAACACTGACGAGTACCTATTCACACACCAGGTACTCACGCCCACACGCACGCACGCACGCACACTCGCTCGCACACACGCACGTTGGCATGCACGCGCGCATGCTCGCACGCACGTACGTCCCCAGGTGCACGCGCACGCACACACACACGTACGCACGCACGCACGCACGCACGCACGCACGCTCGTTCGCACACACGCATACACGCATGCGTTTTAAGCCCGCCACATACACATTTACACGTACTCGAATGACTGCACTTGATGATCCGTATAGGCAAGTCCAAGCAGTGCCAAGAGGAACTGGTGAAACGGCATGTTCGCAAGGCCATGGTTATATTAAACACACCTGACGTTTAAAGCTATGCTGCATTGCTGAAGGAAAAACAAGAGAGAAGAAGAACTCAAAACTTAGTCTTGAGACACGGTGCTGTTCTGAATCTGTACACACTCTGACATTAGGATATAACACACTATAACACACACACACACACACACACACACACACACACACACACACACACACACACACACACACACACACACACACACACACACACACACACACACACACACACACACACACACACACACACACACACACACACACACACACACACACACACACACACACACACACACACACACACACACACACACAATCACTCACATGTATATATATATATATATATATATATATATATATATATATATATATATATATATATATATATATATATATGTTATATTGCATATATTTATATATTGGTATGGAGAACACAAATGAAGCATGACTAATTGAGGGTACTTCGTATATATATATATATATATATATATATATATATATATATATATATATATATATGTGTATATATATACATATATATATATATATATATATATATATATATATATCTATCTATCTATCTATCTATCTATCTATCTATCTATCTATCTATCTATACATATATACGAAGTGACAAGGTGTTTGCACACGGGTAATTTCAATTTTGGTGACGGACAGCGAACCCTGCTGTGCTCGCTCTGTGATCACACCACCCAGCCAGATACAGCGATCCCAACTGTACTGTAATCTGACGTTGAAAACGAAATACGACATATGGCAAGACACTTTCACAGCAAACCAAGACAAAGCATCCAACCAACCGTCAAACTGTATCATCGAAATCTAATGGCATCTGCCCATAAGCAAGACGAAAAAGCTTTACGGGAATTATCTCTCGACATGTTAAAGACAAAAAACGACCATGAAGTAGACATCGTCATTTATTATCGTAATAAGAAAATATCTAGCTTTGCAATGAGAAACAGCCCAGACAAACCCGACAAACTAAAATGTGCCAATGTAGTGCATCAATTCAAATGCAACATCGAAGGCTGCATACTTCGTTACATACACTACATTGGTGTGGCCACAGCGACACTCTCACGACGCCTGACAATGCACTTAAGTGACGGGGCACCCCCTCTGGACCACATGCGACACGAACACGATGGGACATTGACACAACAACTGACGGACAACAATGACATTTTAGGGACGAGCAATGACAGCACATGCCTTAAAATTCGGGAAAGTATATCCATTAACGGACTCTCTCCAGCCCTAAACAGACAAACGAATTCTTACACAACTCTGCATACTTCGTTATGTTCTCCGTACCAATATATAAATATATGCAATATAATATATATATATATATATATATATATATATATATATATATATATATATGTACAATACATATATAAGGTGTTGAGATGGAGATGAGAGCAGCATGGTGATGAGTGATGAGAGCGACTGATGTTTTGCATAGTCCTGGACTCTCGCTCTCGTTGGAATAAAATAAATTGCTTTAAGAATAAAATGAGGCATTATCACTTAAACTTTGGGATAGTAGAGGTTGGCTGTCGAGATATACTCTGACTAAAGCAGTTTGTTTTATTTCATTGAAAGCAGTTTAAACGAGAGAGTGAGCATAAGGCTACGTAAGACGTCTGAGCAATGACAGTTAGCACAAGCAAATCTGCGTGCGCATTCTAATCCGAAATGTTCCATTCCTTGCCTGAATCGTCTCACGCATCCTTAATCGCCACCCGAGGCTTAACACACACGCGTGCTGATACTTGGTTACAACAGCTTTGTTTACGCTTTGCACATTTGTAAATAGTAAGCTGGTCATTGTGATAAACACTGATGTCTACTGGGAGACCTTTTTTGCCTACGCTTGGTGCGATTTATGAAAACCTTTCGGCTCTGCTGTTTGTACGCCAGACAGCGCTCAGCACATTACCGTGCACTCCCTGTTAAAACTAAAATCATGATTGGCTGGAATGCCCATGAAGTTTAAGAAATGGTCTTGACGCTTGATATTGGCGGCAAGCGATTTTCCAAAATTATGCTCGCGAAAGGCCATCGAAGCCTGCAGGAATAGCTAAATCTCTACTGCCGGTACGTCAAGAGCCGGCCGTCGGCTGCCTCTCTACTGCCGGTACGTCAGCAGCCGGCCGTTGGCTGCCTCTCTACTGCCGGTACGTCAGCAGCCGGCCGTTGGCTGCCTCTCTACTGCCGGTACGTCAAGACCCGGCCATCGGCTGCCTCTCTATTGCCGGTACGTCAGAAGCCGGCCGTCGGCCGCCTCTCTACTGCCGGTACGTGACGTGGCGTGACTTTTGTCAACACCGTCGGTCAGTGTAAGATATGGTGTGATATTTTTGGTCCCAATCGACCCTGATTTAATGGAGGAAATGCCGGGTTGATGAGCATGATAATGCACGACACACCCTGCGGGCGACTTTTGTCAGTCGCAAAGGGCGACTATAATAGTACACTTGAAGGCGATACCAGCAGCCCGAATATCACGCTCCACAACCAGTCCATTGCATCACTGGCGTACTGGACGGCACATAGCATACACAGCTCGTGTTTGGTAGGGGCACTACTCACATCATATGGAATCCGAAACTTCTTGATCATATTTGTGTCTTTAAACATTCGGATGGCAGCAGTGCAAGTGTCTTTTGTGTCCAGATCCATGTCGTCGAACTGATAGCTGCAGCACAGGGCGCATAAACAGTCACTGGTGCTTCGACTCTTCTACAAACCACGGTGTGCATCAGATCCATCGGCGCAAGCAGTGGCGGGCAGCCCCAATGCTTGCAAGAGCACTGCAGGCCACTACCCTCTTGTCTAGGCTTATCTGCTGTTCAACCCCACAACTAAACCTTTTGTTGGGTTGCGGACGAAACGATATGTAGCTGGCATGGATACAGTTACTGTGCGCTCATGCCAAGATCTCATGCAGGCGGTCAGGTGCGGTACCAGTCGATTAGCTGTCCGCAGCTGTTCAATTGATACATCAACTGCTGTCGGGTGTAGATGCAGCTATTGCATCAGCCAACTACTCGCTCGCACAGGTCCTGCTCCTGTTCTAGATCAGTGCTAACTGCGCCAACTCAGCACTCACCAGAACGGATTCCGTTCCTGCACCAGCTCAGCACTGCGCTGTACCAGCCTGATGCTGTAGCGCAGTGACCACCACGCACAGCCGGAGCCGCCCGTCCCAGCCCCGCACTCACCGGCAGGGGCGTGAGCCGGCGGCACGTGACCGGTGCTCACCGGTACGGGCTCAGCTATGCCCAGCACTCACCGGCAGGGGCGTGAGCCGGCGGCACGTGACGGGTGCTCACCGGTACGGGCTCAGCTATGCCCAGCACTCACCGGCAGGGGCGTGAGCCGGCGACGCGTGACTGGTGTTCACCGGTACGGGCTCAGCTATGCCCAGCACTCACCGGCAGGGGCGTGAGCCGGCGGCACGTGACGGGTGCTCACCGGTACGGGCTCAGCTATGCCCAGCACTCACTGGCAGGGGCGTGAGCCGGCGACGCGTGACTGGTGTTCACCGGTACGGGCTCAGCTATGCCCAGCACTCACCGGCAGGGGCGTGAGCCGGCGGCACGTGACGGGTGCTCACTGGTACGGGCTCAGCTATGACCAGCACTCACCGGCAGGGGTGTGAGCCGGCGGCACATAGCCGGTGCTCACCGGTACGGGCTCAGCTATGCCCAGCACTCACCGGCAGGGGAGTGAGCCGGCGGCACGCAACCAGCGCTCACCGGTATGGGTTCAGCTATGTCCAACACTCACCTGTAGAGGTTCAGCTCGTGAGCGGAGGGCACGTGCCGGGCGGCCAGCTGTGCTGTGCTCTCTGCGCTGGCCGTGGCGTGGTAGGAGAGGCACTCCAGCGCCACACGCTGTTTGGCCATCAGCCGGCCTGGTGACGCAGTGCCGTGGTAGCGGACGGCGTCGACGGCCGCTCCGGCGCCAGAGCCAGTGGACAGCCCGGCTCTGGTGCCCTCCCGCACCGGCTTAAGCGCTTCCACGCCGCTGTTTTCAGTGGTAGCGTAGCTTTCCGGTTCGGAACAGCATCTAACAGGCTTTATTTTCTTTGCTGTTAAGTTTCCAAGCACGATACTCATAAACTTTGAGCGAGGTGATCCACCCAAAGTCCAGAAAAATCCGAGAACATTAACACGCGCTCGGGTGGCCGGCTGGATACCCTTCGTTCGGGTGGGGAGGGTCAATTTGATCCCCCCTGCGATCTCAGAAAGAAAAAAAGCTAGAGACACCAAATTTACAGAGTGTATTGACCTGTACGTGAACTCTCTTAGGTAAAAGTCTAAGCTTCCCAGGTCATTACCTTTTGGCCAAACAAGGTCAAACAAGGTCAAATTTCAGGTTGGTCTCCAAAGTGCCCCCAAAACCTAGGCAACTGTTTCTAAGCAGAGGGTGTCTAAGCCCATTTGAGGTCAGTGGCCTATTTTTACCTTTCGAAGGTTATGGTGACCATAAGCATACAAGACTGCTCCGAGTTTTGCATCTGAGTAAGCGACAAAGATTACACAAGGCAGCATGTTCCAAAAACAAATTGTCGACCCGGGTTAAGTTAGGCCAACGACGTTATCTGACCTCTTAGGAGTCAATGGAAGATGTATGATGCGGTTCCCGCTGTCAATAAACTTGAAATGAGCACTAGAAATTATCCCATACAGCAAGCACCAGAGCAATAAGCCAGGTTGGTTGTGACCTTGGCTTGACCTTCATACTTGACCTTAGGTCAGCGTAATCTGCGCATTCCATATTTTTGTTACCTAAGAAAGCATCTCAGAGATGTAGGACTTCGTCAAACGCTCCTTTGTTGTATCAGATTGGACGATTCCCTAAAATTGCCTTCGCTGAAACCATGGCCTGACTTTGGCCTGCCATAGGTTAGCGACCTTACAAGGTACATCTAAATGTTTGATGTCAAACGATTCGCCATTCAATTTCTACAGCTATGCAAAATTTGGCGCAGCTACGCCGCGGCGTTCTGAAAGCATTCTGGAAAAACCTTTGGGGGTCAACCTCACCCGAGCGCGTGTTAAGAATGTCAGAGATGTCCAGGTGCTTCTGAACGATGCAAACGATAAGAAAGCAACATTCAAACTGGGCTGAAACAACAAGAGCATATGCAACGCGGTCTGTTATGCTCCTTCAGGAGAAATGAGGTGGTGGCTTTGAAAGTGCATTAGTCTACTCCTTGCTTATTCACGAGGCAAGGATCGTTATGAAGGTATTTTTCCTTCTGCAAGAGCTGTGAGGTCACTTAGGCTTGTAATGATATCGTCATACAGAACCTATAGAAAAGCAACGGTCGCATTGTATGTGTATGCAGAATATTTCTGCACCTCTTGACTGTCATATGGAAGCCAAGAACTTAAGTTTAGGACATTAGTTAAGAATTTGGCTTTCTTTTGGTTGCTATTTGCGTGTTGTTCGCTCCTTGCGTTGCCTCTTGTCTTGCAAAGTCTTAGTTTCAACGTACTGACGAGTGAGGAGAGGGAAGCACCACGAGAAAAGTTCAAACCATCAATTTGATCCAAGCTGAAACTCAATTCTAGCAGAAAAATTAAGCTGAAATGGCAAAGAAGTGGCGAGGGGTGTTGTGCCATCATTTGTAGCTGGGGCCTTCCCATCATAAGTTGAATGCGTGCTCCCAAGAAGCAGGCATACAGGCCAGGCGTAATAGCAGTTGTGTGCCCGCTTCGTACGGTAAGCGGACGGCAAATAACAACCAAAAGCCAGCAGCAGGTGATGGAACAGGTTTCATAGCAATACCGGCCAGCACAATGCCCTCAGGTCAAAGTACGTCGACATTGAGTGATGCAGTTTTTCGGAAATGGGTGATACACCCGCTTTGAAAGGCAGGCCTATGAAGTGAAATCATGTTTTATCATGAGCCGAAAGCTCTTACCTTCAACCTTCGGTATACCGGTAGGTACTGGTTAAACAACGTTGTAGTGCTAAGAACGAGTATGAGACTTAATATTTCGAGCTGCAACCACCCTCCAGGGGATGAAGGTCACACGTCTCCTCACCATCGATACCGCCTCACATGATCGCATCGACTCATCTCATCGCCTCACCATCTCCGCTCTTAAGGATGAGCACAGCTCGAAATATTGAATACAGGCTATACCATCATTTCTAGCACTAAGACGCCGTTTAAGCGGCACCTCCTGGTATGTTCAAGGCTGTTAACAGATAGATTCATGAAATGCCGAAAGAACAGGAGCTAAAAACCTTCCTTTCTGTTATGAAAAGAAAGTGTGGTGAAAAACTACGAGATATATCGAAGATATTAACTGGCATCCTGCCGCAAAAGCATTGCTAGTGGTGATTCGGGTGTAGAAAACGCGGCTCTCCCTTAGCCTTGCTCGCGCTCACACCGTGACCATGGTCATATGCATGGATGGGGCGGGCTCCACGCTCCACGTGCTGCGAGACGGGAAGCAATAGGGGCGCGCCCAGCTGCCGTGCTCCCGGGTGTCGTAACAAGCGAACGTGCCCTCGAGGCCGGGGGGCGGGGGGCCACTGTGGGAAAGGTGGCGCGTGGGCGGGCCCCGGAGGATACCGTGTCGACCGCGCGCCTCCGGCTAACCAGGCTGATCACGGCCGGCTCGGCGGCCGGTCAAGTTTTCCGATCAATGCAGTGGGAGCTGCGACGCTCTGTGACCGATCGGTCGCTCCGGCTACGGCTCTGGTCTGGCGGCTCTGGCTTCGTCTCGGCTCGCGCGGCACAACAAGCAGGCCGGTAGAGCCGCCTCGGCTCCACAGACAATGGAGCCGGCGAGGCTGACAGGCTCACCACGCATGACCCAGCCAACGTGGCAGCGCGAGACGCGGCACGTGGGTGAGATGGGGCGGTTAATGCCCGAAGCAAGCTGTCCACCACCGAGCAGAAGATGAGTGGGGCTCACGGCCATTCTAATCCGCATTTTCCATGCACCCATGTAGGACTAACGACAGATTTCCTTAAACCTTGGCGACCAGTCCTCACGACCCGCATGATAATGTTAGTGTTCCGCGGCCGTGGGGAACACCGACGACACAACAGGCAGAGGACGGGGGGGGGGGGGGAGTTAGGACTGGGCACACACGTGGGTGGGGCGCGGTGGGGGAGGCTCACGAGCACCTCGATCAATGCCGTTGGATCCGTGACGTCTGTGGATGGAGCAGGTGGATGGAGAGCGGCTCCACGCTCGGCGAATCAGGGGCAAGGGTAGAGGGGGCTCACGGCACGGTGCGGAAAATGGACGGCGGCTAACTCAGAGCCCGGGAGCTGTGGAGGCTGGGTAGTCGCCACAGATGGCGGCTCACAGCCCATCTGTGGGGAGTGTGCGGGACACGACAACGCACCCCACGCACGGAGGCGGCTCAAAACGGCATAGTCAGCAGTTCTTTCCTTCGGGCCCACTTTGTGAAGCTGGCTTGGCTTGGCTTGCTTAAGCGACGTTCGATTAAGAAGTCAATGTCTTTTGCTGTTTTTTTAGGGGTCAGCAATAAATGACGTAACCGGCGAAGGAAGGACTGGACGAACAGCTAGGGTGGTGCTTACATAACACATCGGAGCACTGTAAGCATCTGTGGCCATCCAATGGCTTATATTGTTGTTGGGAAACTTTCAGACTTTTTTAAATCTCACAAAATTTTTCTTCCAATTTTCTTCGACTTACGTCTTGCAAAGCAATTATGAGCGCCTTGCCAGATGCGTAACACGTCTCTGCTTTCAAACATGTTAAATGTGTCTTATTTTCCAGAGCTGTGTTTATGTCGTGAAATGACGGGTCAAATTGTCAAAAGACGGCGTAAAGTTTGCATCACTGGCAGTATCTATGTTACGACGTGACAATCTGATAACAAGGTACAAAACGTCAGTTGATGAGCTAACGAGGTCTCCAGTGCCTCAGCTGCGCAATCTGGCGGTGGCCATCGCCCTCGCTCCTTTCTAGAATGGTGGAATGGACTACTCACAAGCGTGCTCGTACATCTGGCTGTTGTGGATGCCAAGCCCACAGAACACGCCGAATGTTTCCACTGCGCGGAGGTCCTGATCGGTGAAGCCATGACCGTTCTCCTGGGGAAGAGTGAACGGGCATCACAAATGCTCAGACCCGCTCACCACACACCATGGCCTACACCTCTCATCCTGAGAAGAGCGAAGGAGCGTCACAAGTGCTCAGATCCGCTTACCATACACCATGGCGTACACCTCGGATCCTGAGAAGAGCGAACGAGCGTCACAAGTTCTCAGACCTGCTTACCACACACCATGGTATACACCATGATCCTAATAAGAGCGAACGAGCGTCACAAATGCTCAGATCCGCTTACCACATACCATGGTGTACACCTTGGATCCTGAGAAGAGCGAACGAGCGTCACAAATCCTCAGACCCGCTCACGACACACAATGGTATACACCGTGATCCTGAGAAGAGCGAACGAGAGTCACAGATACTCAGACCCGCTCACCACACACCATGGTATTCACTGTGATCCTGAGAAGAGCGAACGAGAGTCATAAATACTCAGACCCGCTCACCACATACCATGGTATACACCGTGATCCTGAGAAGAGTGAACGAAAGTCATAAATGCTCAGACCGGCTTACCACACACCATGGTATGCACCGCGATCCTGTTTTGTCATTCATTCCAAAGTGAGCAGAAAGCTGGCGGCATGAGGTGGTCTATGCCTACTGCGTCATACCAATCTGGTCGTATGGCTGAGTGCCGCGCTCAGTGGCCGCGGAAAGGCAGCAGGTCGCCATATCTTTAAAGCCCCGCCTTGTTGCGCCTAGGCCCGAAAATCCATTTATTTTCAGTGCACGTTCCGGTGGGAATCGAGTCCCATCTTTCATTTTGAGTCGCGTCCATCATTGGTTGCACTGAAAGATTACAGCGCAAAAGATCGCAGGGCATATGGTGGCATAAAAAGTCGTGAGCAAAAAATAAAAGATCACAAGTGCAATGTTCTTTCTAAAAAACATTGCACGCAAATGGTTACATGAAAAAGATCGCAAGTGAACTGTTGTGAGGGATGTGGTTAGTCGGGAAAATGCCTTCTTGTTTAAGCTCCATATTGATTAAGTAAGTTCAAGTTCAATATTTAATTTTGGAGGCTGGAAACTTTGGTCCACCACTTATTTGACACTCATTGAACTTCGCGCCCAGTGCACCAAAGGTGAGTGGCATCTCCGGCAAAGCGTGTGTGAAACAGTGCACGATATGGTATGGATTATGGACCGATGCCAGGCCAGCTTCATATCATCCGTCAAATCAGTCATCCAAGCGGACTATTAAGGCCGCTTTTCATCACCTCTGAATGGTTGTGAGTCGAGAGAGCTGATTTTTAGAAATCTGCACGCATCCCGGCATTGATGGCAAGCTTTCGTCACAGGACGGATGTCTTCGGAGTGCAGGTGTCAAGCACGGAATTTAACGTCTGGCTCCAGTTGCATTATGCGCTGGCGCTGGCCTCTGGCCATGGCTAGGGGTGTGGAGACAGGGGGGGGGGGGGGGGGGGGGCAGTGTGTCATGCCTCCACTTTTCAAGGTGGGCATAGGTGTAGGAACGTTTCAAAAAGTGGGGGGCAGGCTCAGGGTGTACTTAAGGAACTTTTTCTGGAAAACAAACCCGACGAACTGGGTGTGGGGGGGGGGGCTAAGGGATAGAGATGGAGGTTATCGCTCTTCATTCAAATGTAATGACTTCTATCCTAGGTATGCTTTTAGAGCTGTTTCTCACTGATGCACACTTTTGCCTATCCGACTCATCATTGTCACTCGGGAACTAAGACCATCTAGCTTCCCAAGATAATTTGTCCATTTCAACGTTGTCTTTCCTGGGAAGCCGAAATTCCACGAGCGGGTAGGGATTTTGGGTTATTGAGGAGGCATCTGTCTCCACAGGGTAGATGCCAAAATACGGCCTGAGCGTAGGCTGGCGAGAAATTTGAAAGTAAATCGATGGCTCACATTGCGACGGATTTTTCACGCGCCTTCATTTCGCTGGGTGCTTTCAAGAGATAACACTTTGCGAGGCATTTTAGGCGGAAGCAAATTCGGATCTTGAAATCGTCAAAAACCACGTGACCAAAGCCATAGAACTGGAGATTCTCCTTTGAAAACCTAGCCACAGAATAAAAGCCATCCTGTAATATATTCCTTGTCTGAGCACTGCTCCCGTCCGCCGTCGGTGACCACTGTCCTGGCCCGGCTGTCTCGGAATGACTGACCCCGAACTGATGGTATGCCTGCTTTGTTACACATTTCTGGATCAGCATTGCTGCTATTTGAGATGCAAAACATGTGCTGGATACCTGCAACCGTACCCTTTCCCAAGTTATATTCCCTTACACCACGCCACCCCAGAAAAATGCTGCCGGGAAGCTGCCTACTTTAGGTATGAATTGGCCCAACGGGCACTTGACTGCCGTCATTCAACGTAGATGACTTGATCTGCTTTTGTGTGCAGGCAGGAGTAGCCAGAGCCTTGCTGAGAGGAACACAAGGTTGACAAAAGCCTCCTTTATGGTGATCCCCCACAAAAAGATGTCCCCGGATACAGTTTACTTATTAACAAGGGATACGGTTTTCTTCGTTTCATTGTTACTTTACGTTGTAACCAGAACACAAACCAGAAGCTACCGCGAAATCAATTCTGTTCAAATTTTTAACACGCGCCCGGGTGGCAGGCTAGATAGGAGGCGCCCGGGTGGCAGGCCGGATACCCTTCGTTCCGGTAGGAGGTCAATTGGATCTCCCGAGATCTCGGAAACTAAGAGAGCTAGGGACACCAAGTTTACAAGGTGTGTTGACCTGTACGCGAACTCACTTAGGTCAAAGTTCGAGATTCGTAGGTCACGACTTTTAGGTCAAATAAGGTCAAACAACTTTAAATTCCAGGTTGGTCTCTGAAGTGCCCCCAGAACCTAGATAACTGTTTCTAAGCACAAGTTCACATGTTAATTTAAGGTCAGTAACCTTGTTTGACCTGTTGAAGGTAATGGTGACCAAAATCATGCAAGACTGCTTTGAGATTTGCATTTTAATAAGCGACATAGATTACGACAGGCAGTATGCTTCTAAAACAAAATATTGACCTAGGCCAATTTAGGTCAATGATCTATTCTGAACTCTCAGAAGTCGATGGAAGATGCATAATGTGGTTCCTGCTATCAGCAAATTCGAAAGGAGCACGAGAAACTATCCCATACAACAAGCCCCAGAGTAATAAAACAGCCGGTTTTGGCCCTGGTCTGACCTTTTGACCTGACCTTAGGTCAAAGTAATTTGCTCATTCAATATTTGTGTTGCCTAAGAAAGCATCTCAGAGATGCATGGCTTCGTCTAACAGTCAACTGTTGCATCTGATTGAACGATTCCCTACAAGCTGACTTCGCTGAAACCATGACCTGACTTTGACCTGGTCAGCGACCTTACAAATAACATCTAATTTGTTGTGCCAAACGATCTGACATTTAATTATATACAGATGTGCAATACATGGTGCGGCTGCTCCGCACCGTTCGGAAGCCATTCTGGAAAAAACTTTGAGGGGCGAGTCAATTTGACCCCTACCCGAGTGCGTGTCAAGGTCAATAAACTGCAGAAATCAGTCGTTTAACGACCGTATGGAATAAATCACCCGCGTCCTTAAGGTGCCATTCCTTAGTGGACTCTTTCTAAACCGATAGAACTCAGAAGCTTTTTTATTATGTTTTATCATAGTCCTACAAACATTGATGACATAGCGAAGGTAGATCGTAGATCGATATGTTTGATCGAAATTTAAGGATGAAAATTTGTATTGTAAATCGAGCGGTCAACAATGTGTATTAGCACCGCCCAGCCATGTTTGTCTGGAAATGTTTAACATTCAGTCAGAATCGATTAAAGGTGCACTTTATATGACGTAGTTTTTAACATGTGCGCTCGCAAATCTTAGCAACAAAAACCTCAATGCTAGGCGTTGTAGTCTCCATAGTCCGCGGAGCGCTAGTTTAGTGGTTAACTTTTCGTTATGGCCCACCGGTGGACAAAAATGATAACGGCTCTGAAAATTACCTTTAAACACTTTAATCGGCTAGTAATAAAAGTTATGTGACAAAATTTTGAGCATGCGTACTCGCAAATCTTAGTTTATATTCATCCCGGCGCCAGGCGTTGCAGTCTCCGTAGGCCGCGCAGCGTCGGCTCAAACGCTAATATTGAGTCGTGGCCAGCTGGTGGAAGAACATGATGACGCTTCTGAAAGAATTACCTTTGAATGCTTCAGGACATCAATTCTTACATCTACAAGGCAGTCTGGGTGCGTATTTCAACAATGCTATTTTTAGACTGATGATAAGAACAGGTTGGCCCTTAAAGAATCATGAAGTGGTGCTGGAACCTAGTGGTGGAACTGGAAGAGTAAAGGTAGACTCTCTATTTTTCGTGTTTCTATAACTATTAACACGCGCCCGGGTGGCTGGCTGGATACCCTTCGCTCGGGTGTGGGGAGGGGTCAATTTGACACCCTGGGATCTCGGGAACTAAAGCAGCTAGGGACACCAAAATTTACAGGGTTTGTTGACCTGTGCGTGAACTCACTTTGGTCCAAGGTTCGGGTTTCTAGGTCATGACCTTCGAGTCAAATGAGGTCAAGCAAGGTCAAATTCCAGAAGACAGATTAACAGAAGACAGAAGGTCTGTCCAGAGGACAGAATGACACGGCGCCCACCGTCTGGTTGCACTTGCAGTGGCCGACGCCGTTCGGTTTTTCGGAAGCTGCGACACAGGCCATCGCTGGCCTTGCTGTCGAGGTTGCTGGCGGGCATGTTCAAACCTTTTGATGCACTCTTTCACCAATCCATTTTGAAAAAAGTGAACTTTCCTAGGCAAAAACGGGATGGCCTTGTTTGTCTTTTTTGATTCATTTCGACATACTCTATTCAACAATATTGAGACCCTCACTCTACTCAAAAATAATGAGACCCCTTATTTTATTCCCGGCAAGAGACTCTTTGAGTAGAGCACCAAGGGCACAATGCCGGTTCCGGTCAAGAGATGAATGGCCACTCCGTTCCATCGCGAAGCGTCTTCTGGCTGTCATTCTAGCGATCGAGGCGGGATCTCTTGGTCGATCCGGACACCATTGGAAGGATATATCATATCACATTGTTCCCCTCCCTGATACCGGAGGCTTCTGATCCTCGCGGTTGGCCCCGGATCAGCACAGGAACCCTCATTGACGCAACAACATCCCTGGTGGCCAAAGGTGGTTAATAATTGTCACACAAGCTCCAGTTCCATGTTTTTTTTGTTTTCTTCAGATATATTGAGGAATTCCTGAACGTAGACTGTAGATAAAATGAGGTCCTAAGCTTGTAACTAACTTGTAATTAAAAACTATGTAATATGGTTTTGAACGTACGCGCTCGCAAGTCATAGCAACAACAGTCTGAGCGCCCGGCGTTGCGGTTTCCATAGCTCGTGCGGCGTCGGCCTGCGGCTGGGATACTAAGCGATGGCCAATAAGCAAACGAAAAAGATAACCCATCTTAAGGAAGGTGGTTCGCGAACTAGACAAATCGGCATGTATATTCAAATGTGGTGCAAACGTAAGCTAAACAGGACTTTAATTTGAAAAGTGGGGCCAGTTAACACTGCTGCCCTCCCCCCTACCTTGAAAAGTGGGGAATCATGGCCCCCCTGGCCCCCCTGTTGCTACGTTCATGAAAGTGGGGGTCAGCAATGTTACCTGTCCCCCTCCCATTTCTCCGATTTAGGTTGCGGTTAGCTTACCTTTGCAGTATTTGGGACGTGCATGCCGTTTTACATGGTAGACCAGCCATCTTCCTCAACATGCGTCATTGTTTTTCGTTTGCTCATTGGCCGTGACTTAATGTCACAGCCTCGTGGTCGACGTGTGGTTAATATTTGCGAGCGCGCATGCTCAAAACCTTGTAATACAAGTTTTCTCAGTAATCAATTCTGACTGAATGTTGCGCACTTCAAAACGAACATGGGTTAGCCATGTCAATGCAAATTTGGAAATCCATTTCGGTCCACAATATACGTTCAGGGGTCCTCGATATATCTGAAGGGCACGGAAAAATATGGAATTGAAGTTCATTTGACATTGATTGGACCACCTGCGGCGATCAGAGATGTTAGATCACTGGGGTGCCTGTGCTGATCCGGGAGCAGCTGCACCCGTCAGAAGGCCCCCCGCGTCGGGGAAGGCAAACGTGATGTGATGTACCGCTCTAAAGGCCTCCGGCCAGTGGTTTCCGTCCCGTGACGCCAGAACGACAGCCGAAAGATACCCGGCAATGGGACGGAAAGGCCCTTCAGCACTCGACCGGGGACCGTAATGTGCCCTTAGCGTTTTACTCAATGGGCCCCTTGCCAGGAAGGAAATAGGGGCTCTCATAATTGCTGAATGAAACACTTCGAAATACACTCAAAAACGAATAAGGTCATTGCATGCGTGCCTGAGAGCATTCATTCTTCGCAGAACCGATTAGTGAAACAAATCCGATCACAAGGTTTAAACATGCGCACTCACAATCTCGTGAGCAAGAATAGCGATGGCCTGGGGTGCAGCTTCGTAAAACCGAACGGTGTTGGCCATTGCAAGGGACACCAGGCGGCGGGTGCTGTGTTTGTCTTTCCTCGGGATCGAGCTTTCTATGGCTCTGCTTTCAGAAGCGTCATCCTTTCGTCCACCGGTTGGCCGCCGCTCAACGCTCACCGCTCGGTCGACGCTGCGCGGCTTAACGAGACTGCCACGCCTGGCGTCGAGGCTTTTGCTACTAAGATTTATGAACGTGCATGTTCAAAGCTACGTTACATAATTTGTACCACTAATCGATTCTGACTGAATGCTGAAAATTTCCGAGAATGAATGGCTTGACAATGCCAACAGACACTGCCAACCCACTTATATCTACAATCTGTTTTCGCGGGGTCCTTAATGTCTACAAAAAGTCTGAGAAAGCTTCTGACTTTATCGGTTTAAAAAAGTCCACTGAACCCCTGTCCACTGTCCACTGAACCATGAGAGGGCGCCAGTAGTCTATTCCATGGATTTCAACGTCTGATTTCTGCAGTTAATCGACTTTTAAAATGCAGACAGAAGTGACCTCGTGGCAGCTTCTGGTTTCTGTTTACGTCTGGTTACAAGGTAAAAATAACGATGAAGCAGAGAAGACTGTGTCCCTCGCTCACAACAGAGCTATATCTGGCAATTTTGAGGGGCTCACCACAGGGGGATTTTGTCAACCCTGTGCCCCCACGCCCTCCTCGCAAGACTGTGGCTACGCCCCTGCCTACATACAAAAGATAAAGTCGGCTATGCTAATTGGTGGGGAATTGAATGTCCGTTGGACCAATATATGCTTAAGGCAGGCAGCTTGCAGTCGATTTTTTGCGGTAGTGTGGCGTAAGGGAATATGATTCGGAAGAGATATTGTGGCGGGTGTCCAATATAGGTTTGCATACCAAAAGGTAGAAATCTTGAAAAAGGAAAAAATATTTATCCAAAAATATGCAGCAAAGCAGCCATGCGATCAGTTTGCAGTCAGCCACGCAGGGTACAGCCGGATCATGGCTGTGGCCGCCGGCGGCGGACGGGAGCAGAGCTCGTGGAAGGAATATCTGACAGAATGGAGCTAATTCTGTGACTTTGTTGTTACAGGAGGGTCTCAAGTTTATGGTTTTTGTCACCTTGTTTTTGGCTGTTAGTGTTTGATGCTTCCAATTTTGTTTCCGCCTAAAATGCTGCGTCAAGTCTTATCTCTTGAAAAGCTGTCAGCGAATTCACCAGTCAATGTCGAGATCGTCTTTTGGCATCTACCTGTGGAGAGAGATGCCTTCTCAAAAACCAAAAAATATAAATGATGCCTACACGTAATCTGCACAAGCGCGTAGATTTTCGCCTGTCCATGTGAAACAATTCTGAAATGGACGAATAATCTTGGGAAGCTGGATGGCCTTATTTGCCGAATGATATAACTGAGTTGAACAGGCAAGATTGTGCACCAGTGATAGAAAAACTGTTGATGTATATCTGGCATGGCAGCTAGCAGTTTCAATTATTTTTAAGATATGCTATGTAAATTAAGAAGGGAAAATAACATCCATCTTTAAGCCCACTCTCCCGGTCGCCGGGCCTGCTTCCCAAAAAAGGTTTCTGAAGTATAACTCAAGCCTGCTCCCCCCCCCCCCCCTCCTCCAAAGCACACACATTTTGAAACGTTCCTACGCCTATATCCATGGGCATGTATTCAAAGTTGTCTCTGCGTTAGCGTTGGTGGCGCCACCGTTTGTCAGTCAGGCCCGGTGGCCTTCCTGAGAGATCGCACACAGGAGCCGAAGCCGTCAGTGCGTCCCTCATCCTGTGCGATCTTTGCCCGTATGAACTTTGTCCCTCACAAGCTTTCGCCATTGTGACCTTTGTCCCTTAAAGGTTTTAACGCCAGTCGTTTTCATGATGGATTTATTACCTGAAAAGTCCTTAACATATTTTTTGCATTAAGTTGTGATATGTACTTAACACTTATCCAATGAAATGGTTGTTTTAATGCAATACATTGAGTTTAACGTCTAACATTTATGAACACTGTAAACAATGCTTGTCGTGGTTTAGAATATGACTAAGCTGACAATACGAATCGAAGCTATTTATAGCTTCATTTCATGCCTTTAGCTTATCAAAATTCTATGAAAGTACCAGGTCTGGCAATCGGTCGTGTTAATTGCACGAGAGAACCGGATGCTGGCCACGTCATTGTTGCTCACATCCGGGCCGTTGGAATAAGCTGCGTTTTGGGGATCATTTAATTCAGGGATTATTCCTCGTGTGCCCTGTTGGTAGGCAAGCGAACTCTGTAAGAACTGCATACCTATGAAAACGGACGAGGCCAGGACAAAGGAGTTTGTTGTTTTTTTTTCGCGTCTGCGTCAGACATGCCAACGGGTCATTTCAACAAGTTTTGAAAAGTCTCGGTACGAAAAGATTTAACATGATTACCTCCCGCATAAGCGTGATCTTGCTTAGATTCAACACATTGGAATCATGTCAACATATACACCTTTCCAACAAGCTTTTCATATGTACACAAAACATTTCCAGCGGAAAATGGCCTATCAAATATGTGTTTGTTACTGTGGTTGTGATGTAATGATGCGATTCCCAATGAAATATACGCTTAAAAACTAAAAGCAACAACAAAGAAGCAAACGAATTATTGAAAAGTCTGTACTGTAATCCGTGATGCAAACGGCTTTTACATTTTTTTTCACACGAAATCCTTTTTCCTCATGACTTTTATTCTGTATCATCTTTTAACACGCAATCTCAATCCAAATGATCCTCATCACCTGTCATCCGCTGGCGATCCTCATGCCGTCCGAATGTTTGCCATGCCTTGTGGTGCCGCCCGATATGTTGTCATATGATCTGTTGCCTGATTACCCGACTGAGACCGTTGTCAATACGGCGTGCCACGGCGGCGTGCTGCTTCGTGTCGTATGGCGTTGCCCGCGCCGGCCGACGCACCTTGTTGATGAAGTGGGCCACGCCGATAGTGACGTGGCTCTGGTTGTGTATTGGGATGGTGAGCACGGACCGTGCCGCGGCGCTCCGCTCCTCCCGCCGCCAGCGCACGTCACAGTTGTCGGTGCCTTCCTCCGAACTGCAGATCGTCTGCGAGGTAGAGACGCGGCTCGCTCAGTACGCCGCCGCACAGGGCGGTACTACCCCCCCCCCCCCCGCTCTCTTCTCCTGCCACGCCATCCGCCTAATGGTGTGGCTCAATCGCTGGATTGTTTATGGCTCACGGAAGTGCTCTGGTCATTGAGGTCGCGGCCCGCCCCGTCTGTTATGCTGCAAGGCTCTCCGGATAATGGTGCACCGGAGGCGCCTGGAACGTTGCTTTCTAGTAAGCCGCCACCGACGCGATGCTAGGCAGCGTCCAGAGACCCCCACTGATGAGTCTCCCATGTCAAGAAAATGTGCTGAATCGGCTCAAGGTAGTTTTTGTACTTACTGACCGTGCGCAGCCGGAGCCACGGGGGCGGGAGTCAGCGTGGTATAAGCTGACCGATCAACGCATTCTCGAAACCAGTGCGGCGGTTGGTGCGTGCAGGCGGCGACTGGTCATGTCTTAGACTTGCCGAGCCTTCCAAGATTTCAGACTTTGCAGAACGGTATATACCATACGATTAGAATCAAATTCAGCGCGCTGTTGTTGGGCAGCATCGAATGTGCGTGGGTGACTGGAAGCTCGTGAGCAGTTCTCCCGACCCAGCCATCGGAGCAGGTCCCTTGTATCTCTTACCTCACTGGCCTCAGCGACCTGGGGGCTTCTCTAATACCTACCTCACCCGTCTCGGGGACCCGGGCGCATCTCTACTGCCTACCTCACCTGTCTCGCGGACCGAGGGGCTTCTCTAATGACTACTCTGCCGATCTCGGAGCCCGGAGGCTTCTCTTATATCTACCTCACCCGTCTCCATGACCCGGGGGGCTCTCAAATACCTACTTCACCTGTCTCGGGGACCCGGAGGCTTTCGTGATACTTACCGCACTGATCCAGCGAGTTCTCCGAAGAGTTCTATAATACTTACCTCGCCGGTGTCTCGGGACTTGGAGTCTTTTCTGTCATCTGCGCTGCCGCTCTCAGGGATCCAGACGCCCCTGACACCTACCTCGCCGGTGTCGAGGACCCGGAGCGCCACGTCGTGCAGAGCCAGGTGCCGGAATTCGGCCTCCCTCAGTGTGCGGAGCGTGTGGCCGCCTCCAGTCTCTTTCGTCAGGGTGAAACACTGGTGGAACCCGGCCTGCGGCATGGCACTGGTCGGTGACGGGAACCCGGCCTGCGGCATGGCACTGATCGGTGACAGCCTGCGGCATGGCACTGGTCGGTGACGGGAACCCGGCCTGCGGCATGGCGCTGACCGGTAACGGCCTGCGGCATGGCACTGACCGGTGACAGCCTGCGGCATGGCACTGGTCGGTGACGGGAACCTGGCCTGCGGCATGGCGCTGATCGGTGACGGCCTGCGGCATGGCGCTGATCGGTGACGGCCTGCGGCATGGCGCTGATCGGTAACGGCCTGCGGCATGGCACTGGTCGGTGACGGGAACCTGGCCTGCGGCATGGCGCTGATCGGTGACGACCTGCGGCATGGCGCTGATCGGTGACGGCCTGCGGCATGGCGCTGATCGGTAACGGCCTGCGGCATGGCACTGACCGGTGACGGCCTGCGGCATGGCACTGGTCGGTGACGGGCTGCGCAAGTCAGCGCTACGCACCTTTCCTGTCTGTACCCGAAAGTAATGAAACAAATGCAATAAAGTCTAAGGTGAAGGTCAAACTAAATCATAGGCATATTGATTAGGCACCAGTGATGTTCGTTTCCTTATATAATTACTTCAGAACGTCATATTACGTATTTGGTGGCCTCTATTGGGAAATGAATGGTAACGGAGTCATAGTAGCTGGAAATGTGAACCTGACTGTTTTATAACGACTGACTACAATTTTGGCGCATGTCTCTCCAAAGCCCGCTGCCTGCAACACCCGCACCCGTCAGCCAACGCGCGTCGACGACTGCCGCCGCTGACGAACCTCGGCGACGGCGATCCGTCGGAATGGCGAGTCGTCAACGAAAGTAAACGGACGCACACGGGCGCGGCGAGCTGCGGTCTCCGTATGGAAGTCAGACGCGTGTAGTGCTACTCGGGGCTGAAAGTTCGTAACAATACAATTTCCCTTGTGAAGAGCTTTTGCGTCGGTTTCCTATGCCGGGGAGCGCAGCGGGAATGGAGCCGTGGCGGCTCGGCTGGCCCCTGGCCCTGGTCGGCAGCATACCTGGTCCTCGGCTGGCCCCTGGCCCTGGTCGGCAGCATACCTGGACCTCGGCTGGCCCCTGGCCCTGGTCGGCAGCATACCTGGTCCTCGGCTGGCCCCTGGCCCTGGTCGGCAGCATACCTGGTCCTCGGCTGGCCCCTGGCCCTGGTCGGCAGCACACCTGGTCCTCGGCTGGCCCCTGGCCCTGGTCGGCAGCATACCTGGTCCTCGGCTGGCCCCTGGCCCTGGTCGGCAGCATACTTGGTCCTCGGCTGGCCCCTGGCCCTGGTTGGCAGCATACCTGGTCCTCGGCTGGCCCCTGGCCCTGGTCCGCAGCATACCTGGTCCGAGTGGCCGCTCTCCCGGGAGGTGGCGCGCGAGCGGTGCTCGCCGCTGGATAGCTGGTCTGCCGACCGGACCGCGCTGCCCAGGGACCGCTCGGTCCTGCACGCCACCTGGTGCGAGGGCACAGACCGACGCCATGTGTAACATAGTATGAAGTCAACGTGAGAACAATGGCGGGGAGGGGCTTCGGGCTTAAACAATGCGGTCTACGAGAGGTCATCTTTGGTAGAGGTGCGATTTCCCACACATAAAAGCCAACGCAAAGCACGACAAGATTAGTTTTGAAGGTGACCTGTGTTATCTCGGGAAGTCAAATGCTTTACACTTCATGGTTTGAGGAAATGAATTGGTGGATCTTCACTATATTAACCACACACTATCCCAAGAGTTGGCTTGGGCGGGGCGTCCGCATCCCCTTGCTTTGCAAATAACGCTGGGTACAAACGTGTTGTAAGTTTGAAATTGTGTGTATTCCTCAGTACAAGAATTACACAAGCTGTGCCAAAAAATTGCCATTTATTTCATCTCAGGTGAATTTAATGTCAAGAGTGTGTGACGGTGTAGAACATCTGGTTACCGATCTCGCCTCGTACCCATGCACGTTTTCTTGGTACTGACGCTTCCTCACAAGTTATGACTCATGGTGGGCAAATGAGCTTAGGTAACATTCTAGGCCATCTTAGGTCAAGCTGCAACGTAGCGTATCGCTTCCGGTACATCTTATATGTTTTTATAGAGCATTCCACCTATTTCATCAATGTGTACTTAATGCCCAAACAGAATTAACCATGCGACTTGTTGCACTTTTGCTCAGGCGCCTGATGTTAATATGAGTGGACCTGCTCAAACTCACTTAACGTACGTACGTTGGTGATGACGCCCCCTCCCCCACCCTCACCCCGTCCTCAAATTATTTTGGTATCTTGGTTTTACCAAGCGATGATTGTTTAGTTCGCATCGTATATGCAACATTTCAGCTCTATGATAAATTCTTTGAAAGCCGAGTGTTAAATAATTATTCTCGCTGGTATTGAAGCAATGGTATACATGAGCTCGCCTGAAATCAAAACAATGTTCATGCTTTCGTTGCTCTGTATTTATTGTCGTTGATATGCGCATTTTGAAATTACATGTTTATGTTTGCCCTGGCAAGACAAAATTGAGGAGCATTGCTGGAAGACTCACTGTTAAGTCACAAATGTCGTGAGGTTCTCATATGACGCCTAGCTGTTTGCGCTTGCTTACCTCGTCGTGCTGGTCCTCGCGCAGGAACACTGCGGCTTGTTCGCAGTGCAGCAGGTCTATCGCCTCCCGCATTATCTGCTGCACCAAGTTTTCCAGGCTGGACTGCTCTTCAAAAATGCCTCGAGCAAGATTCAGCAGAATCTGCCCGATCAAGCTCGGTGAAACACCTGCTGATGCGGATAGCTAGCACTGATCGCACCAGCCTCACTGTCACGCATTAAGAGCGCGCCGTTAGTCACATTGCTTGTACAAAATACTAAATGAAATTGGCTTTTAGCTGGACGTATGCTACCCCAAACAGGCTGGTACACCAGTGAGCTGCCATGGTATCATGAGGAATCCCTGTAAGCCCTGCGGCAGATAGGGGACAGAACAAATTTCACAGGCCGTCTTTAGCAAACAGTGCACGCACGCAGACCGCAGCGGAATATGGCGGTTTTGCCAGCGGAAGCGTCAATAATCAGTGCCAGTCGGTGTAGGATGGCGTGTTTCCAGGTGGCTTTCACCAAACAAGGTGTATGTTATAATATAAATATCCTTCCTTCCAGTAGCAGGGCTTCAAATCATTCCAGAACTCTTCATTTACATGGCCTCTCGTTTCTTGTAGCGACAGGAGCCTCCTGTCATACTATGGCCCCCATTATCCCAGACTGTTGCGTCACGTAGTTTCGTCTTTCATCGTGGGCGCCCTCTGCCGCGAAGCCTGTCCCAGCTATCAAATATGCTGATCATATTCGTCGTGTGTGCTGTGCATTGTACCATGGCTTTGAGGATGACAGTTTTGTTAACTGCCTTGGCATCCTGCTGTTCGTTAAGGGGGCCTCCTGTCGAGAGCCCCAGCAGTAAACGCTATGTTTACCACAGATCGCAGGATGTGACCAATGGTTATGTGTGAGCTTATATATATATATATATATATATATATATATATATATATATATAAAGGCTTTCTCACATATCAGTTTTTCTCATTCCCTAACGAGAAATTCTAAGCTGTCACAGCATCCACTCTTTCACAAGTGCCTCCGTTGAGTTGACTGCCGTCGCTCATAATGTGAGCTTCCTGTCTCACCATTGTTCCGACTTTCTGAGACGCGTACCTGACCTGTGCTGGGCTTTATGTTGTCCATGGAGGTGAGAGCTTCCCTCCTGTCATTCCATGCCTTTGGGTCATTTCTTGGGCTGCCCATATACCGCTAGGTCCTCTCTCTGTCTTCAGAGGAGGCTCCCTCTCACCTTTCCATGGCTCTTTTCCATCGAAAGTTCCACGTTACCACGTTTCTCCTCGCTTCGAACAGCGTCTCCCACTATGCATGCCACAACTATACAGCCCTCAGACGAAAGGCTTCTCTCGGTGGCGACAGAGATCTCTTGCCGTCCACAGTTTCTCACCGATCTTGATATCACTCTGACCTTCCCGGCCTCAAGATAGGGCCTCTCGTCCTGGATTGGCCCGATCTCCAGACCACTCTGGCCTTCCCGGCTTCAGGACAGGGCCTCCCGTCCTGGATCGGCCTGATCTCGAGATCACTCTGGCCTTCCCGGCTTCAGGACAGGTCCTCTCGTCCTGGATCGGCCCGATCTCCAGACCACTCTGGCCTTCCCGCCTTCAGGACAGGGCCTCCCGTCCTGGATCGGCCCGATCTCCAGATCACTCCGGCCTTCCCGGCTTCAGGACAGATCCTCTCGTCCTGGATCGGCCCGATCTCCAGATCACTCCGGCCTTCCCGGCTTCAGGACAGGGCCTCCCGTCATGGATCGGCCCGATCTCCAGATCACTCCGGCCTTCCCGGCGTCAGGACAGGTCCTCTCGTCCTGGATCGGCCCGATCTCCAGACCACTCTGGCCTTCCCGGCTTCAGGACGAGGCCTCCCGTCCTGGATTACCGCTGGACAATTTTATGTCCCTGTATGACTGAAGTCTTCTCTCCGTCATGACACGACCCTCATTTCAGCTGTGACATGACGTGACATGACATTACCAGCCACGCATCCCATATTACCACACATGCCTGTGTACATGACGCCAAATTGGGCCGCCACCGACAGCTGATTACGGTCGTCACGAGCTAATTTGCACCTGGTTCCCTTTACAGAAATCCACTCCCACATTTTCTCACATGGCATGCAGTTGATTGCGCCTCTGCCTCCGGGCGCCACTATAGAACTCTAGGTTGATTTTGCTCCTAACACAAGGCGATGTGGTTCAGTTTCGGAACCAGTGCCGATGAGCCCTACTGCAGCGATGGCAGGCTGGTGTGCAACCCGCTTTAGAGCCTCCTGGAAGACGACGCACGCTATATACGGTGGACAGCTCTATATGAGTCAGCTACATTTGTTGTACAAGTACGCCGACGGATCATTAGTCCATGTCATTCTGTTGCCGGCATTTCCCTTCGGGCGGTTTTTCACCGATTTGGCCGGCAACTCAGGCGGACAAACGCAGTTGCTCAGACTTATCAATTCCGCACCGGTTCGATGCTAATCTAATCCATTACGGGGTCGATTACGTTAGCAGTCGTCTGTGCAGCCGCCTGCGGTTCGATGTGTGCTGTGCCGCAATACTGGCGAAGGCAGGCGGACGTTCGGCTTGACAGCTCCTGACAAACGCTGACCACTTTAGAGAGCGAGTTTGTGACTAGCCATGCTTTCTAAGTGGTTGGAAAGTGGACGCAGAGTGAGGATGACTTGATATTAGCTCGCGCGTTTATCGTGTGTGAGCAAAACGCTTCTCGCAACAAGTGGAGATTCGGGGGGAGTATTCGGCCACCTCCAGCAAACCACGACACTTTTGGGGTCACTGATCGAATTGCTTCAGTAATATGATTGCTTTCGAATATTTGGCAGAATAAGTCTGCTTTTGAGGACCAGTGGACCAGGTCAAAATCATTGAGACATGAAACAGCATATTCAGAAAAATAGCTATTGGATACCATGGGATTATTTGCGATGAAGCATTACATAGAGTACAAAACCTAGTAATGCGGAAGTTGTATACCGACTTTTATGGTTTGCATAATACGGTAAGATAAAGGTGATAAGTGGAGCCGGAATATTGCGGATTGCTACATTTGGGTGCGTATTCAGAAATAATCAGCACGTGATTAAAAAGACCACGGCAGTGGTGGTTCCAGCTTTTGCTTTTTGTTTTCTGTGGACATCATGGGGAAAAGAAAATGACGATAACGAAAATATCACGCCCCATTCACTATACATGCGCTGTAGCTTCCGCAACTGCAGAAAGTGCCAGAGCACTTAAAGAGAATGCTCCACGTTTTAATATATTGATGGAAGGATGAAATATGCCCACATACAACGTTAGGTATACTTTTAAGTGGAAACGAAGGTTCTAGACAACGCTTTTTCTCTGTTAAGTAAACATGCACCATAATACGTCATTGTCTGATTGCGTCATCATACCTTGCACAACATTGGTTGAGAGCTAATTTACGGCCTGGAAATCCGGAAATCCTTAAATCGTGCTCACGAACGCCAGGTATGAACGACTCGACAATCCTTGGCCTCGGTCGCCGCATGTCTGATGGAATGACGGAACTCAAATGACGCAATCATGGCGTCATGGTTGCCTGGGTGACCTTGTAATAGTTTCTTCAACATAGTCTGCACATCTTCGTGGGCATGTAGCTGAGAAACTGGAGGGCTTTTGGTCTTAAGAAGGGCAGGACCGTGAACTGTACTGAACCATCTTCGAGATGCATATTTCAGTTCAAAACCCCATACAAACGTGAAACACTTCCTTTGAACTGAGGAAGGCACACAACCGTGAGTCGGTTACGGCGTGGACAAGGTATCGCAAGCACAGCCGTCTTCCAAACAATATCAAACATTCAGAATACCAATTCAGCTTCTCAGATGCCTTCCTGAGTGCTGTCTCTATCAACGCACTATCATGCTCGCGCATGGGCATTGTTAACCATGCCATTCTTGGCAAAGAAACAAAGCGAAAAAGCCTCGAAACTGTGCAAATGAGCGTAATGAGACAGATAATATTACCCAAACGACCATTCGCTGGCTCTGCGAGGGCCGTTTGTAGCGGCGTTGCACTATTTTGCTAAATGGCTATGTGCTGACGCCGTGATGTTTGCCTCACACCGTCCATCACGCCTCAGTCCGGCGGAACAAACCTCACACCGTCCATCAGGCCTCAGTCCGGCGGAACAAACCTCACACCGTCCATCACGCCTCAGTCCGGCGGAACAAACCGCGCTAAATATATATATATATATATATATATATATATATATATATATATATGTGTTTGATTAGAAATAACTGCTGACTCAGCATTGACGACTCCCTCATTGACGACGATGACTCAGCTGACCCAGCATTGATAACTAATTAAAGTAAGACAGACTCCTATTTTCATTTTTATACATGTAAGAAACACTCGTAATGGGGACACTACAAAGACACAATGGGAACACTATTGCCACAATCACATCAGAAGTGCTCACCGCCCACCACCTGGTAGTTCAAGACTTGTGCAAGAATTTGTCTGTCTGTTTAAAGCTGGAGTGAGTTCGTTAATGAATATGCTTTTCCAAATTTGAAGGCGTCTTCTGTCACTGCACGTCCGTAAAATGTCAGTGCTGTCTGTCAGTTGTGATCGTGTCAATGCCATGTCGTGTTCGTGTCGCATGTGGTCCAGAGATGCCCCGTCACGTAAGTGTATTGTCAGGCGTCGTGAGAGTGTCGCTGTGGCCACACCAATGTAGTGTATGGAACGAAGTTTGCAGCGTTCGATGTTGCATTGGAATTGATACACTACATTGGTGCATTTTAGATTGTCGGGTTTGTCTGGGCTGTTTCTCATAAGAAAGTTAGATATTTTCTTATTACGATAGTAAATGACGATACCCTTTTGTGGTCGTTTTTGCCTTTAACATGTCGAAAGATAATTTCCCGTAAAACTTTTTCGTCTTGTTTGTGGGCAGATGTCATTTGATTTTGATAATACAGTCTGACGGTTGGTTGGATGTCTTGCCTTGGTTTGCCTTCAAAGTGTCTTGTCGTATGCCGTTGTGTCTCGTTTTCAACGTCAAAATTTGAAGAAAAAAAAACCGTTGTTCACCAAGATCTGTCTGATTCTTATCAATTCTGAACGTAGTCCTGTCCAATCAGAGCAGTGCTTAAATGTTCGTCTAATGAAGGACCTTATTACGCTAATCTTGTAGCGTCGAGGACACTCACTGTCAGCATTTAAGCACCATCCGTTGTTAGTCTGTTTTCGGTATACAGTCATTTCGAGTTGTCCTCGTCCATCGACAGCCACATCAAGAAAGGGTAGTACGTTTTGCACACTTAAGCCACACCGTTCTTCAAAGGTGTTTTTGAGACGTTCTAGTTGGTCAATGTCCCTAACTTCCACAAATATGTCGCCTATGTAGCGGCAGTAAGTGTCCGGTCTTATGTCGTCATTTTGTAGTATGTCGGGTTCTACGTGTCCCATAAATAAATTGGCGAATAGAGGTCCTAGAGATGAGCCCATTGCAACGCCCTCAATTTGGCAATACATTCGGCCATCAGGCCCGCGGAAAGGAGCTTCCAACGTGCAGGCGGTTAGTAATTATTCAAGAAGGCGCTTTGATATTTTGAGAGGAGGAATTTCAAGATGATTGTAGACTCGGTCAAGGATGATGGATACGGTTCTCTCAATGGGCACGTTTGTAAATATATTTTCAACATCTAGAGAGGCTAGTAGATCTCCCTTAGATTCTAGACAAGATTCTAGATCGTTCTAGATTCTAGATCTCCCTTAGATTGACGAGATCGCACTATATCAATAAACTCATCCGTTGAGGACAAGCTGTAAGCCATGGGAAGATATGGGGACAGAAGACCATTAAGACCTTTTGCAATTATATAGGTTGGTGAAGGGATCTGTGAAATTATTGGACGAAGGGGTTGCCGTTTTTGTGAGCTTTCACAGAAACATAAGCATAGCCAGGCGCAAATTCACCCGTTCTCTTGGAAAAGTGTATGCCACCAACAGCAGCACTGGCAGCAGTGATTAGTTTGTTAAGCTCGGTCTTGAGTTTGTCCGTTGGATCTTTTGTGATGCGCCGGAACTTCTTGTCGTCGTTCAGGATGCAGTTTAGTTTCTCATGATATTAAATTTTGTCAGGCACTACGTAGAGTAATGATTTGTCCGCTCGCCGAATGATGATGCCTTTTTCTCGAAGTTCCTTTGCCGCCGTCCTGAGTTCTTGTGTGAATATCTTGCTCCTATCATTTCCACGCTTTTTCGTGCTCTCTCCCAGTAAGCTGTTCTTTAGATTCTTGTCAACGGTAACATTGTCCTCTTTTTCCAAATTCAACATATCCTGGTAAATAATTTCTAGTTCTACTTTCTTTTTAAGCTTCTCATATTTCGACGACATATGGCAATTAAGTCCAAGATTAAGCACCTCTTTTTGCTCCTCAGCAAGATCATGTTGAGATACGTCTTAATGGTCTTCTGTCCCCATATCTTCCCATGGCTTACAGCTTGTCCTCAACGGATGAGTTTATTGATATAGTGCGATCTCGTCAATCTAAGGGCCTACTAGCCTCTCTAGATGTTGAAAATATATTTACAAACGTGCCCATTGAGAGAACCGTATCCATCATCCTTGACCGAGTCTACAATCATCTTGAAATTCCTCCTCTCAAAATATCAAAGCGCCTTCTTGAATAATTACTAACCGCCTGCAAGTTGGAAGCTCCTTTCCGCGGGCCTGATGGCCGAATGTATTGCCAAATTGAGGGCGTTGCAATGGGCTCACCTCTAGGACCTCTATTCGCCAATTTATTTATGGGACACGTAGAAACCGACATACTACAATATGACGACATAAGACCGGACATTTACTGCCGCTACATAGACGATATATTTGTGGAAGTTAGGGACATTGACCAACTAGAACGTCTCAAAAACACCTTTGAAGAACGGTGTGGCTTAAGTGTGCAAAACGTACTGCCCTTTCTTGACGTGGCTGTCGATGGACAAGGACAACAACTCGAAATGACTGTACACCGAAAACAGACTAACAACGAGTGGTGCTTAAATGCTGACAGTGAGTGTCCTCGACGCTACAAGATTAGCGTAATAAGGTCCTTCATTAGACGAACATTTAAGCACTGCTCTGATTGGACAGGACTACGTTCAGAATTGATAAGAATCAGACAGATCTTGGTGAACAACGGTTTTTTTTCTTCAAATTTTGACGTTGAAAACGAGACACAACGACATACGACAAGACACTTTGAAGGCAAACCAAGGCAAGACATCCAACCAACCGTCAAACTGTATTATCAAAATCAAATGACATCTGCCCACAAACAAGACGAAAAAGTTTTACGGGAAATTATCTTTCGACATGTTAAAGGCAAAAACGACCACAAAAGGGTATCGTCATTTACTATCGTAATAAGAAAATATCTAACTTTCTTATGAGAAACAGCCCAGACAAACCCGACAATCTAAAATGCACCAATGTAGTGTATCAATTCCAATGCAACATCGAACGCTGCAAACTTCGTTCCATACACTACATTGGTGTGGCCACAGCGACACTCTCACGACGCCTGACAGTACACTTATGTGACGGGGCATCTCTGGACCACATGCGACACGAACACGACATGGCATTGACACGATCACAACTGACAGACAGCACTGACATTTTACGGACGTGCAGTGACAGAAGACGCCTTCAAATTTGGAAAAGCATATTCATTAACGAACTCACTCCAGCTTTAAACAGACAGACAAATTCTTGCACAAGTCTTGAACTACCAGGTGGTGGGCGGTGAGCACTTCTGATGTGATTGTGGCAATAGTGTTCCCATTGTGTCTTTGTAGTGTCCCCATTACGAGTGTTTCTTACATGTATAAAAATGAAAATAGGAGTCTGTCTTACTTCAGTTAGTTACGCTTCATTTATGTTCTCCGTGCCAAAATATGTTTTCCAACAGTAGTGCACAATGTTTCATCCTTTAAAATTAAAAACTCATGTCTTTGCCATTTAGTCTCCTCCGACGATGAGAAAGGATCTCGAAACGTTAGAAGAAAAGGAGTGATGAATATATGAGTAATTTTGTGCGAACCATCTTTAATCTAAGCGATGAATGCCCGGAAGCTAGAACGATGCATCAAAAAGGTCGTCAATGCTGAGCCAGCAGTTATTTTTAATCAGACATGTATCGAAGAAAGGATTTTTCCAAAATATTCCAATATATATACATATATATATAAATATATATATATATATATATATATATATATATATATATATATATATATATATATAGCATTATCTCGCGATGCATTTCGTAGTTAGCAACGTTGTACCCTCAGGCAAAAACACATGCAAAGTGCACACCACCATGGCTTAGTATACCCTCATAACACACACAAAATTGAAATGCTGCACAAGTGTATGCAACGGTACACAATTCACCCCCAGATATGCAGACATATTTCATGTCATCACAGATTTCAATGGATATGATGAAGTCATATTTTATTGCTAGACGTTTTGAAAGATGTGTATAGACTCCAAAAAACACAAATCAAGCGAGAAATGTGTCCTCTCAAGATAACAAATTTGCGAGCCAAAACTGTAGTGTCACATGTAAATGAATGTCCCCATATGTGAAAGGGGTCAGGTTTTGCAAGCAATTTCCCCGTTCGGGACGATTCACCGCAGTGCTGTTGAATGCAACTGAGCAAGTCCCGAAGAACCTATGTAGGATGCCTCGCAGCAAACAAGATAAAACTCGCATACGATACTCTGATTCTGGTGATGATGATTTGGGCTTTGGGGCGCGCCGACAACGTCAGTCATGTGGCACCCAGCATACGCCATTCTGATGATGATGATGATGATTTGGGCTTTGGGGCGCACCGACTACGTCAGTCATATGGCGCCCAGCATGCGGCATTCTTATGATGATGATGATGAATTGGGCTTTGGGGCGCGCCGACTACGTCAGTCATATGGCGCCCAGCATGCGGCATTCTGATGATGATGATGATGATTTGGGCTTTGGGGCGCACCGACTACGTCAGTCATGTGGCGCCCAACATACGGCAGTCTGTTGGCAGCATTCAGGTTATCTTTCCATATATGGGACAATTGTGGATAAGGCATAAGAAACACAACCGTTTTTTCAATCGATGGCAAACATTAAGGGTACTGACTCATTCTCTAAGGTACATTCCTGGGAACTGTTTCTGGCAAGATATCATCATCTCCGTGTTTCGACATAGCTTGCCATGTCCCTCTCGATATAGAAACAAAACAATAAAGCCTTCAAACTCTGAGAATGGCGCCTTGAGACCATTGTAATAAGCCAAGCACTGATGAAATTGTGATGAAATGTATATATATATATATATATATATATATATATATATATATATGTTGAAATAGCATGGGTCGTGTGTCCCCGCATGGACCTGTGCGGTGTCTTTATTTTGTGTGTCGTGTGCGCGTGCTAAATTATCACACTACGTGGGTGTTTTTGCCCGACGATGCAGACGCCGTGCGATGCGAAACGTGTCGTCAGTTCACGTAAGGAGGATAAATGAGTCGACATATTTGGATAAAATCACGACTTGGTCAGCAAGCTATATAAATATATATATATATATATATATATATATATATATATATATATATATATATATATGCCTTGATCGAATATAACTCAGAACTTTAAAACATCGCGCTGACAATCAGGAGCGATTAGTGGATTGATTCGGCAGCTCACTGCTTACTGTTGGCTTTTGAAAAAAGTAGTGTAACTGAGGAGGGATTGGGGCCTGTCAGATGTATGGTGAATCGACTCCTTTCGCTGACTGGGGAAACAATCCATGTCATTCTATCGTTTGAGCACAAGTTAACGAAGATTCCAATCCTTCCAGGTACTGTATTATCAGCCCCTGTTTCACTGCTTGCAGCAATGTTGATATCTCAGCTAAAAAGCCATAACACATCGGTGGAATAGATACCCTTCAAGATAATTCTAAGCTTAAAACACGATCGAACACATATCGTAGGCATAATTAGTGTTAAGTGTGGAAATAAGCCTGCAAAGAGCTGAGGAAACCGTGCAAGCTGAAAGGTATCACTTACCTGGTTTTTCCTAAATTCCGATATTGATAGTTCAAACAGCTGAGCGTTTTGGAGTCCTATCCCACAGAACACCAAGTACTTCTGAAACGTCTGAAAGCAGGCGAACATATGTCATACAAGTGGACCCATGTGCTTGCAGAATTTACTACAAGAGGAGCATGCTCAACGACCTTTTCCAGTGGGACAACAGGTCTAGGAACCTGCTGAGCAGGTCTGGTTTGTCCAAGCATTTGTTTTCGATCAAGCCGTTTTTAAGATAGCCGGTCAGTTGACCATATATATGTATATGTAGGTAAAATATATGCATGTGTGTGTATGTGTGTGTGTGTGCGTGTGCGTGTATGCGTGTGTGTGTGTGTGTGTGTGTGTGTGTGTGTATGTGTGTGTGTGTGTATGTGTGTGTGTGTGTGTGTGTGTGTGTGTGTGTGTGTGTGTGTGTGTGTGTGTGTGTGTGTGTGTGTGTGTGTGTGTGTGTGTGTGTGTGTGTGTGTGTGTGTGTGTGTGTGTGTGTGTGTGTGTGTGTGTGTGTGTGTGTGTGTGTGCGCGCGCGCGCGTGTGTGTGTGTGTGTGTGTGCGCGCGCGCGCGTGTGTGTGTGTGTGTGTGTGTGTGTGTGTGTGTGTGTGTGTGTGTGTGTGTGTGTGTGTGTGTGTGTGTGTGTGTGTGTGTGTGTGTGTGTGTGTGTGTGTGTGTGTCTGAACACAAACCCAACTCGGCCTAACGAAGTATTCAATGATTATAATTCCCGCGCTTTTCATGAGACCTCCCATACATCTGACAAGCTATGTTTTCGAATCGTCTGTGGTCATATAGGGCCTGCTGGGAGGCAGACGTTATCTCCTGCTTGCCCAACACGCGCTCGAGTGGGATCAATTTGACCGCCCCGCCGGAAGGTTTTTTTAAGAAAAACTTCCGGACCGTGCTTCGTGGCCGCCCCAAATTTTTCATAGCTGTAGACTTAAGTTGTTAAGAGCATTTGAGAGGATTATTGTGCATGTAAATGAAACAGTATTAATGATCTTATTCCTCGTAGAATACACAGGAATGGAGAGATAGGATGTGACATTTCGGCTGGATGCTTTGATCGAGACGAATATCAGTAGTAAATTCAAAGTTGCCTGCCAGTGCTACTCGATTTTTCTTCTTTTTTTTAACAAAAAAACTTAAGAACCTGAGACATTTGCGTCACAAACCTGAAAAGTCGAGTAGGGTTTGCTACTGATATTCGTTTCAAAAAAGCCACGTAGCCAAAACACACATCTATCTCTCAATTCCCCTATTTATTCTACCAGGAATAAGGCTATTAATACTGTCTCACATATAGCTGTAGACAAATAAATAGCAATTTTTCATATAAAAAACTTAGATGTACCTTATAAAGTCGCTGACCTATCGCATGTCAAATCAAGTTCATGGAATCAGCGAAGGCGATTTTCTGTCCTTCATGCTTCCAGTCCTTTAACCTGGTGCAACAAATGTCAACTGTTAATAACGGACTGTCAGACAAAACTATGCCCGTTTGGGATGTTTTCTTATGTAAACAAGTACCGAATAAACAGATTCCACTGGCCTCGGGTCAGGTATGAAGGTCAGACAAAGGTCAAAACCGACCGGTTTTTGTACCCGACAGCTTGCTGTACGGGGTAGTTTCTGGTGTCCACAGGGACCGCATACTACACCTTCCATGTACTTCTTAAGGGTCAGAATAGGTTACTGACCTCAAAAGACCGAAATCAACATTTTGTTTTGGGAATATGCCGTTTAGAGTAAGCCTTGAGCTTGATCAAAGGCAAAAATTGAGCGGGCATTATACGATTTTGGTCACCACGACCTTCTAAAAATCAAACAAGGTCACTGACCTTAAATGATCACCAGTGACTGTGTGCTTAGAACAGGTGTCTAGGATAAGCGCGGATGCGTGAAAAGGTCCGGGGCACTTTGGACGTTGACACAAGTGAGCTCACACACAGGCCAACACACCCCAGTCTGAACCGTAAATCTGCTCGCAGTGTGCCCAGGCTGATTTGTCAGACCCTCTTCGGTGTGCCCAGTCTGACCTGTGCGTCCGCGTCGGTGAACTTGGAGCACGACTGTTGTTTGTTGATGATCTGCGCCACTCCGATGACGTCGTCGGCCTGGTTCGTCACGGGCATGCAAAGCAGCGAGCCCGTCTTGTAGCCGGTCATCTCGTCCACCTCCGGGCTGAACCGACTGTCCTGACGACGCAGGCGGCACACACACGTACACACACGCGTTACAAACGTTAGGTCCCGACGCAGGCGGCACACACGTACACACACGCGTTACAAACGTTAGGTCCCGACGCAGGCGGCACACACGTACACACACGCGTTACAAACGTTAGGCCCCGACGCAGGCGGCACTCACACGTACACACACGCGTTACAAATGTTAGGTCCCGACGCAGGCGGCACACACACGTACACACACGCGTTGCAAACGTTAGGTCCCGACGCAGGCGGCACTACTCCTACTCCTACACTACTACTACACCTACTACTCCTACTCCTGCCGGCAGCAGGCAGAGTGCAACGGCAGGCAGTGTTTGGACAACACACAAATATCGAAAACGACAAAATGTCGAACGCAAAAATATGAACAGCAAGAAGTCGACAGGGATACAAGTCGAAGCTGAAAGAAGACGAATGATAAATGTCAGCATGGATAACGGATAAAAGTCAACAGCGATAAAAATCAAAGCGGCAAAAAGTCCGATGACAAAAAGTCTACCTGGAAAAATAGAAACGGTGAAAGGCCCCAAACGGATAGGATTCGACAGGCGTGTATGTCGATTTATATTATTTTGTGAGGGCCCTGGATCCCCCCCCCATGTTGACCTGCTCTCCGGTATCGCCTCGGGCCCCAATGTTTTTGGCCGTAGTACTACAAAAACACGTGGGTGAAAGGTGACCATAACACACAAGCTATCTTCTTTGATCTTTTTGCCCAGTGGCGTCTCGTACCACTCTCATAACAAAAAGTCATGGCTACTCTCACCACAAGATACAAATCGTGACAGCTGAGCGGATAAACGATGCAATAAGCTTCATATACCTAGCGTCATAAAACTTGCAATGGTTTGTGTGGTTACAGGAAAAAGCTCTGGAATATGGGAATGACCTAAGTCCTTCATAGCTAACCACGTCCCTGTCCCCCACAACCAAAATGCGTGCCGCCTCCCATGGCCACCATAGAAGAGCGCCATCGGTGCGCTATGGTAGTCTCTAAAGGGGCGCCTTCACGTGCCGATAGGAACAGACGCGTACCTCCGGTGTCTGTTCCCTGTATCCAGCCATGCATGACTTTTGTACCTCTTGAATTAGACTTATAAATCATATAAAGATTTAAAACGTATATTGTGTTTTATCAAAATAAAATGGACTAAATCCGGTGACAGAAAATGGCGGGGGGGGGGAGCGGTAGGTTGTCGGACCTTCGGTTCGGCCCCGCAATAATTTACAAAAATTGACAGCCCTGTCTGCAAAGACGAAAGGAAGAATAACACTTAGAGTCGGGGAATCGAATCAACAATGGGAACAACAAACGAGGGGCTGGTGTTGGTAAAACAATTGATGGCAACCAGAGAACAAGGGTCTAGTGTTTGTGAAAGCCAGTAGGAATCAAGTACTGGGCTCAAGTGTTTGTAAAAAACAATACAGTGGGAGCCAGAAAGCCACGTTATAAATTGTGAAAGAGCCACTGAGGTCAAAGAATCAGGATCCTGTGTTTGGAGCACACCCAATACGTTCATTAACTCATGTGTTCATTTACAAAAAGAACAGTGAGAACCAGGAGCCGGCGTTGCAAAGCAGCCAGTACGGTTCAGAGGCCAGGGGTAGTTTTTTATGAAATAACTAGCAGGACCCAACAACCCAGATCTCGTTTTCAGAAGGGGAAATTGGGAAGCGGGCACGTGTCTATCCAGCACCAGGACCGGTGAAAACAGGGATTGGCGCCAGGCGTCGTCGCTGACTGCCGCATCAGGATACTGGCAGGGTACCCACAGCAGATCGGCCCCCAACTAGCCCTGGGGCACATTCCGTATGGCTCGGAGCCCTGGGGCACATTCCGTATGGCTCGGTGGTTAAAGCTCGAGGCGGGCTGGCAGCCAGAAGCGTTTGTTGGGTGAGCACGGGCGGACCAAATTAGAGGAGCCAGGTATGGAAGTGGACGCCCTTGATTACCTACGGAATCTTCTGATTCGAGTTTTAACCCGGTTGGCTTTTATTCATTCTCACTTCTCGTGCTCCGACTTGTTCTGATTCGAACTTTATCCCTATCGACTTTTACCCTTTCGACTATTTTTCGCTCGTCGGCAGATCATAGATCTGTTTGACCTTTTCCATATGATGTTTCCATTCAACCCTTTGGCTCAACCACGGCAGTACAGGTGTCAAGTATAGCATATCAAAGCTTTGAAATAAACGGGTGAGACGTTGCCTCGAAAGAAGCAACCAAAGCGGAAGTGGTACTAACAGGGTAGGCGTCATTCTGATCCACTGTGTACTGGGAACGTAGTTTCAACTCTAGGCATGCATTCAGAAAAATTGCCAGATTGGTGAGTGTAACTGTAAGTCACTTTTCCTACAGCTGGAAACAACCATGTTGAGTGGCGTGGCCATTGTTACCATCGTCCGGATAATGAACAGGTCAACATTGTTCTTATATGTTATTCCGTATCACTTTTCCTCGATCATTTCAAGTTTTGTCACCGAGCACCTAAGCTTGCCCTGTCACAACATACAAGTCTACTGACGTCCCCCACTCACCTGGTACGCGTCTGCCAGGTTCACCACCTCCTTTGTCTGGGCCACATAGCCTGCAATGCCTTTGCCAAATGGAATGCGTATCTCGCCCGCCGGCTTCATCTGAACATTGGCTGGAACCAAGAGCCCGTCAACAGCTGACTCGATAATGCGACGTGATTATTTCAGCCACGGATCCATTTGGTATTCCTAAACAGACAGAAGCTAGTGATAACCACCGAATGATAAGCTCGCAGTTAATGGACCATGGTACACACTAAAAATTACATGTGCTCAGAGTCCCGTATAGTGAAAAATCGTAGCAAAATAATATCATCACTGTCAACACATACGGATAAGTATGTATATATATATATATATATATATATATATATATATATATATATATATATATATATATATATATATATATGTGTGTGTGTGTGTGTGTGTGTGTGTGTGTGTGTGTGTGTGTGTGTGTGTGTGTGTGTGTGTGTGTGTGTGTGTGTGTGTGTGTGTGTGTGTGTGTGTGTGTGTGTGTGTGTGTGTGTGTGTGTGTGTGTGTGTGTGTGTGTGTGTGTGTGTGTGTGTGTGTGTGTTTATCATAAGGTGCGTGATCGACATAGAGACCCAGGCAAGCACAAGAACAGATAAGCCGTTATAACGCAAGTGAATAAGGTGATTGCCAAGACCGGTAATGAAAAGATTACGACGAAATTACTAATGCAGAATTCTTTTGGTAGGCCGTTTTCAAGATGAAACTTAAAAACTTGCGCAGGAAAGGGCTCCTAAGTGATATATGCACATAGTAGTTAAGCATCCTCAGGTTTCTTAACGTTTTCTGTTTACTTGACCCCGCTCACTCCGGGCCATGAGCACAACGCATGGTGCATGCTATCTAGATAATCTTGGGTAACCAAAACCTTCAAATTTATTGAAAGTCAATGGTTAGGATAAAGGCACCCAATTCATAGCACCGATAAACCGGGAGATCAAGACCTCTCTTTATTGCATCATTTAAAACTTGCATTTTTTAATCATTTGGGTGCGCGGTAACTCTTAAGAATATCTTTACTTGGATGATAAATGGATAAGCATGCGTGGATAGCCAAAATGTTGTGTGAAAGAGCAGTGGAAGGTAGATCAGTTCAAGGGCTCCTCGGTGAGCGTCTGCATGCCTACACCAGACTGTCGCCGATTCCAGCTGTTTGCCAGCGATGGCCAACTGTCTAGTGTCATCCGCAGTGTCGACTCATGTCCTACGCCTGGCTTGCTAGGATCACTGCACTGTTTGGAGCCGGACCGGCGAGCTGGCGGTGTCTCCTCACCTGATCCGTCCTCGTCGTCGCCCATCACGTCGAACACCTTGGCCACCAGGTAGCGGTGGCGGCGCGAGCCCTTGGCGAGGAACAGGCTGCCACGGTCCGCGTTCGTCAGCACGCCCACGTTCTTCATAATCTTACGGCACAACTGGTCGATATCGAACTCGGTGGCGATGTCACGGATGAGCTCGATCATGAGCTCGTGCTCGTCGAGCGCGGCGCTGGTGGCGAGCGAACTGACGCTGGCCTGTGGCGAGCCGCGCCGCTCCAGCAGGTCGCGGAAGAGCTCGTCCGTGATCGAGTTACGGCTGCGGGTCATGAGCGGCGGCGCTGAGAGGCCGGCGCTGGCCGCCGGGCGCGGCCGCTCACGCCGCTGTAGCCACTGCTCGACGAACTGGGGCCGCTCGGTGAGGAATGCGCTGACCTGCTCCTCAGAGACCGGCGGTCGCTCCTCTGGCGGCTGGCTCATGGTGCTCAGGTGCCGGTCCAGAGTGTGCTCACGCCCACATGCCTGCCGGTGCAACAGCGTTTTACATCGATATGTACCGTCAGAAAAGCCGTTTAGTGGGAACAAACCGCAAACAATATGTCGTCAGCAGTAATGACAACAGCATGTATCTTCATACTCGGAGTATTTCAATGAACGTCGTCTGTCAATATGAATCACGGTTTGTTCGGTTCATTGTTGTATTGCATTTATGTTAAGGCCATATTTCAGTTAGATTTTATCTTGCATTTATGATTCAGTTAGATCAATGTCGGATAGTTCACCACGCCACAAATTAAGACAAACGGCGTGATAACATACATGTAAGCAAAGGATTGGTACATATGTTGTAAGACTTGAATCTAGGCACCTCTCCCCCCCCAAAAAGAGCAAGACAGAACACAGTTGTGTTGTGGTGTGCGCGTGTTATATTAATTTGAGCATGATAAAATCATTGTATTGATAGCTTGTAATGATCGTTAGTTGTTGGACCTAGGGCCTGCTAATATGATCATAAACGTCTTTTGTGACGTAATGCTGCTGAACAAAAACCACTGAAAACTTACCGTTACCGTACCGTAAGTTGCCAACATATATCCGGATGTTTCGGGCAGGGACGCTCATCCCGCCCGTTTGCTGCGTTTTTATTCAGATGACTTATTGGGTATATGGCACGGGTGTCGATTTGTGCTTTTTGGGTATGCCAATGTCACCCCCAAATGTCCGCTTTGACCCTCCAACGGTAAGCTAGCCCCGCACCTTCTGGAGCCGAAGCATAAGCGGGGCAGTACAGATGGGAAATCAAAATTATGTCAGTTCGAAAGAATGTTTCTACTAATCATTTCACCAATAAAAGGACAAAAAACCGTGATGTCATGTTCAGTTGAATGCAGCTGACTAAGGTAGTCATATCCTGAAAGCTTCGCGTTCGTACCGTGCTTTCTTCGGTATTTTTTATTGCATGATAAACGCTCTTGATTACACGATTAATGTGTCTTGTTGACTCCGATATAATTTTGTACTACTGTCTAAGTGTTTTTGCATTATTAAATGCGGTTTAAACGTGCACACACTGCAGCAAGCTGCGGTATTTTGTCACGATAAGATACAGTGTCCTATGGGAAATTGGAAACGGGCAGGTCAAATGTTGGCACCCAGAAGCGTGAACAAGTTTTTAGCCGGCAACGTTCGAAAGGGACATTGAAATGTGCCAACCTCCAATTCCACGTGAATGTCAGATGGAGCAGTTATGAAAACTTGACGATCAACA
Source organism: Pollicipes pollicipes (assembly GCF_011947565.3). Classification (NCBI taxonomy): domain Eukaryota; kingdom Metazoa; phylum Arthropoda; class Thecostraca; order Pollicipedomorpha; family Pollicipedidae; genus Pollicipes; species Pollicipes pollicipes. The sequence continues at coordinate 105,695 of NW_023597080.1, forward strand.
CCAGGCGACTAAGCCGATAGCGGCAGTCGTCTGACAATGACCACCAAAGCAGCATTAGCCGTGTCAAACATGCCTAACGCGAGTGCTGCGTCGCAGTCTGCAGCCCGTCTTACGGCTTCCAGCTGGAGGTTTCCGTGGCAGCTTTTAATGGTAACGCACATCAACTTACGCTCTTCACTCCTAAAGCCACGTCCAAAAACGTCTGAAACCACATCACATCGACCCTGTGTCGATTACCGAAGCATGGTATTGATCGATTACCGAAGCATGGTATTGGTGATCGATGCCAAACCAGACGGTGATAATTCCCAACGACGTCTTCCGCCGAGGCAGAGTGAGGTAAGCGGGTTAAAGCAGTGCTGTAGTTTTCTAATCATTTGACTGCAAGTCAAACTACCTTGTGCTCAGAGAAAAGTGGGTCAAATTGGGAGGATGCATATTTTTAGTACAGTGAAAGCTAGGGCTTTCCAACTCAGCCCCCCCCCCCCCCCACCTTTTTTGCAAAGCTACATGTCTGCGGTCAAGGCTGAACGGCCGTGACACGTGACGGATTGGCAAGCGGATTACTGCAGCGTCAGGTCTAGGATTCAGGGCCCATTCCTAGAGCAGGGACAGGGCTGGTGCCCACGATTTACGTGGGTCAGAGCCGCTGAGACAATGAAGGGCTCTCTGTCGATCTGAGGACCACAGTGCATGACAAGGGTCACGTGTGGCAAAGAGCCCAGAATGGGCCTGAGGCAGCGTTTGAGCGGACTCGCAGAAGGGCCTTCGATCAGATGCCTGATTGGAAGGTACGAAGGGCTCGCTGCAGGTCACAATAAGGGACCCTAGTCTACAGCACCGGACCCTGAAATGTCAATCAAAGAGCTCTCGCACCGTTTGGGAACACCCTGGGACGATGAAGGCCTCTATTTTGATCAGAGGCCACCAACAGCGAAAAGTTGGCTCCGTGTCGATCTGAGACCTGGGAGTCCATTTCCCAAGCTGGGACACGCCATTCGCATTGGTTCGGATCTCTGGAACAATGAGGGACGTGCGCCGGTCAGGAGCCCACAGTGCCTAACAGAGGGTTCTGTGTCGGTAAGAGGCTCTGAGTCGGCCAGGGTAACACCTGCTGAACAGGGACAAAGACTCGACCCAGAATGCTAGAGAGTCTCTTGCATTGGTCGGGGACCTCAAGCAATGAAAGTGGATATGATTATTTACGATGAGAGTCCACAATGAGACAACAGAAGGTTATGTCCATGTTTCAGTCAGTCAGGGGTTTCATCGCAGCCCTCAACACCGTTTCTGCCAGAGGCCCGTCATGGTGAACTGGAGTATCTGTGCCAATGATTGGACACCTGCGCCGATAATGGGTATGTGTTGCGTCATTGAGAGCCCCTGCTTCGATCCAGACACAAATTTCCGGGTCAGGGGGCCTCCGGCGCCAGGCAGACGACCAAGTTGCACGCCGTTCCGCCAGAATTCCCAATACAGCCCCACACATACAGCCCCCGTTTCACCAGGAAGGCAGCCGGTAGGCACCCCAGGCTGGAGCGTATAGCCCCTTCAGCACCTGACCGGGACACGGCATGGGCCCAAGTATTCTACCCACTGATCCCTTGCTGGGAAAAAGGTAAGGGGTTTCCTTGGCGTTAAATAGGCGGGCCAAAATCACATAAATGATAATAAAAAGGCGCACACAAACAAGTTCATCCATCCAGGAGTGCCACTTTGTATGCTGTCGAAGTGCCTCAGCCTCCCCCCCCCCCCCCCTCCTTCCCCAAAATGCTGACTTAAAGAGAATGTTCCACATTTGAAGCTACAAAAAGCGTCAGATGTGATAAAGTCAGCTACGTTACTAGTGTTGGTGCATTTTTAAGCGGAAAAGACTGCTCTAGATGACAAAATTTGTCAATTTAGTCAATATGATTCCCATTGCGTCATTCCTGGATTATGTCATGGTACGTTTGTGTGACGTTGAGGTGCTGCCAAACTACTCGTGCGAAAATGCTACGTTAATACTCAAGTGTGGTACTTCAGCTCGTTGAAAGATGACGATGGCGGTGTTGGAAATGTTCGCTGAGCCAAATATCGGTATGTGCTCGTGTTTTTGACTGATACCCGCGGTGTTTTGCACATTTGTTGTGAGTTTAAGAAGTTTACTTGTATTTGTATGCTCGGCTATGTCACTATTCTCAACCTATTTGATCAGAAGTCTCATTTCCCTGATAACTACGAGCAATGTCCAACTTCCTATATTATGTAGCGCGGAACGTGATTCGTAATTGAACATTCGTCTCTCTTATCCTCTATCTTACTTCATCCTGCATCCTCACGAAACTCCACTTGTCCGGGATAGGCTGCATGCGTCGCCCACGAGTGGGCCGAGAGCCTCATAGGAAGGGGGACCGCGACCGGGTACCCGGCGCGCATGGGTCTGCCACGAGTGGGCCGAGAGCCTCATGGGAAGGGGGAGCGCGACAGGGCACCCGGCGCGCATGGGTCTGCCACGAGTGGGCCGAGAGCCTCATGGGAAGGGGGACCCTGACCGGGTACCCGGCGCGCATGGGCCTGCCACGAGTGGGCCGAGAGCCTCATGGGAAGGGGGACCACGACCGGGTACCCGGCGCGCATGGGCCTGCCACGAGTGGGCCGAGAGCCTTATGGGAAGGGGGAGCGCGACAGGGTACCCGGCGCGCATGGGCGGGCTAAAGCTCGGCGGCGGCGGTTGGAGCCCCAGGCGCATGCAAGCCTGCCCCACTGTTAACCATTTTCCTTTATCCCATAACCCTGAAATGATCATTTCCAGTCTAAAGGGTTCTAATTAAAAAAAGAAAGCCGATCGTGATTGAAACGTGCACAGCTTGCTCAATATTGAGTGAAAACCAAGAGATGTCCACTAGAGTTGCACATTGCGCTCACGGATTGGAAGGGCCCAACGAAAATACTATTATGAACGTTGAAAGCCGCATGGCCTACGGGGTGGCGGGTTTGAATGGCGTTACTATTGTGTTATGCATGCCTAAACGGTCTTGAGATAGTCAGCACGAAGAAGTCGCACATCTTCGCTGGCTTTATGTTAAGAAACTAGAGGGTATCAGGTTCCAAAACGACAGGACTGTGAGCTGCAAGAAATTATCTACCAAAAAAAAATGTTCATTTCAAAACCCCGTAGAATGTGGAACACTCTCTTTAATCTACTTTAAAGCTCTTCTGAATCCCACCCCAAATGCACATGAGCGGGAAAGGAAACATTGCGCCAATTCAATGCAGCTAGTGTCTGAACCGTGGGTACAGCACAGGCCCTCAACGCATCACGATCTGTAGCATAATATTTATATAGCATCATTATAATTGTCACACTGGCTTCAAAAGGGAAGGAGTTCCGCAACAACAATGCAGTTTGGAAACCGACGATATATTTGTTTTTAAGCCCAATTTTGACATCAAAGACACAAACCAAAATGAACGAAATCCGGGAGCTATCAGGACTTGACGGCAGGTGAGTTCAACTTAGTTGGCTCAGCTCCCCCCCCCCCCCTCTCATTTTACGAAGTTACATGCTGCTCCGTTCATCCATACTCCGGAGCAGCATGGCAAGCAAATTGCTTTTTAAAAAACTGTGAGCCTGCATACTCGCAATCTTCGAAGCAAGAGCAGGGATGGCCGAGGTTGCAGTTTCAGCGGGTGCCTGACACACGAGAACATCCGTCGTAAAATGATACCTCTACAAGTCTTTCAAAATGAATTTGTACGGCTTAAAAAATCGACTAGGGAGTAGACTTTGCATGGGAAAATTTGAAGATGCCCCTGAACAGATGAAAAGCGCCAGCAGCAAGAAAAGAGGGATATCTGTCTACTTGCTTAGTTCCAAAACCAAAGTCCAGCGCCGGTTCGTAGAGCTGTGAAAACTAATCCGTTCCTATTATAGATTTGTAAATTGCGCAGGTGAAACATTCCCCCAGACTACATTCTACACGCTCCCATTGACATCCCACAGCGTTCTCAGGTGCTTCTTTCAAAGACGTTGCCGTTTTCTTCCGCTTGCCGAGACTGGAACGCCGGGCATCGGGGTTTTCATTCCAGGGCTTGCGTGGTCAAAGCTGCGTCACGCAGTTATTTGACTTCTCGGTTCTGAACTAAGATTGAACCTTCACAGACGAGCTGAGTCATTGAGGAGCCAGCTCATCTAGCAACGTCATTACAATCAGCCTGCGCTGCGCGTGACATTGACAATATGGTCGTTTCAGTTCCTATACATTTGAGCTGAAGCGGGTTAGAGTCGCTTTCCCCTCAGTGGCGTAACAGCTTGGAATAGTGTTTCCCCGAACTACAGCTGGCTCGCAATGCGTGTTTGATGAAGTGAGCGGGGAAAGATATTATCAAGAGACGAGTATGTGCTCAAGCGTTTTGGGAAAGGTGAAAAAACATTTTTTGAAGTGATGCGTGGAGAACTGCTTAAGCTCTATTTTACATTAACTCAAATGCATATGGTTGACTGATGACGTTTTTGGAATGTCGAGAAGCCTCATGTAAATGGGATGCAATGTCATACAAAGTGTGGACACTATTCTTGTGGATGCATAAATACACACACACACCAAAAAACGACAGAATTACATAATGACGACTTGTGTATATGTTTTTCGGTTCAGTTTGCAAGAGACAGATGCGATGGTACCCCTCCGGCTTCACAAAACAAGTAAGTTTATACGAAGCTGACGCAAACTGCCAACATTCCACATGTTATTGCTGTGGCTGCCCACATGACCTTATAGAAATATCTAGCAAGTTTAGTTTGCATATATATATATATATATATATATATATATATATATATATATATATATTATACTTATAATGGATAGCCAGAAACGAGAACATAAGTTGTAAGACTATGCCCGATATTTTCTCGTACCTGCTCCCTCCCCTCTTCCGTGCCCCCTCTGGCGACTTCAGACGCTCTGCCTCGCCTCATCATTTTGAGAAATCGACACCCGTGATATATGGTGAATAGTGGAAAACTGCAAACTACCTGTCAGTTGTTTTGAACGGAGCTGTACAAAAAAGTAAGTGATTGAATGATCTCTACGTTCACTGTCAGTTACTGACTTGAATTTTGCAGAAAGAGAACAGTTAGCAAGTCTGTTTATTTGACTGCTGCTTTTGAGAGCGCAAACAAAGGCGGCCTGCGGGCGGAGTCAGAGAAAGCTGCGCCGGAGAATTTTGCCCTTGGAATAGGACTCGTAGTTTTCGTCCCAGTAGACCCGTATCGATCCAAGAGACGCGGTACACTAACGTAAGATGTGCGATAACAACAGGAGATGGTTACCACTAGAAAATACATATTGCATAACGATGGTAAGGTATCAGTACACCAGCTATTGTACTTTGCTATCCAGTTATAACAAAAGTCAGCTCTCTGACTCCATTTGCCGCGAATGGCAAATACCGTGGGCTCAGTTTAAAGCAGCCAATCGGTTTCGAGTCCCATGTGAGACGTCGTATTTCATGAGGGACCTGTGATCACCGGGTGGCCACATTGCATTGAATGTTATGTTAATACCCCCGATGTCTTAGAAAACAGCCTGAGGAAAGACCATACCATAGTTCAGGCTGCATGGTTGGCAGAGTCAGTGTCCATGCGACAAGCAACTCTTAATGACTTCAATCTCAAACCCACTCGAGCAAAGTCATAGAGCGAAGTTATGAAATCGATAAAAGATGAAAGCAAATTTATCAGTCTTAATAGCATTACGCTCCTGCCTCGTGGCTGGTTATTGTCTCGACTTATTTACCACATTAGTAACGGGCTTATTGCGTCACCAACCATTTTCGACATTACGCCAATACGTGCCTGAAGCTGCGTGACATGCGCGCACTGTACCCAGCGACTAAGGGCTCTGCAGGCAGCTCACCTGTCTCTGCTGATCCTGCTGCAGCTCAAGCCGTTGTCCCCTTTGCTGTCCTTACTGTTCTTGGTGATTCAGATCCGGCTCCTATCCCGCTGTCGCTCGTACTTCCTGAAATACCTGCTGATTCTGCAATTGATTCGACCGCTACACCTGTTGCTGGCTTGCTCTAGCGCCTTCTCCCCTCCCCGTTTGGACCACGTTTGCCACCACCGCTATCGCCCCAGCTTCCACTCTGTCAGGCCGCTGCTCGGGCTGATGCTCCAGTTGCTGCTTCAACTGCCGTTCCAGCTGCCGCTCCAGCTGCGGCTGCCGCCGGCGCGCCGCTCCGCCGCTGCTGGCACGCGCCCTGCTGTCGGCACTGGCACTGCTCTCCCGTTGGCGCCGGCACGGCTCTCTCGTCGGCGCCGGCACTGCTCTCTCGTCGGCGCCTACGCTGCCCTGTCGTCGGCGCCGGCGCCGAATCGGCCGACAGGTCGCGGTCGCTGGATGGCCAGTAACGATTTTATCCCGCTCCTCTTATGGAGCCAAATGCATTCCAGACTGGCCGCCCTGGTTCGTGTCTGTTGAGCCAGACACGTCATGGTTAGTTGCCCATCGATTGGCGGCCTGCCTCCGCCAACAGCCCTGTTGCAGCCGTCGTTTCGGTGGCCTGCCTCTCCCAACATTCCTATTGCAGCTGTCGTTTCGGTGGCCTGCCTTTCCCAACATTCCTGTTACAGCTGTCGTTTCGGCGGCTTGCTTCTCCCAACACCCCTGTTGCAGCCGTCGCTTCGGTGGCCTGCCTCTCCCAACAGCCCTGTTGCAGCTGTCGTTTCGGTGGCCCGCCTTTCCCAACATTCCTGTTGCAGCTGTCGTTTCGGCGGCTTGCTTCTCCCAACACCCCTGTTGCAGCCGTCGTTTCGGCGGGCTTCCTCCCCCAGCACCCCTGTTTCAGATGTTGTCTCAGTGGCCTGCCTCCCTCAACACCCCTGTTGCAGCTGTCGTCTCAGTATCAGAAATTTAATGCACAGAAGCCAGGGTTATGCGGACTGGATATGGCACAGCCTTCGCCGCGACAGACGGCTATACTCTGCGCAGGCTCGCACGCCATGCATTGATTGTGCCCCTACACGAGCACCCACCTCCGGAGCATGTAAGGATGTGTGGCTGGAAGGGCAGGCAGACCAACCTCTCGCAAGGTGAAAGCGGTCCATCAGTTTGTTTTTTTGTTTCTGTCCAGAAATTGGTACCTCGATGGTTGATGCCACCTGCTATTCCATAAGCATCACTTCAGTTTCCAGAAAACATGATGGTAACGTCGGGACAGAACAAATCTCCGAGACAAATCCGCATTCTGTATAGCGGACGTGGTGGCACCGCACGGTCTCCAGGCAACCCTCTACGAGAGCCCGACTACACTCGGGACGTGGTGGCACCGCATAGTCTCCAGACAACGCTCTACGAGAGCCCGACTGAACTCGGGACGTGGTGGCACCGCATAGTCTCCAGACAACGCTCTACGAGAGCCCGACTAAACTCGGGACGTGGTGGCACCGCATAGTCTCCAGACAACGCTCTACGAGAGCCCGACTGAACTCGGGACGTGGTGGCACCGCAAAGTCTCCAGACAACGCTCTACGAGAGCCCGACTGAACTCGGGACGTGCGGTCAGCCTAGTACGGAACAGCTGTGCTCTTTTGCGGCACCCTAGTGAAACGGACGGCGCGTGTGTTCCTGGCGGTTAGGCATTATACAGCGGCTTCAGCGACCACGGCCGTCTCATGCTGATCACCGTTTCGACTTTCCCCCATACCTGCCTCATAGCTGTGCAAACGGAGTCCTTATGTCTGAAAGAGCTGCACTTCCTCGGCCTTTGTTTTTCGAATCCTGTATAGGCGCAGTTAAGCATGTATACAGTGAACCATCATGCATGCACTGAGCATGAATGTGCTCACACACAAATCTTTGCGGGACCACTATGGCCTAAATTTATAGGCTAAGTAGTGTCATGTGCAATCAATGCGCCCAAGTCACGAATTCTTGACATAATTCCATCAGCAGGGAAGAGTGGGACATTCTGTTACTGTGGTGTGTTGATACATGGCCGACTTCTCTTCAAATAATCCACGAGATGTCTTACCAATCGATTATGTGCATTATGTTGCCATAGCAACCTCCTCGTGTGCGCTTTGGGACAGAGGTCGGCTCGCGTGGAAAGTAGCGACACATAAGTCGCGCTGCCAGTCGTGCCGTGTTTATCGGAAATCGTGGTCTGTTTGCCTGTGATACGTGCCTGCTTCCACACAGGAATGCGTGCCTTCAGTTTGCCAAGTCTTCATGACTGTCTCTGCGTCAACGTCGACGGACAATCTGTTTTTCTGCGCGCTATTGGTTCTCGGAGCATGTGACAGGTTGATGGGGGAGGGACTAAACGGTCGAACAAACCTGTTGACAGCCCCATGCCCCGAGCGTGTTGCACCGGTTGGCATGAAATCTTCATTAATCGATGACCCATAGTCAATATCCTATCCTTTCCGACACATGGCGACCTTTGGCCAGGCGGGAGGTCATCAGAAACGGCCAAAATTACCAAATTGGCTGCGGACAACTCCATGCCTCGAGCCTGTTGCACCGATTGGCATGAAACCTCCACCAATCCATACCCCATGGTCGATATACTATCCTTTCCAGAGCATGCTGAATTTGAGAGAGGGCAAGGCTCACCAGAAACGGTCGAAACCACCAAAATTGGTTGCAGACAACCCAATGCTCTGGCTGTTCGCAAACTAATTCCAGGTGGTCTCGGTCGTTTTGATGACCTTTGACCTGACTCAAGGTTCTCGTGTTCTGGAAAGCATAAGATGCCGACTATGGCGTATGGACTGGTGAAGGTTTCATGCCAATCGGTGCAACAGGCTCGGGGCATGGAGTTTTTCGCAACCAATTTTAGTGGTTTGGATCGTTTTTGATGACCTTTGGACTGACGCAAGGTCACTATGTTCTGGAAAGGAAAGAATATCGGCTATGACGCATTGGTTGGTGAGGATTTTCTGTCAATTGGCGCCATAGGCTTGGATTATGAAGTTGTTGGCAAGCCTTTTCCCGTTTTGTTGTTGTTGTATTTTTGGTGGCCTTTCACCTGACCCAATGTCACCATGTTCTGGAAATGACAGGTCATCGACCAAGCGGCATCGAATGGTGAAGGCATCATGTCAATCGGTGCCATAGGCTCGGACATGGGGCTGTAACCAGGTTTGGTCGGCCGTTTAGTCCCTCACGGTAATTAGCGCCCACAAGCGCCGCACAGCGCAACGTTTGGTACGAGCCATACAACGTATTGTGGTGGCAAAACAAAATGCTCAAAATGTAAAAATGACACATCAGTGCACTTGAGCCACAAGTGTGGACGATGAAACTTGTGTAGGATGTTCACGAAGAAGTTCACAATGTTATGCTCAGGATGTCTGGGCTGGTTTTCCCAAAATGCTGCCAGATATTTACAGAGCAGGAACCACCGCACCCAAGATGAAACAACGCAACAAAAGTTAACAATCATGGGTTGCTTTTATAACAACATGTTTATTTCAGAGGTTGACGTTAGACATGAATTTTACCCAGCGATGCCATCCCAGAAGTAGGCGCTTCAGCCAACCGTTTTTAGATTAGCCATGCTGGCAAAAGCAAAGATAATGGTGTTTTGAATGTTGACATTCATGACGCAGTAAGCGTGCGGACCTCAAAGAAAAGCTCCACATTTTAAGATATGGAAGCAAGCATCAGATGTCATGAAAAACTCACTTTGGTTTACGTTTCATTGGAAAGGACTGCTCGTGACAACAAAACTACTCTGTGTAGTGAATACGCTCCTCAGTACGTCACTATTTGATGGTGTCATAGAACGTTTGTATGACGATGAAGTACTGCTAAACTAGTGCAAAATCGTCACTTGTACTTCAAACGCGTCGAGAAATGGCAGCATGGGCTGGAAGTGTTCGCTGAGTCGAATATAGTGCATGCTCGTGTTCTGGTCATTTCTTGTGGTATTCTTGCATATTCATTCGTGAGCTTAAATACCATTTGTGTTGTTATACTCGGCTATGGCGATATTCTTAGGCTATGCGACTGCAAACCTTTCTTTCGTGATAATCAGCAAGTGAAGAAGCTGTGACCAACTTTTCTTATTACGCAGCACAAAATTTGATTCGTGACTGAAGCGTGCGCAGCCCGCCCGCCCGTTGTTTGAGACCCAATTGATGTCTACTTAATTTGGAAATCCCGCCCACGGACACCAGATCTGACCGACTGGGCGATGCCGGATGAATTGTTCCCAGTGTTGAGTGCCCCCTGGCCGGCGGGGGAGTATTTTGCCCAGGCCTGTCTACGGCCGCTGCGGGGCACTCGGCCGAAAGGTGGCGCTTAACCGCCGGCCAGCCAGGCAGTGTAGGTCTGAGGGTATGACGTCTTACCCTCCGCGGCTCTCGCGGCTGCTTGGGAGCAGCCACGAGAGAACTTCAACAGAAGTGGTGTGTGTCGGAGAAAACTTGTGCACTCTTTTCTTTCCAACCAGAGGTCTCGTAAAGGTTTCATAGGAGTGTTAGTTAGGTGTGCTCTTTATTTGACTTCACTGTACTATGGCCGAACTTGTCGGAAAATCTGAATATTTGTTCTTGTTGTGCATCAGGTTTTTATATTGTGAACGTTATGCCACGTTACAAGCGCGGGGGTCGCACGACCTCGGGTGCAAATGCCTTCAAATTTTAGCGATATTATTTCCTTACATGGAATGATGAACCTGTGCGAAAATCGGTTTTGGGGAGTACTAAACGTCCAAATCGACCCAAATGTTTCCATGCACTGTCACAGATGCAGGGTTAAAATTTCCCCGTCACAACCGGCCAAAGGATGTTTTGGGAACGACTAGATCATAATACAGAGGTTTTTGGGAGGGCCATGGCGCTTTGCCTCCTCCCCTCCTAAATATGCCTCTGCATGCTACAAACAAGTAAGATGAGACTTTTGAATCTGATTTCTGCTCCAACATTTCCACTAAGTGTAAAACAATGGCACAGCCAGTTCCAATATAGAAATTATTCACTAGTGTATTCGGAGCGAAATAATGCGTGCTATGAAACGGTATAGCGACCAACCAAGAACATGCTTGCTTGAGTTACGCACAAAATTGGGCCAGCTATTTTCCCTAGCAACTGGCTAAATCGCAAATAATTTTTACTAGCAACAAATAGTATCCTCAAAAAGAATGGAATGATAAAATGCATGTAACAGAATATTGAAGCAACATATCAAGGTGATTAAAAAGTTACAGCATTTGCCTTGGCTTAAATATCCAATGAAAGTTTCCCGGTCACCTGTCCAATATCATAATACTGTTCTTGTCATTTCAATTAATGATGTGACGTGTCCGCTATCCACTATTATGTACATGCAAGATTGAGCATTCATCCATTTGTATTGTGAAAAAGAAAATATATTTACGGTTAATGGCAGACATGTCTCCGAAATGTCAACACAAGTAACGCCACCAATAAGTCGTCCTCGTCAGACTCATCTCCCCTTGGTTCTCTCAACACAAGTAACGCCACCAATAAGTCCCTCGTCAGACTCATCTCCCCTTGGTTCTCTCTCCATGCATTCTTCTTCCCGAACAATGCTTGCAACCTTCTCCATCGATTATTAATTTATTTTGAATTATCCCCACTCTGATATCAGAGTAGCTGCGCAAAGGTAAGCGACAGTGGACGGTGTGGTGATTTGTTGCGTTGTCCACTAAATTAATAGCATATGCAGTAATCGTAACACATGCAGAAAAGAAAGAAGGCGCCTCGCGTCTCGAAGGTGTACATTATCAGCACAAGGAGGAGCTGAATAAAATATGGTATTTGTGTACGTATAAGTAGCAGCGAAAGACAAAAGTTTTCAACAAAAATGGAGTCAGCAATTGAAATGAGGAACGAAAAAGTTGCCATGAGAACGGAATGAAAAGAAGCACCCATTCTACGCGAAGGATGCATGGCGATACCAAAGCTTGTGCCACACTTCCATATACGATGGTATAAGTAGTGTACCAGGCTGAAGTTGAGTCAGAGAGTGAAGAAAAAAGGATGCTGATGTGGAAAACTTTCCCGTCAGCCCTCACATCGAAAGCTCCGTCAGCACGCATGACGTGACACATTCCAGCTGGCAGTCGTGTTGACGACAAATCGAACGTTCCAGGCAACTACCACCGCAAACACCAAATTGGCCAGCGTAATAAATGCATATTAAACACAGAGGTAGCGGGCGTGAGCTTAGGCATAGGAGCGTTTCAAAAAGTGGGGGCAAGATCAGGGCGGAGTTCAGGAACTATTTCTGGAAAGCAAACGCGATGACCAGGGGGGGGGGGGGGGTAGAGATGAAGATTATTATCGCTCTTTATTCAAAGAGCATGTTTGTTATGCTAGATATGCAGCTAGAGCTGTTTCTCACTGGTGTACCATGTTGCCTATTCGACTCATGGATGTCATTCGGCAAATAAGGCTATGAAGGTTCCCAACATTATTCGTCCATTTTAATATTGTCTTAGGCATCTTGGGTCACTGAAGGGGCACCTGCCTCCAAAGCGTAGGTGCCAAAGTACGACCTGGACGTAGGACTGGTCGGAATTTTGAAAGTGAATCGATGGCTCACGGTGCGACAGATCTTTCATGCGCCTTCATTTCGCTGACTGCGTTTCAAAACTGCGACTGCTGACTTCATTTCGCTGACTGCGTTGTCGGAGCATTCTAAACGGAAATAAATTTGGAGGCTTGACACTGCCGACAACAACGCAACAAAAGCCATAAAACTAAAGATTGCACTTCAAAAACCAAGCTACAGAATGCAGACCCTCCTATCATATATTTTCCATCTGGGCCCTGCTTCCGTCCGCCGTCGGCGGCCACTGTCCTGGCCCGGCTGTCTCCCGTATGACTGACTGCAAACTGATGGTATGGCTGCTTTGTTGCACATTTCTGGATGAGTATTACAACCAATTGGTGTGTGAAGCACATGCTGGCCACCTGCAACAGCATCATCTTCCAAATTATCTTTCTTACACCACACCACCGTAAAAAAACTCTGGGAAGCTGCCTGCGTCAGGGATAAATTGGCCCAACGGACATTTAGTTGCCCATGACTAAGCGTAGACGACTTGATTTGCTTTTGTGTGTGGGCAGGGGCGTAGCCAGAGCCTTGCGAGGGAAACACGAGGTTGACAAAAGCCCTTCTTGTGGTGCCCCCGCCCCCCAAAAAGAAACAAAAGCCCCGCACATCGCCTACTTGCTAACAACGGACACGGTATTCTTTGTTTGTTGTTATTCTTATCTCGTAGCCAGGACAGAAACCAAAAGCTACCGCGAGATCAATTCTGCCTTGTATTTTGAAGTCAATAAACTGCAGGAATCAGACGTTGATCAACCGCGTGGAATAAATCACAGGTGCCCTTAATTTGCAATGGCTTAGTGGACTCTCTCTAAACCGATGGAACTCAGAAGCTTTCTCAGAATTTTTAGCTGTTTTCTACAGACATTAAGGACATTGCGAAGGTAGATTGTAGATCGATGATACGTTTAATACAAATTTGAAAATGAATATTTGGTTACAGATCGCGTCATCAACAACGTGCATTAACATGGCCAACGCGTGTTTTCTGGAACTGTTCAGCATTCAGTCAGAATCGATAAGTGATACAATGTATGTAACGGGGTTTTCTAACATGCGCTTGCAAAGTTTAGCAACAAAAACCTCGAAACCAGGCTTTGTAGTTTCCACTGCCCGCGGAGCGTTAACTTAATGGCTACTTTGTAGCTGCCGCCCACCGGTGGACAAAATGATAATGTTTCTGAAATAATATTTTGTAGACACTTAAATCGATTAGTAATATAATTACGTGACGCAATTTTGAGCACGCGCACTCGCAAATCTGAATAACAAAAACCCCGACGCCAGGCGTTGTAGTCTTGGTGGGCCGCGCAGTGTCGGCCTGGCAGCGTATACTGAGCCGTGGCAAATGGGTAGACGAAAATGATTAAGCTTCTGAAGGCAATACCTTTGAACGCTTCATGACATCAAACCCTGCATTCAGAGGGCCGTCTAGGCGCATGTTTCACGTGTGCGATTTTTAGACCGACGATAAGAACGGATTAATCCTTAAAGCACACCGAGGTGGTGCTGAAATCTGGTGGTGAAATGTATTCCGGGATCACATCTCGGCTGGACCCCCCCCCCCCCCCCCCACACACACACAACGGCGAATTGCCCCACGCAACACCGGCGGGGAGACTCCCTCTACGTGCCCCGAGCAGCATCTCTTATACTTCTTTCGAGCCCACCCGCAACACGATCGGCGTGCGACTCGCCGGCACCACCGCGTCCCACCCCACCGCGTCCACGGGCTAACGCATCGCCCCTGAGCCGTGACCGTTTCCTTATGTTAACACTGTCCTGGGGCGTGATCTATTGCCACATATGGTCCACCGCTACGCACTGTCCCGGGGCATGATCTATTGCCACATACGGTCCACCGCTACGCCCACCCCTGATCTTCAAAGATCATACTCTCACACCAACGTTGATACTATCCAATCACTCGACACACTCTATCCATAAAGTTGGCCCGGTTGCCGGTGCAACCCGCTGGCTGCGTCGCAGCGGCATCGTCGCAACTTCTTCCGCCGGCTGCTCAGGCCAGGCCAGGATGCTCACCGGTTCCGTCCCAGTCGCCGTCGATGCGTGCTCCGCGTTATCCGGGTTGTCAGCCAACAGCCATCTTCCATCACGCCGCCGTGCGGCGTCTCGACGACACCGACCGCGATCGCGCAGTCTCCGGCTCAGCACCACTGGCCGCGCGCCGGGTCTACAGCTGACAGGCGCTCGCACACGTGTCTGATCTGGACGTGCAGGATCTCGTCATCTGTGAAGTCATCCCAGCCGTTGGTCACTGCGTTCGCACGCCTTTTCAGCCACGCAGCGGCTGGCTGTGGCCGGCCGCTGCTCCACCGGCCTCGGGAGGCCAACCCGTCGCTCCACCGGCCGCGGAGGCTGCTCCAACCGCCCACCGGCCGCGGGAGGCTGCTCCACCGCTCCACCGCCATCTGCAACACTGGCGCTGGCGTCCGTCCACTTCCAGGCGACCGTCGACACCTGCTGCTCGCCGCTAAACTTCGCTGTAAAGTCGGCTGTATCCACCTCCAGACCTCGCTGGGTCACAGCTGCCGCCGCACAGAACCGCACGTCTGTCGGCATCCGCACGCTGATACCTCCCAGGGCAGTGATGCCACTCATGCCGAGCACGACGTCAACACCCAGCGGTTGGTCCGGCACTACCCAGACCTCGAGCGTCACTCGACGGTCCTTGGTATCAACCACCATGCTACGCTGCCGGTCCCGCAGCATCCGAGTTCCTGGCCGCCAATCGTGGCCACTCTCACCGTCCGCGGTGTCCGTTGTTGGCAGCGGCCAGCGTACACGAGCGCGTCCGTACAGCCCGCGTCCACCAGCGCCCCGACCATCCGCCCGTTCACCCACAGCCGGGTGATGGGCAGCGCGCCCCTCAATGGCGGGGAGACGGCGCTCGCGCTGACGCGGGCGTCCCCCGACTCGCTTTCCGTCCGACAGCCGCGGGCAGGCGACGGCGACATGGCCCAACTCACCGCACGTCCCGCAGCGTCGCAGTGGGCGCCTCGCCAAGCGCGTTGTCGACTCGCGGAGGCGTTCCTGCACGCGCCACGGCCGCTGCCACAGCGAAGCGTTCATCGCTAAGCACGGCCCGTGCCCGTGCGAGAAACGCTCGCTACGTCCAGCGCGACGATCCATCGCACGCCGGGATGAGCCGGGCGTCAAATAGCCCGCCTCCATCTCGCGTGACGCCCCTTCTCCCGCTAGCGCTGGCGCTCCCGCTGGCTGACGCTGGTGTCGTCGCGCCACCAGCCGTGATGGACGTCGTCACACCGTCTGCAGCCGCTGCCGGGGTCTTCGGGCATTCTGGCCGAAATAGCTTGTATTCGGAGAGCACATCTCGGCTGGGACCACCCACACACAACGGCGAACTGCCATATATGGTCCGCCGCTACATGAAACGGAAGAGTAAGGTAGAATCTCTATTGTTCATATTTATGCAACTATAGTCTGTCCAGAAGACAGATAAACCCGGCGCCCGTCGTCTGGTGGCACTTGCAGTGGCCGAAGCCATTCGGCTTGACGGAAGCTGCCACCCAGGGCATCGCTATCCTTGCGCTCGAGGTGCGGGGTGGGCATGTTCAAACCTTTGATGAAATTTTCTCACTAATCCATTCGAAAAAATAAACGCTCTCAGGAAAACTGGGAATTACCTTGCTGTTTTAAAAAAAAACTCATTTCGACTGTTCGAAATATACAACAATAATAAGGCCCATACTCTACATACCAAACTAGACCCCTTATTTGCTTGCGGGCAATGGGCCCCTTGAAGTAGAACACTAGGGCACACTATTATTCCCAATCAAGGGCTGAAGGGCCATTCCGTCCCATCGCGAAGAGTCTTCTCTGGCTGCCATTCTGGCGACACGGGGAGGGATCTCCTGGTCGATGCGGAGGCCCTTAGAAGAATATATATCATATCGCATTGTTCCCTTCCCTAACATGTGAGGCCTTGTGCACCGCGCAGCTGGCCCCGGATCACCACAGCAACCCTCACTGGCACAGCAACATCCTTGATTGCCGCAGGTGGTCACTATGTTTCATTCAGAGATGTGAAGTTCTCCCTGAACTTAGGTTGTAGATGAAATGGGGTCCAAAATTTGCATCAACATTGCTGATCTCTGCTCGTCTTAAAATGTACAAGATTCAGTCAGAATTTATTACTGATATAAAAAAACTATGTAATATGGTTCTGACCATCTGGAATCTTGACTGTAAGGTCTTAAAAAAGAAACATTCTCCAGAAAAAATTGGGGATCACACACACACCCACACACACACACACAACACACACACACACACACACACACCAACACCACACACACACACACACACACACACACACACCACACACACACACACACACACACACACCACACACACACACACACACCACCACACACACACACACACACACACACACACCACACACACACACACACACACACAAACACACACACACACACACAACACACACAGCACACACACACACACACACCACATACACACATACACACACACACACACACGCACGCACACAACACACACACACACGCGCGCCGCGCGCGCGCGGCGGAACATAAAAATACACGTAAAGAATGGGGAAAAAGTCATCTTATTATCCGTACCCACTGCTCCAAAGAGGTCTCACCCACTGACAGCGGCCGGAGCGCCGCAGCGGGCCGGAGGAAGCTGCCGAGGTAGCCAGTCCGGCGGGCGGCGGCGGCGGCGTCTGGAGCGGCCGGAGGTCCGAGCGGCCGCGCGGCGGCGGGCGGCATCCGGCTGGCCGGGAGCACGCGCTGGCGCAGGTGTCGCCTGTTGCTCGGCAGGATCCGGGCCCGCTTGACAGGCGGGTGTATACCGCCGGCGTGGGTCCGGCATCAGGGGCTGCTCCGCCCCGGTCTCAGGTGTCGGTTGCCGGGCTCTGTAGAGCCCACCTGCGAGTCGACTTGGAATGGCGAAAGGTCGTAAGCGTGTTGTTTGCACGCCGTCCGCGTGCGCCTGCGGCGCGCGGCAGGGGCGCTCTCGACGGCAAATCGGCCGCCTGATGTCGGCGGGTAGCGAACAGGTGCCGGTTGGACGCCAATCATGTCCCGCTCAGGCGGCTTGGGTAGGATCCGGGCGGGCGAGCGCGGCCGCCAGGTCCGCCAGATCGTGTTTTGTGTCCGGTCCAGTATATTGTGTCTGGCATGCAGCTATTAAAGAATCCCGTGCGTTCGGCCTGCAGCTCGTGAGGGATCCCTTGTCCGGTGTACAGCTATTGAAGAATCCCATGTGTTCGGGGCCTGCAGCTCGTGAGGGATCCATGTGTCCGGCATACAGCTCTTGAAGAATCCCATGTGTTCGGCCTGCAGCTCGTGAGGGATCCATGTGTCCGGTGTACAGCTCTTGAAAATCCCATGCGTTCGGCCTGCAGCTCGTGAGGGATCCCTGTGTCCGGTGTACAGCTCTTAAAGAATCCCATGTGTTCGGCCTGCAGCTCGTGAGGGATCCATGTGTCCGGTGTACAGCTCTTGAAGAATCCCATGTGTTCGGCCTGCAGCTCGTGAGGGATTCGTGTGTCCGGTGTACAGCTCTTGAAGAATCCAACGTGTCCGGCCTGCAGCTCGTGAAGAATCCCATGTGTCCGGTGTGCAGCTCGTGAAGGACGGTTGCGCACATCGGGCAAGGGATGACGAGACGGCGGCCGTACATCACCAGGCCGTCGTCGACGGTCAGCTGAGTATGAACGGGCCAGTAGGCACGCATTGGCAAAGGCAGATCGACATTGTTGGGTGGGAAGCCTTAAAGCACAGCGTCGAGTAGAAGGCAGCCTTCTTCGTTGAGATCTGCGGCCCCGCGCGTGTCCTGCAGGTGGATGTCGACGCACGACCCGTCGAGCGCGTGAGCCGTAATAGCCGACACGGCGGGGCGTCGACGTCTTCCGCAAGCTCACCGGCGTCGATAGGCTCTTCTTCCAGAGACCGGCTGGTCGCGTCGGCGGCTGCGAGGAGCTTCCCCTGGTGCCATTCGGTTGCAGTTCACAGTCCTGCCCTTCTTAAGACCTTAACCTTTCTAGTGTCTGAGTTACACGACGGCGAAGATGGGGGGACTATTTCGGGAGAATATTTCAAGGTCATCCTGTCACTTATGATGCCATAATAACGTCCGCCACCCAAATCCTGCCATTCCATAAGTCATGCGGTGATCAAGGCCAATAAAAGTATACTGGTCGATTTGCTCATATCTGGCGTTCGTGGTCGCGATTTCCAGACAAAACGGCCTTTAATTGGCTGTCAATCAACGTTGTGCAAGGTACGATGACGTCAGCAAACAGTGACGTGTCCAGGAATATATCTCTTATCTACAGGCGCCTTCCCTGGCTTCTTCTGCTGCACAGGGCAGCAAAAACCTTTGAGCCGGTTAGCGTTCGTTGACAGCACGACGGGGCGCGTTTGGCCACGGTACGCCAGCGTGTGCGCCGAAGATTGAGCTGGCTACCATGAGCGTCCTCTCGTGACCGGCGTCCCAGATGAAGCTTTGCTTTGAGCTCGGCAGGTGGCGCAGCGATTCCAGCAGTTCTCCCGTCTGCGATTGTGGGACTGGGAAGGACGCTGTCGCCTCGGTCAAGGCAGGGCCCGGGACGTGGTCGTCTGCTGAGACCATAAACCCGGTTACCTTAACGCTGCTCTGCACGTGCTGCGTTTTTGCCGAGTTAAGAGACGCGCCGTGAGCTCGGCATCGGGCCTGGAACGCCCGGACTGGCGATAGGTCCCACGTGTGTTTTGTTGTAGAAGATGACGTCATCGACCGTGCGTTGGATGTCGTTGAAGCTACTGGAGCATTTGTCGATGCGACGATTGTAATGTTAAATGGTGGGCGACACCGTATGGCGCGCGGAGGCACTGGCGTCTTCTGTATGGCGCGGTGAAGGTCGTGAGGGGGCGGCTGGACTCGTCCACGGACTCGTCCACGAGACACCGATGGTGTTCCTTTGCTACATTAATAACGCCGAACCATCTCGCCTCGCTTGCAGTGATTGATGCCGCGCATTCAGGTGGTGGGTTAGATTAATACGGTTCTCGCTGTACGGCTCTGTTAAGGCTGGACAGGTAGACACACAAGTGTATCTGTTTGCTCGTGTTGTTCGTCAAATGACTGCTGCGGGATGCGCTAGTCTGGCTGTCTACCCGACGGATACGACCTATTAATTAGCCGGCACACCGCCAGGTAGCAGTACGCCTGGCAGGCAAATACCGTCTTCTATGAGTACTCGTCGCTTGTGGACCCCGCAGCCAACCTGTGACGCGACAGTGAACAGAGAGTTTGGACTCGCATGAATTAACCTCCATAAAAATCCCGACCTCTCAAGGCCATCCTTCAAGGTCAAATCAAGGCTCAGAGGACGGTGAACTCCATGTCACCCAAGTCACCGGTCGATTTCAAATTTCCAAGCATTAAAATAGTTAGCGTCAAAATCGTAGCGTAAAAGATAGCGTCCGTAAAAACCCGATTTTGACCTTAAAGGGTGACCATGAAAGGTGAGGACCTCTTGATAGCCGCTAGTATCTTTGCCGGAGAAAATTCAGGTGCTTGGAAATTTGAAATCGGCATTCAGTTCTTTGGTGATATGAAATTCCCGTCTTTTGGGGGACGAAATTTATCTTGAAGAGTGACCTTGATATGCCAGGATTTCCTGACAGACGCTAGTTCATTCGCTAGCGGTTGTGCTAATATTCAGAAATCCGACATCGGCCGGTAAGTTCTTGGTGATGTGGAGTTTCCTGTCGTTCGACCTTGATTTCGTCCTTGAGGCGATGCTACATTGTAACATAGCCGTACCATTCGGCGTTCCGATGTCACAATCGACTATCTGCCGCGTTTTAAGCGAAATCGAAACTCGTCGCTTAATAAATCCCCAAATAACTCGCCAATTTCATGGCCATCAGTGTACCTCGCAGCATCGCGACGCTACGAGAATGCCAGGTCAAACCACGCGCGAGGCAGCTGTCAGAAACAGAATATGCTTATATTGAACGGCAGCGTTGCAACGAAATATTCTTGAGTGATGAAACCAACTAAGCACATACTCTAGGCAATAAGCAGACAACCTTCACTTTATTCTGACTTTGTTGGTAGAATGCTACCATTTTCACGCATTTTCATCTACTTTCTGTTGCATTCCGTGTCTCCTAACTACGCGATGGCCGGGAAATCCGTGCATCTTGGACACACCTACTGTTGATACTGCCAACAAATGTTTGAAGCAAGTACCTATCTTTCAAAACCAGCAAACGCCGTATGATCGTAATGGTCAGAGGAACGGCAGTTGTGCCCGACACACGCGGCCGGCCGGCCGGTGGCGCCGCCGGCTCGGAACGCGGCCTGTTTCAGTAAGGCCGGGCTGTGCGCGGGGCTGGCCTGTCGGGGAGGCCAATAGTGAGAGTCTAAAGCGACTCGAGCCACCTCACAATGATTGGGATAGTAGGATGGCAGACGCTCTCAACAAGTGAGCTGTGGCGTCGGACAAATTTCACAGCAAGTACAAATACGTGTCAGGCAAACGCCAGATGGACGTCTAGGCCAAATGCCACGAGTAATTAGGCGTTGAAAACTTGTGTATGCCTAAATGAAACAAAAACGAAGGTTAACTTAACACAACTGCTGCACCGTGAGCCCCTTCATACTTCCGACAATGTATTAGTGTCCAAACAGGAATTCGAGAGGCCAGAGGTGTTCTACTTCACTCTCTAAGGGCCCATCAAAGTGACCATAGCTCAC
>NW_023597080.1:132974-182772 GCF_011947565.3 Pollicipes pollicipes
ACACTCGTAATGGGGACACTACAAAGACACAATGGGAACACTATTGCCACAATCACATCAGAAGTGCTCACCGCCCACCACCTGGTAGTTCAAGACTTGTGCAAGAATTTGTCTGTCTGTTTAAAGCTGGAGTGAGTTCGTTAATGAATATGCTTTTCCAAATTTGAAGGCGTCTTCTGTCACTGCACGTCCGTAAAATGTCAGTGCTGTCTGTCAGTTGTGATCGTGTCAATGCCATGTCGTGTTCGTGTCGCATGTGGTCCAGAGATGCCCCGTCACGTAAGTGTGCTGTCAGGCGTCGTGAGAGTGTCGCTGTGGCCACACCAATGTAGTGTATGGAACGAAGTTTGCAGCGTTCGATGTTGCATTGGAATTGATACACTACATTGGTGCATTTTAGATTGTCGGGTTTGTCTGGGCTGTTTTTCATAAGAAAGTTAGATATTTTCTTATTACGATAGTAAATGACGATACCCTTTTGTGGTCGTTTTTGCCTTTAACATGTCGAAAGATAATTTCCCGTAAAACTTTTTCGTCTTGTTTGTGGGCAGATGTCATTTGATTTTGATAATACAGTTTGACGGTTGGTTGGATGTCTTGCCTTGGTTTGCCTTCAAAGTGTCTTGTCGTATGTCGTTGTGTCTCGTTTTCAACGTCAAAATTTGAAAAAAACCGTTGTTCACCAAGATCTGTCTGATTCTTATCAATTCTGAACGTAGTCCTGTCCAATCAGAGCAGTGCTTAAATGTTCGTCTAATGAAGGACCTTATTACGCTAATCTTGTAGCGTCGAGGACACTCACTGTCAGCATTTAAGCACCACTCGTTGTTAGTCTGTTTTCGGTGTACAGTCATTTCGAGTTGTTGTCCTTGTCCATCGACAGCCACGTCAAGAAAGGGCAGTACGTTTTGCACACTTAAGCCACACCGTTCTTCAAAGGTGTTTTTGAGACGTTCTAGTTGGTCAATGTCCCTAACTTCCACAAATATATCGTCTATGTAGCGGCAGTAAATGTCCGGTCTTATGTCGTCATATTGTAGTATGTCGGTTTCTACGTGTCCCATAAATAAATTGGCGAATAGAGGTCCTAGAGGTGAGCCCATTGCAACGCCCTCAATTTGGCAATACATGCGGCCATCAGGCCCGCGGAAAGGAACTTCCAACTTGCAGGCGGTTAGTAATTATTCAAGAAGGCGCTTTGATATTTTGAGAGGAGGAATTTCAAGATGATTGTAGACTCGGTCAAGGATGATGGATACGGTTCTCTCAATGGGCACGTTTGTAAATATATTTTCAACATCTAGAGAGGCTAGTAGGCCCTTAGATTGACGAGATCGCACTATATCAATAAACTCATCCGTTGAGGACAAGCTGTAAGCCATGGGAAGATATGGGGACAGAAGACCGTTAAGACGTATCTCAACATGATCTTGCTGAGGAGCAAAAAGAGGTGCTTAATCTTGGACTTAATTGCCATATGTCGTCGAAATATGAGAAGCTTAAAAAGAAAGTAGAACTAGAAATTATTTACCAGGATATGTTGAATTTGGAAAAAGAGGACAAGGTTACCGTTGACAAGAATCTAAAGAACAGCTTACTGGGAGAGAGCACGAAAAAGCGTGGAAATGATAGGAGCAAGATATTCACACAAGAACTCAGGACGGCGGCAAAGGAACTTCGAGAAAAAGGCATCATCATTCGGCGAGCGGACAAATCATTACTCTACCTAGTGCCTGACAAAATTTAATATCATGAGAAACTAAACTGCATCCTGAACGACGACAAGAAGTTCCGGCGCATCACAAAAGATCCAACGGACAAACTCAAGACCGAGCTTAACAAACTAATCACTGCTGCCAGTGCTGCTGTTGGTGGCATACACTTTTCCAAGAGAACGGGTGAATTTGCGCCTGGCTATGCTTATGTTTCTGTGAAAGCTCACAAAAACGGCAACCCCTTCGTCCAATAATTTCACAGATCCCTTCACCAACCTATATAATTGCAAAAGGTCTTAATGGTCTTCTGTCCCCATATCTTCCCATGGCTTACAGCTTGTCCTCAACGGATGAGTTTATTGATATAGTGCGATCTCGTCAATCTAAGGGAGATCTAGAATCTAGAACGATCTAGAATCTTGTCTAGAATCTAAGGGAGATCTACTAGCCTCTCTAGATGTTGAAAATATATTTACAAACGTGCCCATTGAGAGAACCGTATCCATCATCCTTGACCGAGTCTACAATCATCTTGAAATTCCTCCTCTCAAAATATCAAAGCGCCTTCTTGAATAATTACTAACCGCCTGCACGTTGGAAGTTCCTTTCCGCGGGCCTGATGGCCGAATGTATTGCCAAATTGAGGGCGTTGCAATGGGCTCACCTCTAGGACCTCTATTCGCCAATTTATTTATGGGACACGTAGAACCCGACATACTACAAAATGACGACATAAGACCGGACATTTACTGCCGCTACATAGGCGACATATTTGTGGAAGTTAGGGACATTGACCAACTAGAACGTCTCAAAAACACCTTTGAAGAACGGTGTGGCTTAAGTGTGCAAAACGTACTACCCTTTCTTGATGTGGCTGTCGATGGACAAGGACAACTCGAAATGACTGTATACCGAAAACAGACTAACAACGGATGGTGCTTAAATGCTGACAGTGAGTGTCCTCGACGCTACAAGATTAGCGTAATAAGGTCCTTCATTAGACGAACATTTAAGCACTGCTCTGATTGGACAGGACTACGTTCAGAATTGATAAGAATCAGACAGATCTTGGTGAACAACGGTTTTTTTTCAAATTTTGACGTTGAAAACGAGACACAACGACATACGACAAGACACTTTGAAGGCAAACCAAGGCAAGACATCCAACCAACCGTCAAACTGTATTATCAAAATCAAATGACATCTGCCCACAAACAAGACGAAAAAGTTTTACGGGAAATTATCTTTCGACATGTTAAAGGCAAAAACGACCACAAAAGGGTATCGTCATTTACTATCGTAATAAGAAAATATCTAACTTTCTTATGAGAAACAGCCCAGACAAACCCGACAATCTAAAATGCACCAATGTAGTGTATCAATTCCAATGCAACATCGAACGCTGCAAACTTCGTTCCATACACTACATTGGTGTGGCCACAGCGACACTCTCACGACGCCTGACAGCACACTTACGTGACGGGGCATCTCTGGACCACATGCGACACGAACACGACATGGCATTGACACGATCACAACTGACAGACAGCACTGACATTTTACGGACGTGCAGTGACAGAAGACGCCTTCAAATTTGGAAAAGCATATTCATTAACGAACTCACTCCAGCTTTAAACAGACAGACAAATTCTTGCACAAGTCTTGAACTACCAGGTGGTGGGCGGTGAGCACTTCTGATGTGATTGTGGCAATAGTGTTCCCATTGTGTCTTTGTAGTGTCCCCATTACGAGTGTTTCTTACATGCATAAAAATGAAAATAGGAGTCTGTCTTACTTTAATTAGTTATCAATGCTGGGTCAGCTGAGTCATCGTCGTCAATGAGGGAGTCGTCAATGCTGAGTCAGCAGTTATTTCTAATCAAACATATATATATATATATATATATATATATATATTTAGCGCGGTTTGTTCCGCCGGACTGAGGCGTGATGGACGGTGTGAGGTTTGTTCCGCCGGACTGAGGCCTGATGGACGGTGTGAGGTTTGTTCCGCCGGACTGAGGCGTGATGGACGGTGTGAGGCAAACATCACGGCGTCAGCACATAGCCATTTAGCAAAATAGTGCAACGCCGCTACAAACGGCCCTCGCAGAGCCAGCGAATGGTCGTTTGGGTAATATTATCTGTCTCATTACGCTCATTTGCACAGTTTCGAGGCTTTTTCGCTTTGTTTCTTTGCCAAGAATGGCATGGTTAACAATGCCCATGCGCGAGCATGATAGTGCGTTGATAGAGACAGCACTCAGGAAGGCATCTGAGAAGCTGAATTGGTATTCTGAATGTTTGATATTGTTTGGAAGACGGCTGTGCTTGCGATACCTTGTCCACGCCGTAACCGACTCACGGTTGTGTGCCTTCCTCAGTTCAAAGGAAGTGTTTTACGTTTGTATGGGGTTTTGAACTGAAATATGCATCTCGAAGATGGTTCAGTACAGTTCACGGTCCTGCCCTTCTTAAGACCAAAAGCCCTCCAGTTTCTCAGCTACATGCCCACGAAGATGTGCAGACTATGTTGAAGAAACTATTACAAGGTCACCCAGGCAACCATGACGCCATGATTGCGTCATTTGAGTTCCGTCATTCCATCAGACATGCGGCGACCGAGGCCAAGGATTGTCGAGTCGTTCATACCTGGCGTTCGTGAGCACGATTTAAGGATTTCCGGATTTCCAGGCCGTAAATTAGCTCTCAACCAATGTTGTGCAAGGTATGATGACGCAATCAGACAATGGCGTATTATGGTGCATGTTTACTTAACAGAGAAAAAGCGTTGTCTAGAACCTTCGTTTCCACTTAAAAGTATACCTAACGTTGTATGTGGGCATATTTTATCCTTCCATCAATATATTAAAACGTGGAGCATTCTCTTTAAGTGCTCTGGCACTTTCTGCAGTTGCGGAAGCTACAGCTCATGTATAGTGAATGGGGCGTGATATTTTCGTTATCGTCATTTTCTTTTCCCCATGATGTCCACAGAAAACAAAAAGCAAAAGCTGGAACCACCACTGCCGTGGTCTTTTTAATCACGTGCTGATTATTTCTGAATACGCACCCAAATGTAGCAATCCGCAATATTCCGGCTCCACTTATCACCTTTATCTTACCGTATTATGCAAACCATAAAAGTCGGTATACAACTTCCGCATTACTAGGTTTTGTACTCTATGTAATGCTTCATCGCAAATAATCCCATGGTATCCAATAGCTATTTTTCTGAATATGCTGTTTCATGTCTCAATGATTTTGACCTGGTCCACTGGTCCTCAAAAGCAGACTTATTCTGCCAAATATTCGAAAGCAATCATATTACTGAAGCAATTCGATCAGTGACCCCAAAAGTGTCGTGGTTTGCTGGAGGTGGCCGAATACTCCCCCCGAATCTCCACTTGTTGCGAGAAGCGTTTTGCTCACACACGATAAACGCGCGAGCTAATATCAAGTCATCCTCACTCTGCGTCCACTTTCCAACCACTTAGAAAGCATGGCTAGTCACAAACTCGCTCTCTAAAGTGGTCAGCGTTTGTCAGGAGCTGTCAAGCCGAACGTCCGCCTGCCTCCGCCAGTATTGCGGCACAGCACACATCGAACCGCAGGCGGCTGCACAGACGACTGCTAACGTAATCGACCCCGTAATGGATTAGATTAGCATCGAACCGGTGCGGAATTGATAAGTCTGAGCAACTGCGTTTGTCCGCCTGAGTTGCCGGCCAAATCGGTGAAAAACCGCCCGAAGGGAAATGCCGGCAACAGAATGACATGGACTAATGATCCGTCGGCGTACTTGTACAACAAATGTAGCTGACTCATATAGAGCTGTCCACCGTATATAGCGTGCGTCGTCTTCCAGGAAGCTCTAAAGCGGGTTGCACACCAGCCTGCCATCGCTGCAGTAGGGCTCATCGGCACTGGTTCCGAAACTGAACCACATCGCCTTGTGTTAGGAGCAAAATCAACCTAGAGTTCTATAGTGGCGCCCGGAGGCAGAGGCGCAATCAACTGCATGCCATGTGAGAAAATGTGGGAGTGGATTTCTCTAAAGGGAACCAGGTGCAAATTAGCTCGTGACGACCGTAATCAGCTGTCGGTGGCGGCCCAATTTGGCGTCATGTACACAGGCATGTGTGGTAATATGGGATGCGTGGCTGGTAATGTCATGTCACGTCATGTCACAGCTGAAATGAGGGTCGTGTCATGACGGAGAGAAGACTTCAGTCATACAGGGACATAAAATTGTCCAGCGGTAATCCAGGACGGGAGGCCTCGTCCTGAAGCCGGGAAGGTCAGAGTGGTCTGGAGATCGGGCCGATCCAGGACGAGAGGACCTGTCCTGACGCCGGGAAGGCCGGAGTGATCTGGAGATCGGGCCGATCCATGACGGGAGGCCCTGTCCTGAAGCCGGGAAGGCCGGAGTGATCTGGAGATCGGGCCGATCCAGGACGAGAGGATCTGTCCTGAAGCCGGGAAGGCCGGAGTGATCTGGAGATCGGGCCGATCCAGGACGGGAGGCCCTGTCCTGAAGGCGGGAAGGCCAGAGTGGTCTGGAGATCGGGCCGATCCAGGACGAGAGGACCTGTCCTGAAGCCGGGAAGGCCAGAGTGATCTCGAGATCAGGCCGATCCAGGACGGGAGGCCCTGTCCTGAAGCCGGGAAGGCCAGAGTGGTCTGGGGATCGGGCCAATCCAGGACGAGAGGCCCTATCTTGAGGCCGGGAAGGTCAGAGTGATATCAAGATCGGTGAGAAACTGTGGACGGCAAGAGATCTCTGTCGCCACCGAGAGAAGCCTTTCGTCTGAGGGCTGTATAGTTGTGGCATGCATAGTGGGAGACGCTGTTCGAAGCGAGGAGAAACGTGGTAACGTGGAACTTTCGATGGAAAAGAGCCATGGAAAGGTGAGAGGGAGCCTCCTCTGAAGACAGAGAGAGGACCTAGCGGTATATGGGCAGCCCAAGAAATGACCCAAAGGCATGGAATGACAGGAGGGAAGCTCTCACCTCCATGGACAACATAAAACCCAGCACAGGGCAGGTACGCGTCTCAGAAAGTCGGAACAATGGTGAGACAGGAAGCTCACATTATGAGCGACGGCAGTCAACTCAACGGAGGCACTTGTGAAAGAGTGGATGCTGTGACAGCTTAGAATTTCTCGTTAGGGAATGAGAAAAACTGATATGTGAGAAAGCCTTTATATATATATATAAGCTCACACATAACCATTGGTCACATCCTGCGATCTGTGGTAAACATAGCGTTTACTGCTGGGGCTCTCGACAGGAGGCCCCCTTAACGAACAGCAGGATGCCAAGGCAGTTAACAAAACTGTCATCCTCAAAGCCATGGTACAATGCACAGCACACACGACGAATATGATCAGCATATTTGATAGCTGGGACAGGCTTCGCGGCAGAGGGCGCCCACGATGAAAGACGAAACTACGTGACGCAACAGTCTGGGATAATGGGGGCCATAGTATGACAGGAGGCTCCTGTCGCTACAAGAAACGAGAGGTCATGTAAATGAAGAGTTCTGGAATGATTTGAAGCCCTGCTACTGGAAGGAAGGATATTTATATTATAGCATACACCTTGTTTGGTGAAAGCCACCTGGAAACACGCCATCCTACACCGACTGGCACTGATTATTGACGCTTCCGCTGGCAAAACCGCCATATTCCGCTGCGGTCTGCGTGCGTGCACTGTTTGCTAAAGACGGCCTGTGAAATTTGTTCTGTCCCCTATCTGCCGCAGGGCTTACAGGGATTCCTCATGATACCATGGCAGCTCACTGGTGTACCAGCCTGTTTGGGGTAGCATACGTCCAGCTAAAAGCCAATTTCATTTAGTATTTTGTACAAGCAATGTGACTAACGGCGCGCTCTTAATGCGTGACAGTGAGGCTGGTGCGATCAGTGCTAGCTATCCGCATCAGCAGGTGTTTCACCGAGCTTGATCGGGCAGATTCTGCTGAATCTTGCTCGAGGCATTTTTGAAGAGCAGTCCAGCCTGGAAAACTTGGTGCAGCAGATAATGCGGGAGGCGATAGACCTGCTGCACTGCGAACAAGCCGCAGTGTTCCTGCGCGAGGACCAGCACGACGAGGTAAGCAAGCGCAAACAGCTAGGCGTCATATGAGAACCTCACGACATTTGTGACTTAACAGTGAGTCTTCCAGCAATGCTCCTCAATTTTGTCTTGCCAGGGCAAACATAAACATGTAATTTCAAAATGCGCATATCAACGACAATAAATACAGAGCAACGAAAGCATGAACATTGTTTTGATTTCAGGCGAGCTCATGTATACCATTGCTTTAATACCAGCGAGAATAATTATTTAACACTCGGCTTTCAAAGAATTTATCATAGAGCTGAAATGTTGCATATACGATGCGAACTAAACAATCATCGCTTGGTAAAACCAAGATACCAAAATAATTTGAGGACGGGGTGAGGGTGGGGGAGGGGGCGTCATCACCAACGTACGTACGTTAAGTGAGTTTGAGCAGGTCCACTCATATTAACATCAGGCGCCTGAGCAAAAGTGCAACAAGTCGCATGGTTAATTCTGTTTGGGCATTAAGTACACATTGATGAAATAGGTGGAATGCTCTATAAAAACATATAAGATGCACCGGAAGCGATACGCTACGTTGCAGCTTGACCTAAGATGGCCTAGAATGTTACCTAAGCTCATTTGCCCACCATGAGTCATAACTTGTGAGGAAGCGTCAGTACCAAGAAAACGTGCATGGGTACGAGGCGAGATCGGTAACCAGATGTTCTACACCGTCAGACACTCTTGACATTAAATTCACCTGAGATGAAATAAATGGCAATTTTTTGGCACAGCTTGTGTAATTCTTGTGCTGAGGAATACACACAATTTCAAACTTACAACACGTTTGTACCCAGCGTTATTTGCAAAGCAAGGGGATGCGGACGCCCCGCCCAAGCCAACTCTTGGGATAGTGTGTGGTTAATATAGTGAAGATCCATCAATTCATTTCCTCAAACCATGAAGTGTAAAGCATTTGACTTCCCGAGATAACACAGGTCACCTTCAAAACTAATCTTGTCGTGCTTTGCGTTGGCTTTTATGTGTGGGAAATCGCACCTCTACCAAAGATGACCTCTCGTAGACCGCATTGTTTAAGCCCGAAGCCCCTCCCCGCCATTGTTCTCACGTTGACTTCATACTATGTTACACATGGCGTCGGTCTGTGCCCTCGCACCAGGTGGCGTGCAGGACCGAGCGGTCCCTGGGCAGCGCGGTCCGGTCGGCAGACCAGCTATCCAGCGGCGAGCACCGCTCGCGCGCCACCTCCCGGGAGAGCGGCCACTCGGACCAGGTATGCTGCGGACCAGGGCCAGGGGCCAGCCGAGGACCAGGTATGCTGCCAACCAGGGCCAGGGGCCAGCCGAGGACCAAGTATGCTGCCGACCAGGGCCAGGGGCCAGCCGAGGACCAGGTATGCTGCCGACCAGGGCCAGGGGCCAGCCGAGGACCAGGTGTGCTGCCGACCAGGGCCAGGGGCCAGCCGAGGACCAGGTATGCTGCCGACCAGGGCCAGGGGCCAGCCGAGCCGCCACGGCTCCATTCCCGCTGCGCTCCCCGGCATAGGAAACCGACGCAAAAGCTCTTCACAAGGGAAATTGTATTGTTACGAACTTTCAGCCCCGAGTAGCACTACACGCGTCTGACTTCCATACGGAGACCGCAGCTCGCCGCGCCCGTGTGCGTCCGTTTACTTTCGTTGACGACTCGCCATTCCGACGGATCGCCGTCGCCGAGGTTCGTCAGCGGCGGCAGTCGTCGACGCGCGTTGGCTGACGGGTGCGGGTGTTGCAGGCAGCGGGCTTTGGAGAGACATGCGCCAAAATTGTAGTCAGTCGTTATAAAACAGTCAGGTTCACATTTCCAGCTACTATGACTCCGTTACCATTCATTTCCCAATAGAGGCCACCAAATACGTAATATGACGTTCTGAAGTAAACATATAAGGAAACGAACATCACTGGTGCCTAATCAATATGCCTATGATTTAGTTTGACCTTCACCTTAGACTTTATTGCATTTGTTTCATTACTTTCGGGTACAGACAGGAAAGGTGCGTAGCGCTGACTTGCGCAGCCCGTCACCGACCAGTGCCATGCCGCAGGCCGTCACCGGTCAGTGCCATGCCGCAGGCCGTTACCGATCAGCGCCATGCCGCAGGCCGTCACCGATCAGCGCCATGCCGCAGGTCGTCACCGATCAGCGCCATGCCGCAGGCCAGGTTCCCGTCACCGACCAGTGCCATGCCGCAGGCCGTTACCGATCAGCGCCATGCCGCAGGCCGTCACCGATCAGCGCCATGCCGCAGGCCAGGTTCCCGTCACCGACCAGTGCCATGCCGCAGGCTGTCACCGGTCAGTGCCATGCCGCAGGCCGTTACCGGTCAGCGCCATGCCGCAGGCCGGGTTCCCGTCACCGACCAGTGCCATGCCGCAGGCTGTCACCGATCAGTGCCATGCCGCAGGCCGGGTTCCCGTCACCGACCAGTGCCATGCCGCAGGCCGGGTTCCACCAGTGTTTCACCCTGACGAAAGAGACTGGAGGCGGCCACACGCTCCGCACACTGAGGGAGGCCGAATTCCGGCACCTGGCTCTGCACGACGTGGCGCTCCGGGTCCTCGACACCGGCGAGGTAGGTGTCAGGGGCGTCTGGATCCCTGAGAGCGGCAGCGCAGATGACAGAAAAGACTCCAAGTCCCGAGACACCGGCGAGGTAAGTATTATAGAACTCTTCGGAGAACTCGCTGGATCAGTGCGGTAAGTATCACGAAAGCCTCCGGGTCCCCGAGACAGGTGAAGTAGGTATTTGAGAGCCCCCCGGGTCATGGAGACGGGTGAGGTAGATATAAGAGAAGCCTCCGGGCTCCGAGATCGGCAGAGTAGTCATTAGAGAAGCCCCTCGGTCCGCGAGACAGGTGAGGTAGGCAGTAGAGATGCGCCCGGGTCCCCGAGACGGGTGAGGTAGGTATTAGAGAAGCCCCCAGGTCGCTGAGGCCAGTGAGGTAAGAGATACAAGGGACCTGCTCCGATGGCTGGGTCGGGAGAACTGCTCACGAGCTTCCAGTCACCCACGCACATTCGATGCTGCCCAACAACAGCGCGCTGAATTTGATTCTAATCGTATGGTATATACCGTTCTGCAAAGTCTGAAATCTTGGAAGGCTCGGCAAGTCTAAGACATGACCAGTCGCCGCCTGCACGCACCAACCGCCGCACTGGTTTCGAGAATGCGTTGATCGGTCAGCTTATACCACGCTGACTCCCGCCCCCGTGGCTCCGGCTGCGCACGGTCGGTAAGTACAAAAACTACCTTGAGCCGATTCAGCACATTTTCTTGACATGGGAGACTCATCAGTGGGGGTCTCTGGACGCTGCCTAGCATCGCGTCGGTGGCGGCTTACTAGAAAGCAACGTTCCAGGCGCCTCCGGTGCACCATTATCCGGAGAGCCTTGCAGCATAACAGACGGGGCGGGCCGCGACCTCAATGACCAGAGCACTTCCGTGAGCCATAAACAATCCAGCGATTGAGCCACACCATTAGGCGGATGGCGTGGCAGGAGAAGAGAGCGGGGGGGGGGGGGGGGTAGTACCGCCCTGTGCGGCGGCGTACTGAGCGAGCCGCGTCTCTACCTCGCAGACGATCTGCAGTTCGGAGGAAGGCACCGACAACTGTGACGTGCGCTGGCGGCGGGAGGAGCGGAGCGCCGCGGCACGGTCCGTGCTCACCATCCCAATACACAACCAGAGCCACGTCACTATCGGCGTGGCCCACTTCATCAACAAGGTGCGTCGGCCGGCGCGGGCAACGCCATACGACACGAAGCAGCACGCCGCCGTGGCACGCCGTATTGACAACGGTCTCAGTCGGGTAATCAGGCAACAGATCATATGACAACATATCGGGCGGCACCACAAGGCATGGCAAACATTCGGACGGCATGAGGATCGCCAGCGGATGACAGGTGATGAGGATCATTTGGATTGAGATTGCGTGTTAAAAGATGATACAGAATAAAAGTCATGAGGAAAAAGGATTTCGTGTGAAAAAAATGTAAAAGCCGTTTGCATCACGGATTACAGTACAGACTTTTCAATAATTCGTTTGCTTCTTTGTTGTTGCTTTTAGTTTTTAAGCGTATATTTCATTGGGAATCGCATCATTACATCACAACCACAGTAACAAACACATATTTGATAGGCCATTTTCCGCTGGAAATGTTTTGTGTACATATGAAAAGCTTGTTGGAAAGGTGTATATGTTGACATGATTCCAATGTGTTGAATCTAAGCAAGATCACGCTTATGCGGGAGGTAATCATGTTAAATCTTTTCGTACCGAGACTTTTCAAAACTTGTTGAAATGACCCGTTGGCATGTCTGACGCAGACGCGAAAAAAAACAACAAACTCCTTTGTCCTGGCCTCGTCCCTTTTCATAGGTATGCAGTTCTTACAGAGTTCGCTTGCCTACCAACAGGGCACACGAGGAATAATCCCTGAATTAAATGATCCCCAAAACGCAGCTTATTCCAACGGCCCGGATGTGAGCAACAATGACGTGGCCAGCATCCGGTTCTCTTGTGCAATTAACACGACCGATTGCCAGACCTGGTACTTTCATAGAATTTTGATAAGCTAAAGGCATGAAATGAAGCTATAAATAGCTTCGATTCGTATTGTCAGCTTAGTCATATTCTAAACCACGACAAGCATTGTTTACAGTGTTCATAAATGTTAGACGTTAAACTCAATGTATTGCATTAAAACAACCATTTCATTGGATAAGTGTTAAGTACATATCACAACTTAATGCAAAAAATATGTTAAAGACTTTTCAGGTAATAAATCCATCATGAAAACGACTGGCGTTAAAACCTTTAAGGGACAAAGGTCACAATGGCGAAAGCTTGTGAGGGACAAAGTTCATACGGGCAAAGATCGCACAGGATGAGGGACGCACTGACGGCTTCGGCTCCTGTGTGCGATCTCTCAGGAAGGCCACCGGGCCTGACTGACAAACGGTGGCGCCACCAACGCTAACGCAGAGACAACTTTGAATACATGCCCATGGATATAGGCGTAGGAACGTTTCAAAATGTGTGTGCTTTGGAGGAGGGGGGGGGGGGGAGCAGGCTTGAGTTATACTTCAGAAACCTTTTTTGGGAAGCAGGCCCGGCGACCGGGAGAGTGGGCTTAAAGATGGATGTTATTTTCCCTTCTTAATTTACATAGCATATCTTAAAAATAATTGAAACTGCTAGCTGCCATGCCAGATATACATCAACAGTTTTTCTATCACTGGTGCACAATCTTGCCTGTTCAACTCAGTTATATCATTCGGCAAATAAGGCCATCCAGCTTCCCAAGATTATTCGTCCATTTCAGAATTGTTTCACATGGACAGGCGAAAATCTACGCGCTTGTGCAGATTACGTGTAGGCATCATTTATATTTTTGGTTATTGAGAAGGCATCTCTCTCCACAGGTAGATGCCAAAAGACGATCTCGACATTGACTGGTGAATTCGCTGACAGCTTTTCAAGAGATAAGACTTGACGCAGCATTTTAGGCGGAAACAAAATTGGAAGCATCAAACACTAACAGCCAAAAACAAGGTGACAAAAACCATAAACTTGAGACCCTCCTGTAACAACAAAGTCACAGAATTAGCTCCATTCTGTCAGATATTCCTTCCACGAGCTCTGCTCCCGTCCGCCGCCGGCGGCCACAGCCATGATCCGGCTGTACCCTGCGTGGCTGACTGCAAACTGATCGCATGGCTGCTTTGCTGCATATTTTTGGATAAATATTTTTTCCTTTTTCAAGATTTCTACCTTTTGGTATGCAAACCTATATTGGACACCCGCCACAATATCTCTTCCGAATCATATTCCCTTACGCCACACTACCGCAAAAAATCGACTGCAAGCTGCCTGCCTTAAGCATATATTGGTCCAACGGACATTCAATTCCCCACCAATTAGCATAGCCGACTTTATCTTTTGTATGTAGGCAGGGGCGTAGCCACAGTCTTGCGAGGAGGGCGTGGGGGCACAGGGTTGACAAAATCCCCCTGTGGTGAGCCCCTCAAAATTGCCAGATATAGCTCTGTTGTGAGCGAGGGACACAGTCTTCTCTGCTTCATCGTTATTTTTACCTTGTAACCAGACGTAAACAGAAACCAGAAGCTGCCACGAGGTCACTTCTGTCTGCATTTTAAAAGTCAATTAACTGCAGAAATCAGACGTTGAAATCCATGGAATAGACTACTGGCGCCCTCTCATGGTTCAGTGGACAGTGGACAGGGGTTCAGTGGACTTTTTTAAACCGATAAAGTCAGAAGCTTTCTCAGACTTTTTGTAGACATTAAGGACCCCGCGAAAACAGATTGTAGATATAAGTGGGTTGGCAGTGTCTGTTGGCATTGTCAAGCCATTCATTCTCGGAAATTTTCAGCATTCAGTCAGAATCGATTAGTGGTACAAATTATGTAACGTAGCTTTGAACATGCACGTTCATAAATCTTAGTAGCAAAAGCCTCGACGCCAGGCGTGGCAGTCTCGTTAAGCCGCGCAGCGTCGACCGAGCGGTGAGCGTTGAGCGGCGGCCAACCGGTGGACGAAAGGATGACGCTTCTGAAGGCAGAGCCATGGAAAGCTCGGTCCCGAGGAAAGACAAACACAGCACCCGCCGCCTGGTGTCCCTTGCAATGGCCAACACCGTTCGGTTTTACGAAGCTGCACCCCAGGCCATCGCTATTCTTGCTCACGAGATTGTGAGTGCGCATGTTTAAACCTTGTGATCGGATTTGTTTCACTTATCGGTTCTGCGAAGAATGAATGCTCTCAGGCACGCATGCAATGACCTTATTCGTTTTTGAGTGTATTTCGAAGTGTTTCATTCAGCAATTATGAGAGCCCCTATTTCCTTCCTGGCAAGGGGCCCATTGAGTAAAACGCTAAGGGCACATTACGGTCCCCGGTCGAGTGCTGAAGGGCCTTTCCGTCCCATTGCCGGGTATCTTTCGGCTGTCGTTCTGGCGTCACGGGACGGAAACCACTGGCCGGAGGCCTTTAGAGCGGTACATCACATCACGTTTGCCTTCCCCGACGCGGGGGGCCTTCTGACGGGTGCAGCTGCTCCCGGATCAGCACAGGCACCCCAGTGATCTAACATCTCTGATCGCCGCAGGTGGTCCAATCAATGTCAAATGAACTTCAATTCCATATTTTTCCGTGCCCTTCAGATATATCGAGGACCCCTGAACGTATATTGTGGACCGAAATGGATTTCCAAATTTGCATTGACATGGCTAACCCATGTTCGTTTTGAAGTGCGCAGCATTCAGTCAGAATTGATTACTGAGAAAACTTGTATTACAAGGTTTTGAGCATGCGCGCTCGCAAATATTAACCACACGTCGACCACGGGGCTGTGACATTAAGTCACGGCCAATGAGCAAACGAAAAACAATGACGCATGTTGAGGAAGATGGCTGGTCTACCATGTAAAACGGCATGCACGTCCCAAATACTGCAAAGGTAAGCTAACCGCAACCTAAATCGGAGAAATGGGAGGGGGACAGGTAACATTGCTGACCCCCACTTTCATGAACGTAGCAACAGGGGGGCCAGGGGGGCCATGATTCCCCACTTTTCAAGGTAGGGGGGAGGGCAGCAGTGTTAACTGGCCCCACTTTTCAAATTAAAGTCCTGTTTAGCTTACGTTTGCACCACATTTGAATATACATGCCGATTTGTCTAGTTCGCGAACCACCTTCCTTAAGATGGGTTATCTTTTTCGTTTGCTTATTGGCCATCGCTTAGTATCCCAGCCGCAGGCCGACGCCGCACGAGCTATGGAAACCGCAACGCCGGGCGCTCAGGCTGTTGTTGCTATGACTTGCGAGCGCGTACGTTCAAAACCATATTACATAGTTTTTAATTACAAGTTAGTTACAAGCTTAGGACCTCATTTTATCTAC
This sequence comes from Pollicipes pollicipes, assembly GCF_011947565.3. NCBI lineage: Eukaryota > Metazoa > Arthropoda > Thecostraca > Pollicipedomorpha > Pollicipedidae > Pollicipes > Pollicipes pollicipes. Next base: position 148,746 of record NW_023597080.1, read on the forward strand.
AGTCTACGTTCAGGAATTCCTCAATATATCTGAAGAAAACAAAAAAACATGGAACTGGAGCTTGTGTGACAATTATTAACCACCTTTGGCCACCAGGGATGTTGTTGCGTCAATGAGGGTTCCTGTGCTGATCCGGGGCCAACCGCGAGGATCAGAAGCCTCCGGTATCAGGGAGGGGAACAATGTGATATGATATATCCTTCCAATGGTGTCCGGATCGACCAAGAGATCCCGCCTCGATCGCTAGAATGACAGCCAGAAGACGCTTCGCGATGGAACGGAGTGGCCATTCATCTCTTGACCGGAACCGGCATTGTGCCCTTGGTGCTCTACTCAAAGAGTCTCTTGCCGGGAATAAAATAAGGGGTCTCATTATTTTTGAGTAGAGTGAGGGTCTCAATATTGTTGAATAGAGTATGTCGAAATGAATCAAAAAAGACAAACAAGGCCATCCCGTTTTTGCCTAGGAAAGTTCATTTTTTTCAAAATGGATTGGTGAAAGAGTGCATCAAAAGGTTTGAACATGCCCGCCAGCAACCTCGACAGCAAGGCCAGCGATGGCCTGTGTCGCAGCTTCCGAAAAACCGAACGGCGTCGGCCACTGCAAGTGCAACCAGACGGTGGGCGCCGTGTCATTCTGTCCTCTGGACAGACCTTCTGTCTTCTGTTAATCTGTCTTCTGGAATTTGACCTTGCTTGACCTCATTTGACTCGAAGGTCATGACCTAGAAACCCGAACCTTGGACCAAAGTGAGTTCACGCACAGGTCAACAAACCCCGTAAATTTTGGTGTCCCTAGCTGCTTTAGTTCCCGAGATCCCAGGGTGTCAAATTGACCCCTCCCCACACCCGAGCGAAGGATATCCAGCCAGCCACCCGGGCGCGTGTTAATAGTTATAGAAACACGAAAAATAGAGAGTCTACCTTTACTCTTCCAGTTCCACCACTAGGTTCCAGCACCACTTCATGATTCTTTAAGGGCCAACCTGTTCTTATCATCAGTCTAAAAATAGCATTGTTGAAATACGCACCCAGACTGCCTTGTAGATGTAAGAATTGATGTCCTGAAGCATTCAAAGGTAATTCTTTCAGAAGCGTCATCATGTTCTTCCACCAGCTGGCCACGACTCAATATTAGCGTTTGAGCCGACGCTGCGCGGCCTACGGAGACTGCAACGCCTGGCGCCGGGATGAATATAAACTAAGATTTGCGAGTACGCATGCTCAAAATTTTGTCACATAACTTTTATTACTAGCCGATTAAAGTGTTTAAAGGTAATTTTCAGAGCCGTTATCATTTTTGTCCACCGGTGGGCCATAACGAAAAGTTAACCACTAAACTAGCGCTCCGCGGACTATGGAGACTACAACGCCTAGCATTGAGGTTTTTGTTGCTAAGATTTGCGAGCGCACATGTTAAAAACTACGTCATATAAAGTGCACCTTTAATCGATTCTGACTGAATGTTAAACATTTCCAGACAAACATGGCTGGGCGGTGCTAATACACATTGTTGACCGCTCGATTTACAATACAAATTTTCATCCTTAAATTTCGATCAAACATATCGATCTACGATCTACCTTCGCTATGTCATCAATGTTTGTAGGACTATGATAAAACATAATAAAAAAGCTTCTGAGTTCTATCGGTTTAGAAAGAGTCCACTAAGGAATGGCACCTTAAGGACGCGGGTGATTTATTCCATACGGTCGTTAAACGACTGATTTCTGCAGTTTATTGACCTTGACACGCACTCGGGTAGGGGTCAAATTGACTCGCCCCTCAAAGTTTTTTCCAGAATGTCTTCCGAACGGTGCGGAGCAGCCGCACCATGTATTGCACATCTGTATATAATTAAATGTCAGATCGTTTGGCACAACAAATTAGATGTTATTTGTAAGGTCGCTAACCAGGTCAAAGTCAGGTCATGGTTTCAGCGAAGTCAGCTTGTAGGGAATCGTTCAATCAGATGCAACAGTTGACTGTTAGACGAAGCCATGCATCTCTGAGATGCTTTCTTAGGCAACACAAATATTGAATGAGCAAATTACTTTGACCTAAGGTCAGGTCAAAAGGTCAGACCAGGGCCAAAACCGGCTGTTTTATTACTCTGGGGCTTGTTGTATGGGATAGTTTCTCGTGCTCCTTTCGAATTTGCTGATAGCAGGAACCACATTATGCATCTTCCATCGACTTCTGAGAGTTCAGAATAGATCATTGACCTAAATTGGCCTAGGTCAATATTTTGTTTTAGAAGCATACTGCCTGTCGTAATCTATGTCGCTTATTAAAATGCAAATCTCAAAGCAGTCTTGCATGATTTTGGTCACCATTACCTTCAACAGGTCAAACAAGGTTACTGACCTTAAATTAACATGTGAACTTGTGCTTAGAAACAGTTATCTAGGTTCTGGGAGCACTTCAGAGACCAACCTGGAATTTAAAGTTGTTTGACCTTATTTGACCTAAAAGTCGTGACCTACGAATCTCGAACTTTGACCTAAGTGAGTTCGCGTACAGGTCAACACACCTTGTAAACTTGGTGTCCCTAGCTCTCTTAGTTTCCGAGATCTCGGGAGATCCAATTGACCTCCTACCGGAACGAAGGGTATCCGGCCTGCCACCCGGGCGCCTCCTATCTAGCCTGCCACCCGGGCGCGTGTTAAAAAATTGAACAGAATTGATTTCGCGGTAGCTTCTGGTTTGTGTTCTGGTTACAACGTAAAGTAACAATGAAACGAAGAAAACCGTATCCCTTGTAAATAAGTAAACTGTATCCGGGGACATCTTTTTGTGGGGGATCACCATAAAGGAGGCTTTTGTCAACCTTGTGTTCCTCTCAGCAAGGCTCTGGCTACTCCTGCCTGCACACAAAAGCAGATCAAGTCATCTACGTTGAATGACGGCAGTCAAGTGTCCGTTGGGCCAATTCATACCTAAAGTAGGCAGCTTCCCGGCAGCATTTTTCTGGGGTGGCGTGGTGTAAGGGAATATAACTTGGGAAAAGGTACGGTTGCAGGTATCCAGCACATGTTTTGCATCTCAAATAGCAGCAATGCTGATCCAGAAATGTGTAACAAAGCAGGCATACCATCAGTTCGCGGTCAGTCATTCCGAGACAGCCGGGCCAGGACGGTGGTCACCGACGGCGGACGGGAGCAGTGCTCAGACAAGGAATATATTACAGGATGGCTTTTATTCTGTGGCTAGGTTTTCAAAGGAGAATCTCCAGTTCTATGGCTTTGGTCACGTGGTTTTTGACGATTTCAAGATCCGAATTTGCTTCCGCCTAAAATGCCTCGCAAAGTGTTATCTCTTGAAAGCACCCAGCGAAATGAAGGCGCGTGAAAAATCCGTCGCAATGTGAGCCATCGATTTACTTTCAAATTTCTCGCCAGCCTACGCTCAGGCCGTATTTTGGCATCTACCCTGTGGAGACAGATGCCTCCTCAATAACCCAAAATCCCTACCCGCTCGTGGAATTTCGGCTTCCCAGGAAAGACAACGTTGAAATGGACAAATTATCTTGGGAAGCTAGATGGTCTTAGTTCCCGAGTGACAATGATGAGTCGGATAGGCAAAAGTGTGCATCAGTGAGAAACAGCTCTAAAAGCATACCTAGGATAGAAGTCATTACATTTGAATGAAGAGCGATAACCTCCATCTCTATCCCTTAGCCCCCCCCCCCCCCCACACCCAGTTCGTCGGGTTTGTTTTCCAGAAAAAGTTCCTTAAGTACACCCTGAGCCTGCCCCCCACTTTTTGAAACGTTCCTACACCTATGCCCACCTTGAAAAGTGGAGGCATGACACACTGCCCCCCCCCCCCCTGTCTCCACACCCCTAGCCATGGCCAGAGGCCAGCGCCAGCGCATAATGCAACTGGAGCCAGACGTTAAATTCCGTGCTTGACACCTGCACTCCGAAGACATCCGTCCTGTGACGAAAGCTTGCCATCAATGCCGGGATGCGTGCAGATTTCTAAAAATCAGCTCTCTCGACTCACAACCATTCAGAGGTGATGAAAAGCGGCCTTAATAGTCCGCTTGGATGACTGATTTGACGGATGATATGAAGCTGGCCTGGCATCGGTCCATAATCCATACCATATCGTGCACTGTTTCACACACGCTTTGCCGGAGATGCCACTCACCTTTGGTGCACTGGGCGCGAAGTTCAATGAGTGTCAAATAAGTGGTGGACCAGAGTTTCGAGCCTCCAAAATTAAATATTGAACTTGAACTTACTTAATCAATATGGAGCTTAAACAAGAAGGCATTTTCCCGACTAACCACATCCCTCACAACAGTTCACTTGCGATCTTTTTCATGTAACCATTTGCGTGCAATGTTTTTTAGAAAGAACATTGCACTTGTGATCTTTTATTTTTTGCTCACGACTTTTTATGCCACCATATGCCCTGCGATCTTTTGCGCTGTAATCTTTCAGTGCAACCAATGATGGACGCGACTCAAAATGAAAGATGGGACTCGATTCCCACCGGAACGTGCACTGAAAATAAATGGATTTTCGGGCCTAGGCGCAACAAGGCGGGGCTTTAAAGATATGGCGACCTGCTGCCTTTCCGCGGCCACTGAGCGCGGCACTCAGCCATACGACCAGATTGGTATGACGCAGTAGGCATAGACCACCTCATGCCGCCAGCTTTCTGCTCACTTTGGAATGAATGACAAAACAGGATGGCGGTGCATACCATGGTGTGTGGTAAGCCGGTCTGAGCATTTATGACTTTCGTTCACTCTTCTCAGGATCACGGTGTATACCATGGTATGTGGTGAGCGGGTCTGAGTATTTATGACTCTCGTTCGCTCTTCCAGGATCACAGTGAATACCATTGTGTGTGGTGAGCGGGTCTGAGTATCTGTGACTCTCGTTCGCTCTTCTCAGGATCACGGTGTATACCATTGTGTGTCGTGAGCGGGTCTGAGGATTTGTGACGCTCGTTCGCTCTTCTCAGGATCCAAGGTGTACACCATGGTATGTGGTAAGCGGATCTGAGCATTTGTGACGCTCGTTCGCTCTTATTAGGATCATGGTGTATACCATGGTGTGTGGTAAGCAGGTCTGAGAATTTGTGACGCTCGTTCGCTCTTCTCAGGATCCGAGGTGTACGCCATGGTGTGTGGTAAGCGGATCTGAGCACTTGTGACGCTCCTTCGCTCTTCTCAGGATGAGAGGTGTAGGCCATGGTGTGTGGTGAGCGGGTCTGAGCATTTGTGATGCCCGTTCACTCTTCCCCAGGAGAACGGTCATGGCTTCACCGATCAGGACCTCCGCGCAGTGGAAACATTCGGCGTGTTCTGTGGGCTTGGCATCCACAACAGCCAGATGTACGAGCACGCTTGTGAGTAGTCCATTCCACCATTCTAGAAAGGAGCGAGGGCGATGGCCACCGCCAGATTGCGCAGCTGAGGCACTGGAGACCTCGTTAGCTCATCAACTGACGTTTTGTACCTTGTTATCAGATTGTCACGTCGTAACATAGATACTGCCAGTGATGCAAACTTTACGCCGTCTTTTGACAATTTGACCCGTCATTTCACGACATAAACACAGCTCTGGAAAATAAGACACATTTAACATGTTTGAAAGCAGAGACGTGTTACGCATCTGGCAAGGCGCTTATAATTGCTTTGCAAGACGTAAGTCGAAGAAAATTGGAAGAAAAATTTTGTGAGATTTAAAAAAGTCTGAAAGTTTCCCAACAACAATATAAGCCATTGGATGGCCACAGATGCTTACAGTGCTCCGATGTGTTATGTAAGCACCACCCTAGCTGTTCGTCCAGTCCTTCCTTCGCCGGTTACGTCATTTATTGCTGACCCCTAAAAAAACAGCAAAAGACATTGACTTCTTAATCGAACGTCGCTTAAGCAAGCCAAGCCAAGCCAGCTTCACAAAGTGGGCCCGAAGGAAAGAACTGCTGACTATGTCGTTTTGAGCCGCCTCCGTGCGTGGGGTGCGTTGTCGTGTCCCGCACACTCCCCACAGATGGGCTGTGAGCCGCCATCTGTGGCGACTACCCAGCCTCCACAGCTCCCGGGCTCTGAGTTAGCCGCCGTCCATTTTCCGCACCGTGCCGTGAGCCCCCTCTACCCTTGCCCCTGATTCGCCGAGCGTGGAGCCGCTCTCCATCCACCTGCTCCATCCACAGACGTCACGGATCCAACTGCATTGATCGAGGTGCTCGTGAGCCTCCCCCACCGCGCCCCACCCACGTGTGTGCCCAGTCCTAACTCCCCCCCCCCCCCCGTCCTCTGCCTGTTGTGTCGTCGGTGTTCCCCACGGCCGCGGAACACTAACATTATCATGCGGGTCGTGAGGACTGGTCGCCAAGGTTTAAGGAAATCTGTCGTTAGTCCTACATGGGTGCATGGAAAATGCGGATTAGAATGGCCGTGAGCCCCACTCATCTTCTGCTCGGTGGTGGACAGCTTGCTCCGGGCATTAACCGCCCCATCTCACCCACGTGCCGCGTCTCGCGCTGCCACGTTGGCTGGGTCATGCGTGGTGAGCCTGTCAGCCTCGCCGGCTCCATTGTCTGTGGAGCCGAGGCGGCTCTACCGGCCTGCTTGTTGTGCCGCGCGAGCCGAGACGAAGCCAGAGCCGCCAGACCAGAGCCGTAGCCGGAGCGACCGATCGGTCACAGAGCGTCGCAGCTCCCACTGCATTGATCGGAAAACTTGACCGGCCGCCGAGCCGGCCGTGATCAGCCTGGTTAGCCGGAGGCGCGCGGTCGACACGGTATCCTCCGGGGCCCGCCCACGCGCCACCTTTCCCACAGTGGCCCCCCGCCCCCCGGCCTCGAGGGCACGTTCGCTTGTTACGACACCCGGGAGCACGGCAGCTGGGCGCGCCCCTATTGCTTCCCGTCTCGCAGCACGTGGAGCGTGGAGCCCGCCCCATCCATGCATATGACCATGGTCACGGTGTGAGCGCGAGCAAGGCTAAGGGAGAGCCGCGTTTTCTACACCCGAATCACCACTAGCAATGCTTTTGCGGCAGGATGCCAGTTAATATCTTCGATATATCTCGTAGTTTTTCACCACACTTTCTTTTCATAACAGAAAGGAAGGTTTTTAGCTCCTGTTCTTTCGGCGTTTCATGAATCTATCTGTTAACAGCCTTGAACATACCAGGAGGTGCCGCTTAAACGGCGTCTTAGTGCTAGAAATGATGGTATAGCCTGTATTCAATATTTCGAGCTGTGCTCATCCTTAAGAGCGGAGATGGTGAGGCGATGAGATGAGTCGATGCGATCATGTGAGGCGGTATCGATGGTGAGGAGACGTGTGACCTTCATCCCCTGGAGGGTGGTTGCAGCTCGAAATATTAAGTCTCATACTCGTTCTTAGCACTACAACGTTGTTTAACCAGTACCTACCGGTATACCGAAGGTTGAAGGTAAGAGCTTTCGGCTCATGATAAAACATGATTTCACTTCATAGGCCTGCCTTTCAAAGCGGGTGTATCACCCATTTCCGAAAAACTGCATCACTCAATGTCGACGTACTTTGACCTGAGGGCATTGTGCTGGCCGGTATTGCTATGAAACCTGTTCCATCACCTGCTGCTGGCTTTTGGTTGTTATTTGCCGTCCGCTTACCGTACGAAGCGGGCACACAACTGCTATTACGCCTGGCCTGTATGCCTGCTTCTTGGGAGCACGCATTCAACTTATGATGTGAAGGTCCCAGCTACAAATGATGGCACAACACCCCTCGCCACTTCTTTGCCATTTCAGCTTAATTTTTCTGCTAGAATTGAGTTTCAGCTTGGATCAAATTGATGGTTTGAACTTTTCTCGTGGTGCTTCCCTCTCCTCACTCGTCCGTACGTTGAAACTAAGACTTTGCAAGACAAGAGGCAACGCAAGGAGCGAACAACACGCAAATAGCAACCAAAAGAAAGCCAAATTCTTAACTAATGTCCTAAACTTAAGTTCTTGGCTTCCATATGACAGTCAAGAGGTGCAGAAATATTCTGCATACACATACAATGCGACCGTTGCTTTTCTATAGGTTCTGTATGACGATATCATTACAAGCCTAAGTGACCTCACAGCTCTTGCAGAAGGAAAAATACCTTCATAACGATCCTTGCCTCGTGAATAAGCAAGGAGTAGACTAATGCACTTTCAAAGCCACCACCTCATTTCTCCTGAAGGAGCATAACAGACCGCGTTGCATATGCTCTTGTTGTTTCAGCCCAGTTTGAATGTTGCTTTCTTATCGTTTGCATCGTTCAGAAGCACCTGGACATCTCTGACATTCTTAACACGCGCTCGGGTGAGGTTGACCCCCCAAAGGTTTTTCCAGAATGCTTTCAGAACGCCGCGGCGTAGCTGCGCCAAATTTTGCATAGCTGTAGAAATTGAATGGCGAATCGTTTGACATCAAACATTTAGATGTACCTTGTAAGGTCGCTAACCTATGGCAGGCCAAAGTCAGGCCATGGTTTCAGCGAAGGCAGTTTTAGGGAATCGTCCAATCTGATACAACAAAGGAGCGTTTGACGAAGTCCTACATCTCTGAGATACTTTCTTAGGTAACAAAAATATGGAATGCGCAGATTACGCTGACCTAAGGTCAAGTATGAAGGTCAAGCCAAGGTCACAACCAACCTGGCTTATTGCTCTGGTGCTTGCTGTATGGGATAATTTCTAGTGCTCATTTCAAGTTTATTGACAGCGGGAACCGCATCATACATCTTCCATTGACTCCTAAGAGGTCAGATAACGTCGTTGACCTAACTTAACCCGGGTCGACAATTTGTTTTTGGAACATGCTGCCTTGTGTAATCTTTGTCGCTTACTCAGATGCAAAACTCGGAGCAGTCTTGTAAGCTTATGGTCACCATAACCTTCGAAAGGTAAAAATAGGCCACTGACCTCAAATGGGCTTAGACACCCTCTGCTTAGAAACAGTTGCCTAGGTTTTGGGGGCACTTTGGAGACCAACCTGAAATTTGACCTTGTTTGACCTTGTTTGGCCTAAAGGTAATGACCTGGGAAGCTTAGACTTTTACCTAAGAGAGTTCACGTACAGGTCAATACACTCTGTAAATTTGGTGTCTCTAGCTTTTTTTCTTTCTGAGATCGCAGGGGGGATCAAATTGACCCTCCCCACCCGAACGAAGGGTATCCAGCCGGCCACCCGAGCGCGTGTTAATGTTCTCGGATTTTTCTGGACTTTGGGTGGATCACCTCGCTCAAAGTTTATGAGCATCGTGCTTGGAAACTTAACAGCAAAGAAAATAAAGCCTGTTAGATGCTGTTCCGAACCGGAAAGCTACGCTACCACTGAAAACAGCGGCGTGGAAGCGCTTAAGCCGGTGCGGGAGGGCACCAGAGCCGGGCTGTCCACTGGCTCTGGCGCCGGAGCGGCCGTCGACGCCGTCCGCTACCACGGCACTGCGTCACCAGGCCGGCTGATGGCCAAACAGCGTGTGGCGCTGGAGTGCCTCTCCTACCACGCCACGGCCAGCGCAGAGAGCACAGCACAGCTGGCCGCCCGGCACGTGCCCTCCGCTCACGAGCTGAACCTCTACAGGTGAGTGTTGGACATAGCTGAACCCATACCGGTGAGCGCTGGTTGCGTGCCGCCGGCTCACTCCCCTGCCGGTGAGTGCTGGGCATAGCTGAGCCCGTACCGGTGAGCACCGGCTATGTGCCGCCGGCTCACACCCCTGCCGGTGAGTGCTGGTCATAGCTGAGCCCGTACCAGTGAGCACCCGTCACGTGCCGCCGGCTCACGCCCCTGCCGGTGAGTGCTGGGCATAGCTGAGCCCGTACCGGTGAACACCAGTCACGCGTCGCCGGCTCACGCCCCTGCCGGTGAGTGCTGGGCATAGCTGAGCCCGTACCGGTGAGCACCCGTCACGTGCCGCCGGCTCACGCCCCTGCCGGTGAGTGCTGGGCATAGCTGAGCCCGTACCGGTGAACACCAGTCACGCGTCGCCGGCTCACGCCCCTGCCGGTGAGTGCTGGGCATAGCTGAGCCCGTACCGGTGAGCACCCGTCACGTGCCGCCGGCTCACGCCCCTGCCGGTGAGTGCTGGGCATAGCTGAGCCCGTACCGGTGAGCACCGGTCACGTGCCGCCGGCTCACGCCCCTGCCGGTGAGTGCGGGGCTGGGACGGGCGGCTCCGGCTGTGCGTGGTGGTCACTGCGCTACAGCATCAGGCTGGTACAGCGCAGTGCTGAGCTGGTGCAGGAACGGAATCCGTTCTGGTGAGTGCTGAGTTGGCGCAGTTAGCACTGATCTAGAACAGGAGCAGGACCTGTGCGAGCGAGTAGTTGGCTGATGCAATAGCTGCATCTACACCCGACAGCAGTTGATGTATCAATTGAACAGCTGCGGACAGCTAATCGACTGGTACCGCACCTGACCGCCTGCATGAGATCTTGGCATGAGCGCACAGTAACTGTATCCATGCCAGCTACATATCGTTTCGTCCGCAACCCAACAGAAGGTTTAGTTGTGGGGTTGAACAGCAGATAAGCCTAGACAAGAGGGTAGTGGCCTGCAGTGTTCTTGCAAGCATTGGGGCTGCCCGCCACTGCTTGCGCCGATGGATCTGATGCACACCGTGGTTTGTAGAAGAGTCGAAGCACCAGTGACTGTTTATGCGCCCTGTGCTGCAGCTATCAGTTCGACGACATGGATCTGGACACAAAAGACACTTGCACTGCTGCCATCCGAATGTTTAAAGACACAAATATGATCAAGAAGTTTCGGATTCCATATGATGTGAGTAGTGCCCCTACCAAACACGAGCTGTGTATGCTATGTGCCGTCCAGTACGCCAGTGATGCAATGGACTGGTTGTGGAGCGTGATATTCGGGCTGCTGGTATCGCCTTCAAGTGTACTATTATAGTCGCCCTTTGCGACTGACAAAAGTCGCCCGCAGGGTGTGTCGTGCATTATCATGCTCATCAACCCGGCATTTCCTCCATTAAATCAGGGTCGATTGGGACCAAAAATATCACACCATATCTTACACTGACCGACGGTGTTGACAAAAGTCACGCCACGTCACGTACCGGCAGTAGAGAGGCGGCCGACGGCCGGCTTCTGACGTACCGGCAATAGAGAGGCAGCCGATGGCCGGGTCTTGACGTACCGGCAGTAGAGAGGCAGCCGACGGCCGGCTCTTGACGTACCGGCAGTAGAGATTTAGCTATTCCTGCAGGCTTCGATGGCCTTTCGCGAGCATAATTTTGGAAAATCGCTTGCCGCCAATATCAAGCGTCAAGACCATTTCTTAAACTTCATGGGCATTCCAGCCAATCATGATTTTAGTTTTAACAGGGAGTGCACGGTAATGTGCTGAGCGCTGTCTGGCGTACAAACAGCAGAGCCGAAAGGTTTTCATAACTCGCACCAAGCGTAGGCAAAAAAGGTCTCCCAGTAGACATCAGTGTTTATCACAATGACCAGCTTACTATTTACAAATGTGCAAAACGTAAACAAAGCTGTTGTAACCAAGTATCAGCACGCGTGTGTGTTAAGCCTCGGGTGGCGATTAAGGATGCGTGAGACGATTCAGGCAAGGAATGGAACATTTCGGATTAGAATGCGCACGCAGATTTGCTTGTGCTAACTGTCATTGCTCAGACGTCTTACGTAGCCTTATGCTCACTCTCTCGTTTAAACTGCTTTCAATGAAATAAAACAAACTGCTTTAGTCAGAGTATATCTCGACAGCCAACCTCTACTATCCCAAAGTTTAAGTGATAATGCCTCATTTTATTCTTAAAGCAATTTATTTTATTCCAACGAGAGCGAGAGTCCAGGACTATGCAAAACATCAGTCGCTCTCATCACTCATCACCATGCTGCTCTCATCTCCATCTCAACACCTTATATATGTATTGTACATATATATATATATATATATATATATATATATATTATATTGCATATATTTATATATTGGTACGGAGAACATAACGAAGTATGCAGAGTTGTGTAAGAATTCGTTTGTCTGTTTAGGGCTGGAGAGAGTCCGTTAATGGATATACTTTCCCGAATTTTAAGGCATGTGCTGTCATTGCTCGTCCCTAAAATGTCATTGTTGTCCGTCAGTTGTTGTGTCAATGTCCCATCGTGTTCGTGTCGCATGTGGTCCAGAGGGGGTGCCCCGTCACTTAAGTGCATTGTCAGGCGTCGTGAGAGTGTCGCTGTGGCCACACCAATGTAGTGTATGTAACGAAGTATGCAGCCTTCGATGTTGCATTTGAATTGATGCACTACATTGGCACATTTTAGTTTGTCGGGTTTGTCTGGGCTGTTTCTCATTGCAAAGCTAGATATTTTCTTATTACGATAATAAATGACGATGTCTACTTCATGGTCGTTTTTGTCTTTAACATGTCGAGAGATAATTCCCGTAAAGCTTTTTCGTCTTGCTTATGGGCAGATGCCATTAGATTTCGATGATACAGTTTGACGGTTGGTTGGATGCTTTGTCTTGGTTTGCTGTGAAAGTGTCTTGCCATATGTCGTATTTCGTTTTCAACGTCAGATTACGGTACAGTTGGAATCGCTGTATCTGGCTGGGTGGTGGGATCACAGAGCGAGCACAGCAGGGTTCGCTGTCCGTCACCAAAATTGAAATTACCCGTGTGCAAACACCTTGTCACTTCGTATATATGTATAGATAGATAGATAGATAGATAGATAGAGAGAGAGAGAGAGAGAGAGAGAGAGAGGAGAGAGAGAGAGAGAGAGAGAGAGAGAGAGAGAGAGAGAGAGAGAGAGAGAGAGAGAGAGATATATATATATATATATATATATATATATATATATATATATATATATATATATACGAAGTGCCCTCAATTAGTCATGCTTCATTTGTGTTCTCCATACCAATATATAAATATATGCAATATAACATATATATATATATATATATATATATATATATATATATATATATATATATATATATATATATATATGTATATGTATATATATATATGTATACATGTGAGTGATTGTGTGTGTGTGTGTGTGTGTGTGTGTGTGTGTGTGTGTGTGTGTGTGTGTGTGTGTGTGTGTGTGTGTGTTATAGTGTGTTATATCCTAATGTCAGAGTGTGTACAGATTCAGAACAGCACCGTGTCTCAAGACTAAGTTTTGAGTTCTTCTTCTCTCTTGTTTTTCCTTCAGCAATGCAGCATAGCTTTAAACGTCAGGTGTGTTTAATATAACCATGGCCTTGCGAACATGCCGTTTCACCAGTTCCTCTTGGCACTGCTTGGACTTGCCTATACGGATCATCAAGTGCAGTCATTCGAGTACGTGTAAATGTGTATGTGGCGGGCTTAAAACGCATGCGTGTATGCGTGTGTGCGAACGAGCGTGCGTGCGTGCGTGCGTGCGTGCGTGCGTACGTGTGTGTGTGCGTGCGCGTGCACCTGGGGACGTACGTGCGTGCGAGCATGCGCGCGTACATGCCAATGTGCGTGTGTGCGAGCGAGTGTGCGTGCGTGCGTGCGTGTGGGCGTGAGTACCTGGTGTGTGAATAGGTACTCGTCAGTGTTATAATACGCATGTGTAGTTGCACGTTCTGTTATCTGAGCCTTTCGTGCTTTGTTTGTTGGTGCGATTTTATATAATGTTGCGTCGTCGCTCTTGCATATCGTCGAAACCCATGCTCAATTTTTGAACAGTACGAAGTGGCAAAGTGTTTGTGCAAGGGTGAATTTCAGTTTATGTGACAGGCAGCGAACCTAGCTGTTCGCTCTGTGATCCTACCACTCAGTCAGGTACAGCCATCCCAATTGTATTATGATCCTACCACCCAGCCAAGTACAGTCATCGCAGCTGGCCACCGCTCCGGTCTGTCATGGCCTCATCGGCGTTGTGTTGCCGACAGGTGCTTTGTCGCTGGATTCTCAGTGTACAGAAGAACTATAGGCCCGTGAAGTATCACAACTGGCGGCATGCCCTGAACGTAACACAGGCCATGTTCACGCTGCTGCGAACTGGCAAGATGGGCAATTTCGTCTCCGACCAGGAGGTAACAAAGCACGCGCACCGCGCTCGCATGAGTCATACCGATGTCGTTGCACTCACACATTTGCGCAAGTCCTCTAAGGATGAGCACAGCTTGAAACATTGAATAACGCCAATATAATCGTCGTTCCAACACTATCACGTCTTTTGGCCAGCAACTCGTGGCAAAGTGAAGGTTATCAACTCAGTATAGGAACGTTAAACTTATTATGTCAAATAAACAGTACCTGAACGTCGTTTTTTCTTAGCTGTTGCCATCCTTTTTTGTCCTGATCTAGTCGCAATCTGGTGAAAACTTGCCAATCTTTCCGGAGTGGCGTAACATATAAAGATGCTGGAAAAACGAAAACATATCGGGTACGTTTATTAGGGTATGTAGGGCACACTGATCATGACATTGATACTAATACCTTTAGGCACCACCAGTGTGCCAGCACTTCAGTGACATTTCTGCATCTCCTTGGTTGTTTTTTCTTCCGACATGTATTGGGCGGGGGAACGGGGCTCAGAGGAATATTGTGAGTGGGGGCTCCGACCAACATCGGGGAGAGAGCCTCCTGAGCCTCTTGAGAGAGAGCATCTGAGAGAGCCTCTTGGGCCTCCAAAAGTACATGACGTGCTGCCTCTGGTATTACCAAATACAATTATCACAAATAGTTCCTTTGCGGTGCACATTTTTTAGCCAGACATCGCCCGGCATCCTAGAGAATAATACATGAATTTCTAGACTTACATTCACCTGAAGAGAGCATGCTGGCCACACTACAGTGAATTTGGTGACACAATTTGGCTCATTTCAATTCAGCACGCAAGAGTTCACCGTATAGCATCAATATTTTGCAAGCAGGTATATTCAAACACAGTGTGCCAGATTGACAGCACGGAGTGACAGCGCGTTTATAAGCAGCGGAGAAACTCTCCACCGGTAACACCAACTTTAGTGAAACAAATTGTGCAGCAGATGGCGCAGTGCGGAGCCTGCGTACTGCTCAGCGTGCGGGCAAACAGAACCATTTTATCACGTTCGTCGAATTGGTGTCGTATCCGTATTCAGATTCATTGTCAAGTTCAGATTTCCAAAAGCAATCTCCCCTGGCCAAACCCGTTGAGTTATTCACGCATCTGCAATTTTCGTTCCTCAGTCACTTAGTTTGACCTTAACAGGTCACTGAACAGTCAAAACCTACGTCCCTTGGTATCCCTTCGTTTGTCGAAGAAATTCGATAGAATGGATATCATTTTGATACTCGTGATGTCCACCTTCGTCACATCTAAACAAATTCGCTCTCAAGGTCAAAGGTCAAGGTCACATCAAATTAGATATCCTGGCATTTATTTGCTCATGAAAAAAGAGCACAACAATGCTGACATGTTGAGCAAATTCAAATAAGCGAATTCTTGTGACGCGTATGGGATTAAGAGCCAAGCATTATCCTCTCCTTCAAAGCACTCCAATAACATTTGGTGACGACCAGAGCTTTAACTGACCGAGCCGCCGTGACGACCAGAGCTTTAACTGACCGAGCCGCCGTGACGACCAGAGCTTTAACTGACCGAGCCGCCGTGACGACCAGAGCTTTAACTGACCGAGCCGCCGTGACGACCGGAGCTTTAACTGACCGAGCCGCCGTGACGACCGGAACCTTAATTGACCGAGCCGCCGTGACGACCAGAGCTTTAACTGACCGAGCCGCCGTGCGCATAATAACACATCAGACGCCGACCATATCTCGAACGATTGATGTATCCGTAGCACTAATACCTTGTATCCGTAACACTAATACCTTGTATCCGCAGCACTAATACCTTGTCTCAATCCTACAGCAAAACTAGAAATCCCGACAAGCGTTTTGAACCGTGTGATCGGGTTTCTTCCTCGTATCATGTATGTGACCTAGCCAGACCCCATTAAAGCTCATTGTCAGCACAACCGTTCCATGTATAATTTTTCTACCAAGCCAAAGGGCTCACGTATTAAATTTTTTATAGCTGTAGATCGAGTTCTGTTTTGCTAATTTATATTGCAACCTAAGCATATCTATTGACTCTGGCCCAGTGGGTCAGATCCCACGGCGTCCGCGCCAGGATTTACATCCACGGTGCGCTGTGGAATTTCCGACCTCGAGGCGCCATCCACGGTCTCAGTGGCGCAGTCGGCGGCGAGGCAGCACCAGCGAACTTGAGGCCTAGCTTCGAGGTCGTGAGCTCGCGCCGGGCTGGCTCAGGACTCGTGTGCCAGCTTCCTGTGGAATCTGATGGACTGTTCGCTACAGTCGATTGCATGCCTTCTGTGTAATGCAATATCATTTCTCGATCAATTAATGCGAGCATTCTGGATATAACACCCACTTTAACTCAAACCACACCCATTATTGTAGCATCTACGCCCCGTAGGCCAAAAACATGATGCCGAATTATCAAAGAAAACTTAAGTTCTGCTCCATATTTGCACATCCAGCAGATTTCTGGAAAACCATTGGGTTTGAGCCAGGGAGACTGCTTTGAAAATCTGAAGTGGACAATGCATTTAAATACGAATGCGACGCTAACTTGACGGACATTGTTTGGAACACGGATGCCGATTTGTATTCTGCTGTGAGGGCAGTGGCCTCCTACGTTCCCTTCCCTCCCCCCCCCCCCCCACCCGATGTTGAGCTGGGCTCCACAATGTTGGCTTGCCCACTGCCCCCCCCCCCGCAATGTTTTTGGCTGGAATGCCGTAGGAAGCGCAGGCAAAAGATGGCTATCACGCACCCGCTATTTACTTTGACCCTTCTGCGTCGTGGTGTCAACGTGGAGGAAACAGTGGGGAAACTTGGTCCCTCAATCTCAAAATTATGTCCTCAAATGATGGGTAACTTTGAATTATGGGGCTAAGCCACTTTATGTAAGACTTTGTTGGGCCATGAAGCTTTATTGCGAACTAAACATGTTACTGACGTCACTGATTCACTGGTCTCGTGAAGACTTTTACGCTAAGCGCCATTTGGTCTTCTACCCATGGAGGGCTCCGAACCTTACGTTATGTGACTTGAAACCAGACTTTCTTTGCGGTACGGTCTCATAAGAAACTAAAATCGGACAACAAAATGCTATTTTTGGTGCGGCAACGTTCCTCCAGTCTATGGGTATAGCTATGGAATGGGATATGCGACACACAAAACGGAAGCATAAATTTTACTGTGACAGATTTTGAATCAACTTCCGTCCTAAAAACCTTTTTTGCTATCACTCCAAATCACCATCCAGTTATTGTCATGAATGTTTAACAGACTCATTCTGCCTCGGACCTGTACCGAAATAACATGAAATGACCTAAGGCGCCAGACACGGGCACGGCCATTGCCGCCCCGTGATCAGGCTGGCGCTGTCTAGTTAGCAGCCAAATGGTCCTCTTCGGCGAGCCATATATAAACACCTTTTCTAGATGGCGAACTACTCCACTAAGCGTCTCGCCACATCACGAATGTGGTCAGCATAACTTCAATGAGCTCAGCTCTACCAAAGTTGGGCTTCGGCAAGGACGGTTGGTGTCTTTGCGGCAAGGCAGTTTTTTGTGAGCATTTTGCGTGTTGCAGTCGTCGAGTTTGTCGAAAGGCAATGTTTGTTGATTGCCAAATCACTCACTTTTCCCAAAAATATCACCTGTGACCTACGAATTAGCCAGGAGCAGCTGAACTTGGGTAAAGATATGCCACCATAAATAGTAACCTTGATGTTGTTTTTAAATATCATTACGGCCAAGCTTGCTCTATACGTCTTGCGGCAAAAATACAGGAAAGCTCGAGTTCCATCTGGAATCCCATGGTAATTGAATTTTGAAACGTTAAGCTGCATTCTAACACGATTTCCTGGCAATTCGCAGAATTGGGTTTGCATACAACTTTCAGACTGCGAAGAAATGCAACACCATGGGCTACAGAAAATGGCGTCATTAAGTGGTGCGCAAGTATACGCATTTTAGCGAAACTTGTCTTGTAGGCCGGTTTGTTACTGTTTTGTAATGCTGAGAGAGCTAGCCCACAATAAATTAAGATGTCTTACAAATATGGGACGCATCCATTTCATGGAGATTTACACACGCCTCAGACGCGCAACAACAATTTAACACGCGCACGGGTGGCCGGTTGATTGCGACGCGCTCGGTAGGCGAGGGGGTCAATATGACCCCTGAGATAAAACAAAGCAAGGAAGCCCAAACCGAAAAATTCCCAAAGTAGGAAGGCCTGTGCATGAACTCGTTTGTGTCAAATTTTGAGATAGACTTGGTCAAAATACCTGGTGATGTTTGGACAAAATAAGGGCAAACTTCACATCGGTATCCGAGGTACCCCCAGACCTTGTCATGCAGATGCTTAAACCCTAAGGACCTGTTCTGGGCAAAATTTCAATGGTGTTGCTTTCAGGTCACACCGGTCGGAAGGCTGCACCGCACCAGTTGGAAAAGACGGCTGTTAGGAGTCATTTTTGGTCAGTGACCTCCGCTGGCCTGCAAGAAGTCCAGACACGATGTCTGTTGACATCCTTGTGATCAAGAAATCGGAAAGAAGCATCAAAAAAACTTATTCACACACATTCTTTAGTGAACAAACAATTTGGTTTTGACATCGGTCCGGCCTTGATACTGACCCAAGTTCACTGGCATTAGTCGTAATCCCAACCTCAATTGGCTAATTCTCTGAGCAAGTATCTCAGACATTGAAGGCTTCCTTTAAACGGAGTATCCCACCTAAGGCCATATTAAAAAAAGAAAACATACTATAATGGAACCTCAGGACTATTTGCTTGCAAGAATAACACGGGGAAGTGCCAGTGTAGCACTGTCAAGACTTAATGAATATATCGTTTAATTACTTTCGAGTCTAAGTTGCGCTGTCAACGCTTTGTAACAGCATTGCGCTATTTCCCCGCAGTCCCGACGACCGTCGTCATGACAATCACCATGTGCACCTCTATCGGCGCGAATAAAAGAGCTTTTGTGAGTGGTCCGTTGGACAAAGACCGAGAAACGGATTGGTTGAAGTTTGAACCAACGCGTCGCATGGATCATGCGATGCTCTCGCTCCCAAATTCGAAGTTCGCCTAGAGATGGGTCACTGTGGTAAGCGCTTTCACAATCAGGGGGCCGTTTTCAACCCTGCCCCTCGCCTTGCAAAGGTTCTGGCCATGTTCCTAAACGCATGCCTCTGAAAACGCGGTGCGAAGAGAAAGGAAACGTCACTTAATGTGAGTACTCTCGCAGAACTGCTTGGCATGAGGATGGTTTTAAACTCGAAATATGCGTAATTGCCATTTAAAACGAACAGCTGGAATTTTGTAAGCACCAGCCCTCGATGGTTTCGTTTTCAGCGCTCTTCTTTGGTATTTTCTGCTTATAAATGGTGGTAACATAAAACACCCACAGAGTTGCAGGAACTGATTGTGCTCAAGTACCGCCTTTCCTCTTAAAAGACCTCGAGGACGAAACAGTTTGGTCTCCGTTGGGTTGTTCAGGTTTCATCCCCTGAAAGTGTAGTGATCGCCCTCAGCGTGCTCTGGCCGCGGTTGCAGCATCAGAAACAATTTAACTTCATCCCTACTGCCCCTAGGATTTCCCCGAGTCCCACGGTCTTCCTATGTGGGCGATTAGCACTCGGCGTGCGCCCGGCCCTGAGGCCTGCATTACCCCTCAGCATGCACCCGACCCTGGGGCCTGCATTACAACTCAGCGTAGGCCCGGCCCTGGGGCCTGCATTACCACTCAGCGTACGCCCGGCCCTGAGGCCCGCATCACCCCTCAGCATGCGCCCGACCCTGGGCCTGCATTACCACTCAGCGCGCGCCCGGCCCTGACGCCCGCATTACCGCTCAGCGCGCGCCCGGCCCTGAGGCCCGCATGCCGCCCGGGTCAACAGCTGTGCTGTGTTGAAACAGGCGAACGGTGCGATGCCTTGAGGCCTGCGGGGATAGCAATACATTTCAAACAGGCGTCACATGGATAATGTTCGCCGGCCATCTGGTCGGCTCAAACAAAACAAGAAATCACGAGAGAGAACGTGACAATTTAAGGTTAATCAGTTCCTCAGGCGCACCATTTGTATCTCCCTACTCGAGTTGTTAGAGGCTGTACGCCTCATTTGTCTCCACCCTCCCGTTGTTAGAGCCTGTACGCCTGTTTCCGTTCAATGTGAACAGATACGTCCTCAGCGTCAGCAGGCTCATGATAGCCGCTCACGCCAATCAAAGACGGAGGGGTATCTCAGGAAGTGAGGGCGCCAATACTAACTTTTTGGTCTATTCTCCATGCGTGGCCATGCCTCAGCATTCTCAGAAAGAGTGGGTATCATGTGACACCCGCGGAACCAGCGTTGTCTGCGCCTGTGAGAGAGCCAGTCAAGGCGCGCCGGTAGCCCACAGCCCGACGGCATACTGCCGACACAATTAGTTGGCGTCTTTTGCGTCCCGGTGGATCAGCGACGCAAGTAATGAGGGAGCTCTCCCGGGGCCTTGTTAGTGCCCCTTCTCCGTGACCAACAGGTCGCCGGGGAAGACGAGACTGACTGCGCACCAGAGACGGCATCGACCACGCGCTTCGCAAGCGATCGGCATACTACGCGCTTCGCAAGCGATCAGCATACCACGCGCCTCACAAGCGTGGTATGCTGATCGGTCGACAGTATTGCGAAAACGTGGTGTCACACATGCATTTTGAAAATGCCTCACCAAGCCGGTAACAAACGCCGTTCTTGACTACGACCCCGAGCCATTTTAGTTTAGTTTGAGTTTTATACGCTGTGAGTGTTTGGTCTAAATCGCCGCCAGAGTCAGGCCGGTAGCCGGGCTTCCAGTTGTGCACCAGGTAATCGACGACCATGTGAACACCTTGCGAACAGATCAAGTTGTCCTGGTGGGAGCAATGCTATTTCCAGTGCAACCAACGCTGCTAAGGACTCATTTTCAGCACTTGAAGCAGGATCAGCTGCCAGCAGTCGGGAGCGGGGGGGGGGGGGGCAGAGATACAAAATCGAGACAAAAAGACGCCAGAAGAACATTGCAAATTTTGTGTCTTGCGAACGCTGCATGGCTCATATCAGATGAATATATAGCATGGCATGGTGAGTCAAACAGCAGCAGGGCCAAATGATGACAAGTTAAAAATTGTGAAACATCCTTCTTTGAAACTGCTTCGTGTGGTTAACAAGCTATGTCAGAATGTGCGTCAGCCACCAGCTGATTCATGAATAGTAGGGATACCCACTCACTCACTTTGCACAAAGTGTGAAAATTCATAGGTGGGGTGCCTTTTTCCGTTGTCCTATTCCTCCTCAAAACCTTGGTACAAAAATCGTCGAAACGAACGTTTGTAGTGGTCGTGCATCAAACTCAACATTGCAATTTTTCTGAAAATGTGGCAAAATCGAACAAATTAGCTCTGAATACATGAACACTCACTGAACATTCAGGTGCCACCATGGCATAGAGAAGTTTTTCAATATTCATTTCATATACTTTGGATACTTGACCTAGCAAGCTGAAGCTTTAAATTTTGCATACGTTTCGAAATGACACCCTAATGTGTGTATAGATGAGACATTAGTAATAGCCTTGTTCCTCGTAGAAAAAAGCTGAGAGACACGGGCGTCGATTTGCATTGTTTAGGTGGGACACTGACCCCTAATGTCCGATTTGGTCCCCAAACGGTGAGTTTGGGCCCCCATCCCTCTAGAGGCAAATAACAAGCATAACAGTACAAATGGGACATCAAATGTACGTCAATTTAAAGAAGATTTTCACTTATTGTGTCACAGGTAAAAGAATAACGAAAAAAGCCGTGATGTCATGTTCAGCTGAGTGAAGCTAAGTGAGGTAGTCATACTGTGAAAGCTCCGCGTTTGTACCGTGTTTACTTGAGTATTTTCTGTTCTTTTCCATGATGCACGCCTTTTACTACATGATTAAAGGTAGCGTTTCGCATGTATATGGGGCTCTGGCCTGAAATAGCCAGCTTGAAGGCCTTTCGGTGCTGTTCACAAGCCTGTCCTTCTTAAGACTTAAGCCCCTCTAATTTCTAAGCTACGCACCCACGAAAATGGCGGACGGTGTATCAGGGAGAGTATTTGAAAGCCATCTTGGCATTCGTGAGTTCATAATAACGTCTTCAAATCCTGCTATTTAATAACCCATACGGCGATCAAGGCCAGGAAAAGCATAATCGTCGAGGCTCTCATAGCTGACGTTCGTGAGCGCAATATGCGGATGTAACCGCCGTCATGTCGCTCTCAATCAATGCTGTGCAAAATGGGATGACGTAATCAAACCGCGACGCAGTGAGGAGCATATTTACTAGACAGGAAATGTTGCTGTCTAGAATAGACTCTTCCACTTTAAAAGTATACCAGTAGTTAAAAATGAGCTTGTTTCATATACCTGATGCTTGCTTCAACCCTTGAATATGTCCTGTTGACTCTGATATCATTTTGTACTCTTGTCTAAGTGTTTTTGCATTATTAAATGCGGTTTAAACATGCACACACTACAACAAGCTGCGGTATTTTGTCACGATAAGATACAGTGTCCTATGGGAAATTGGAAACGGGTAGGTCAAATGTTGGCACCCAGAAACGTGAACAAGTTTTTAGAATGCAACGTTCGAAAGGGACATTGAAATATGCCAACCTCCAATTTCACGTGAATGTCAGACGGAGCAGTTATGAAAACTTGACGATCAACACCAGGCGACTAAGCCGATAGCGGCAGTCGTCCGGCAATGACCACCAAAGCAGCATTAGCCGTGTCAAACATGCCTAACGCGAGTGCTGCGTCGCAGTCTGCAGCCCGTCTTACGGCTTCCAGCTGGAGGTTTCCGTGGCAGCTTTTAATGGTAACGCACATCAACTTACGCTCTTCACTCCTAAAGCCACGTCCAAAAACGTCTGAAACCACACCACGTCGACCCTGTGTCGATTACCGAAGCATGGTTCCAACGATGGACGTTGAACCAAATGATGATAATGTCCAACGACAACATCTTCCGCCAAGGCAGAGCAAAGGAAGCGTATTTTATCAGTGGTGTAGTTTCCTACTCGGTTGGATTGGAGCTAAACACCATTGCGTTCGTAGGAAAGTGAACCTTTTCTTAGCGTATTCAAAGCCAGGGGTTCGCTGCTCACCCCCCTCCCCCCCCCCCCCCCCCGCTCCCCCAGCCTATTTTGCGAAACTACACTCGTGTGGTCGAGGCTTAACGACCGTGACACGTGACGGATTGGCGACCGGATTACTGCAGCGTCAGGTCTAGGATTCAGGATCCATTTCCTAAGCAGGCACAAGGCCGGTGCCCACGATTTACATCGGTCGGGGCCGCTGAGACAATGAAAGACTCCTGTGTCGATCTGCGGACCACAGTGCATAACAAGGGTCATTTGGGGCAGGGAGCTTAGAATCGACCCGGGGCGGTGTTCGCGGGCGCCCGCAGAAGGGCCTTTGATCAAGTCCTGGTTGGAAGATACGAAGGATTCGCTATAGGTCACGTTAAGGACCCTGGTCTGCAGCGTCGGGGCCTAAAACTTTAGTCAGAGAGCACTAGCACCGGGACACCCTGGGACTATGGAGGCCTTTTTTGGTCATAGGCCACCAACAACGAACAGTCGGCTCCGTGTCGGCCAGTCAGGGGCTTCATTACAAAACTGGCAGCAACTGGGAGCTCTCCATCCCGTTTCAGCCAGAACCCTGTTATGTTAAACTAGAGTCTCTGTGCCAATTATTAGACACCTGCGCTGATAAGGGATGTGTTTTGCGTCAATGAGAGCGTTTGCGTCGATCCCGGCCAAATTTAAGGGTCAGTGGTCTCCGACATCAGGAGAGCAGCCAATGCGCATGTAGTTTCGCCAGAAAGCCCCATACAGCCCCATGCATACAGCCCGTTTTCCCCAGAAAGGCAGCTGGTGGGCAACCCGGGCTAGGACGGAACAACCCGTCAGCCCCTGACCGGGAAAAATAATACACTCCCAGTGTTCTACCCACTGGACTCCTTGCTAGGAAAACGATAAAGGGTTTCCTTCGTGTTAAAAAAGGGCGGATCAAAATGCGGTAGAAAATAGGGAGAAAGGGCATCACAAACGGGGGCGTACATCTAGGGGGTCACCTTGGGGGTGGAGGGCTCAGGCGCTTTCGGAGTGGCTGAGCCCCCCATCCCCATAACGCTGACTTAAAGGGAATGGTCCCGTTTTGAAGACATTGAAACAGGCACCAGAGGAGATGAAATCAGCCAACTTATAACTGTTGGTGCCTTTTTCAGCGAGAAAGCCTGCTGTAGATGATAAAATGTATCAATTCTGTAAATATGTCTCTCCATACGTCACTGTTTGACTGCGTCACTGAACGTTTGTATGACATTGGGGTGCTGTCAAACTAGCCGTGCGAGATTGCCACCCTCGCACTCATATTCAGTACCGCAACTTGCCGAAAATGGCAGTGGCGGCGCTGGAGGTGTTCAGTGAACCAAATATCGTGATGTGCTCGTGCTTTGGCTGCTGCTTGTAGTAATTTTGCGCATTTTTTCGGGATTCAAGAGGTTTACCTGCCTTCAGATACTCGGTTATGGTGCTATTCTTGAGTTATTCGATCATATGTCTCATTTCCGTAATAACTGCCGATGTCCGACAATGTCCGACTCCTTATATTACGTAGCGTGAAACGTGATTCGTGATTGAAACTTGCGCCGCTTGCTCAATGCTCAATGAGAGCCAATTGACGTCCACTGGAGTTGGAGTTCGTGCTCACGAACGCCAGACCTGAATGGCTCAACGAGAATATTCTTGCTGGCTTTGAACGACGCACCGCCTGGGGGGTGACAGCATTTGAATGACTACTGTCATGTCATGCTTGCCTGAGTGGCCCAGGAATAGTCTGCACGAAAAAGTTGCGCATCTTCGCGAACGCCAGGCTAAGAAACTACAAAGTTTTAGGTCTTCAGAAGGGCAGTGCTGTGAGCTGCACCAACTGATCTTCAACATGGCTATTTCTTTTCAAAACCCACACAAATACAGAACACTCTTTAATCCATTTCAAGGCCTTTCTGAATTTCCGTCCCCATTGCATATGAGCGGAAAACGAAACACTGCGCCAATTAAATACAGCTCGAGTCTGAGCTGTGGGTACAATGCTGCGGGTACAGTGCAGATCCTACTCGCATCACGGTCTGTATAATAATCCTCATATATCGTCATTGTTACTGACACATTCGCTTCAAAAGGGAAATAATCGCTCAGCATATATAATTTTGAAACCAACCAAATATTCGTTTCTAAGCTCAACTTTGACACTAAGAATGCAAATCAAAGTGCCCGAAATCCGGATAGTAATCAGGATTTGAGGGCAAGTTAGGGGCAACGTTATTGGCTCAGCCTCCCCAATCCACTTTAGAAAGTTGCACCGCTGCGTCCATCCTTGTTCCGGAGCAACAGGTAAAAACAAATACTTCAAAATTTGGAGCCTGCGTACTCGCAATCTTAGAAGTAAGAGCAGCGATGGCCGGGGTAGCAGTTACCATCAAACCGAGCGGTGTTGGCGGCCCGACACCGGGTGGCGGGTGCCTGATGCACGAGAGCAGACGTCGTGAAATAATGTCGCCAAAAACCTGCCAAAATGAATTCGTACGGTTCAAAAATTAAACCGGGTGAGTGGGGTAAATTTCACATGGAGAATTTTGAAGATATCCTCTAAAAAAATTTAAAAAATATTGCCAGCAACACCAAAGAGGGACTTCATGTTCGCTTGTCTGGCTCCAACTCCAAATGCCGGCACCTGTTCGTGGTGCTGTGAATCTTAATGCGTTCCTGTAATAGATCTATAAATTGCGCAGGTGAAACGTGCCCCTGGACTATGTTATACACATACGAAATGACGTCATATAACGTTCAAAGGTGATTCTTTCGGGAACGTTGTCACTTTCATCTGCCTACCGATCACTACCCTATATTAACAAGGGGGCCAAACGCCATGTGGCCTACGATGACTGCAACGCCGGGCATCAAAGCTTTTGTTCTGAGGCTTGAAAGCTCGCGTGGTTAAAGCTGTGTTACGTAATTTTTCCACTTCTCGCTTCTGAACGAAGATTGAACCTTCCCAGACGAGCGCGATCGCTGAGGAGCCAGTTCAATTGGCAACGTCTTTACAATCAACCCGCGTTGCGCGTGACATTGACATTATGGTCTTTTCAGCTCCCATACATTTGAGCTGAAGTGGGTTGGAGTCGCTCTGCCCTCAGTGGCACAACAGCTTGGTGCAGTGTCCCCCTGAATTACAGTTGGTTCGCAATGCGCGTTTGATGAAGCGAGCGGGGAAAAAATATTATCACGAGCAGGGAATGCATCTAGACGTTTTGGAGAAAAGTTGAGGACCGTGGTGGATGCGTGGAGGAGTACTCATGTTCTGTTTTGCTTTAACTGAAACAGATATGGTAAATCGATGACATTTTTGGAGTGCTGAGAAGCTTCATATAAACCGGATGCAATGCCGGACATATTGTGGACAATTTTCTTGTGAATTCGTAAATATATACACCAAACAACTACAGAAGCACAGAATGGCATATTGTGCATATATTTCATTTTTCAGTTTGCAAGAGAAAGGTGCAGCTGTACCCCTTCAGCTTCACAAACGAAGTGCATTTATACGAAGCTGATGCAACCTGCCGGCCTTACACATCTGTTTTCTGTGGCTATAGAAATCAGATTACAACAATAAGTGATAATTGTACTTTATTTAGATGCATATATATGCACACTTATAGCCATATATACT
Organism: Pollicipes pollicipes; assembly: GCF_011947565.3. Taxonomy (NCBI): domain Eukaryota; kingdom Metazoa; phylum Arthropoda; class Thecostraca; order Pollicipedomorpha; family Pollicipedidae; genus Pollicipes; species Pollicipes pollicipes. The sequence goes on from NW_023597080.1 coordinate 175,578, forward strand.
TAAATATATATATATATATATATATATATATTTATTTAGCCTTGACAACCAGCAAATGTACCTAACAACTTACTTAATGTGTGTATAGATGAAAGCGATCATGCAGAAGCTGGCTTCCCTACCGCTGCTCCCTTTGATAGATTTGATACTGCTGGTGCCATACCTAGCTAGACCTATTTTTACAAGATCAGGTTAGGTCAGGTCAGGTCACGATAGGTCATGACGCGTTTGCGTTTAACACTTTGCTTCTGGTTTTGCCGTTGGGTAGCACTGATTGCAGTGGGGTTTTGTGGGCTCGCAGTTTTGCGTGTTATGCCGAATTGGACGGTGTGTGGCTTGCATAGCTGCCTCAGGGATCGTTTTGCGAATTTAGCACAAAAGGGTAAGTTTTCAAATGGTGAAATTTAGTAAAAAATATGTGTTGGATTATCATGCCCCTCAGACAATAAAGTTGCATTATATGCTTACCCAGACAAAGTGAAGCTCTCTGCTGGTGCACGCATGGGATTGCATTCTTCGGTATGCATCCCTTTATTCGTGAGATTTCTATTATCAAATCCATTCCCTAACCCATGGGGCTCCCTAACGCAATGCACCGGTTACCCAGCGGGTTGTAGTCATAGTCCGGCCGTTAGACATCCCTCACCAGTTATGTGCATCCGTCACACACTCATTAACAATGCACTGGTTAGCCAGCGGGCTGTAGTTACAAGCCGGCCGTTAGACATCCCTCACCAGTTATGTGCATCCGTCACACACTTATTAACAATGCACTGGTTAGCCAGCGGGCTGTAGTTACAAGCCGGCCGTTAGACATCCCTCACCAGTTATGTGCATCCGTCACACACTCATTTACATTTTTGCGGGTAAATTATGGAACTATGGAATCATGGAATTCAGGAACGTTACATAAAAAATTGCGTGTTGTGTTTGTAGTTGCAAAAGAAGTGCATATGGAGATTATTACGTTCAACTGAAGTGTAAGGAGTACCATTATATAGCATTTCTTGGAGAGTCTTCCCGACATTTCGTGAATGTCTTATCCATGCCGGTGCCGACATTTTCTTTTTTTTAAATACCGACCCACCCCAAGTTATTGAGCCCCCTCCCCGTTACTAATTCCTCATCAGTTCTGCCTACATGTCACCTATCCATTTCCCTTTCCATGTACACGATACCTCAATTGTGCAAAAGTCCCAGGAATGATTTCATCCTCCCGCGAACCCAGCTTCTTTGACCGCCCCCCTTTTGATCCAGCCACTAGCGGAGGGCGGGGTTTGTCGCTTTGAGCACCTCCCGTTTGCACCTTACTGAGATGTCCTGCACTGTGTGGCCGTACCCGCGCTTTAGTTCAGATGACTTTAGAAGGCCGAACGGACCGTGCCGAGTATTGTGGCGGGCGTAAGTTTCGTCGCTAAGTGCTGTCGCCCTAAGTGCTGTCGCTCTAAGTGCTGTCGCTGAACCGGAACGCTGTGACTGCACGGTGTCGTTTGCGTTCACGCAATACGCGCTGCTCAGCGTGGGCACTGATCCCATGAATCTGCCTGATCAAAGGCTTCGTATTCAGTCTGGAAAACAAAATAAAGATTACTAAAAGTTTGCGCGCAAACTTGTTGTTTGCGTCGATAATTCCGACAATATTGTGCGTGGAGGTAACAGTCAACATTGCGTAGCTTTTTTAAGGTATCTACCCACCACTTCGTTAATCTTTGACCCATTCTCTTGTCGGTGCCCCTGATTTTCCCCCAAAAATGTGGCAGACTCAAACCATTATCCGTTTCATATGGGTAACCGCGGAATAATCCAACCTGTACAGTTTCCAGCCTCGCTCAACACAAAAAACTTAGGTAAATCATCAAAGTGCAACTGCGAAAAATAATACAGTGTTCTTAGCTGGTAGCAATCTTGGCGTGAACCAAGTGCTGACTCCAACGCTGTTCCGTTACGCTTGTTGCAGATCTCAACATAAAGAGTGATGCCATCCAATCGTCGGTGAAATCCTACGCCTTAAGTACAGGGGCTGCACGGAAAGACGCCTGGGGCGCAACCCAGATCTCAAGGGAAGCGGGCACCCAGTGCACACGCCTGGCTAACGGGCCCGGTCCTCGCAGCGGAGTGCTTGAGTGAGGTGTTCCATAAAGCACTGGCCTGCACGCCTGGCTAACGGGCCCGGCCCTCGCAGCGGAGTCCTTGAGTGAGGTGTACCACAAGCACTGGCCTGGCTAACGGGCCCGGCCCTCGCAGCGGAGTCCCTGAGTGAGGTGTACCACAAGCACTGGTCTGGCTAACGGGCCCGGCCCTCGCAGCGGAGTCCTTGAGTGAGGTGTACCACAAGCACTGGCCTGGCTAACGGGCCCGGCCCTCGCAGCGGAGTCCCTGAGTGAGGTGTACCACAAGCACTGCCTGGCTAACGGGCCCGGCCCTCGCAGCGGAGTCCTTGAGTGAGGTACTCCATAAGCACTGGTCTGGCTAACGGGCCCGGCCCTCGCAGCGGAGTCCCTGAGTGAGGTGTACCACAAGCACTGGCCTGGCTAACGGGCCCGGCCCTCGCAGCGGAGTCCCTGAGTGAGGTGTACCACAAGCACTGGCCTGGCTAACGGGCCCGGCCCTCGCAGCGGAGTCCTTGAGTGAGGTGTACCACAAGCACTGGCCTGGCTAACGGGCCCGGCCCTCGCAGCGGAGTCCTTGAGTGAGGTACTCCATAAGCACTGGCCTGAAAACTCAAGGGTGCCTGCTTGACCTCGTATCACTGCTGCCCATGCCTAGGCCCACTGTATGCAGCCCAGGTCCTTTTGCACGGCGAAACAAAACTAGATGCTTCCGTCCGTGCACGTCCGCGATTCCCATTAGGGGTTAAAGCAACGCACACCGTTCCACCTCAATGGTATCTGAAAGCTTGAGAAATGGACATTACGCTGGGAATGGGCAGATTGAAGGCAAACCGCGCCACGGATTCGGTGCTGCTGTCAAGCACAAGTTATTGCTGACCCGGAGGAATTTCCAGTCGTGCAGCTAACAGCGAAACGCGGGGAACACACCAGAGCCGTTCCAATCGCAGTCAGCTAGACTTGGTGGCTGAGACACCAGGTCGGACATCGAGCGGAGCTCGAATAATCAACACAGCTTCACTGTATTAAAAACAGCATCGCTATATACATACATATATATATATATATATATATATATATATATATATATATATATATGTATGTATATCGCCATCTGGAACAGCAGCATCGCATCCGCATCGCAACACCAGGCTATATGGAACAGCATCGCCGTCAAGGTACACACCAATGCCGAAATAAAACGAAGTAAACTATGACAGCAGATATTGATTCCCATATGTAGCATCATTATTGTGCATTTTGAAACGTCATTACTCAAGTTGTGATGAAGGGTAGGTTTAAATGCCAATTGCCTAGTTGTTTTTGTTTTTGTTTTGTTTTTTGTTTTGCTTGATGGCATGCAAGTTTAAAATTCGGGACCATTGTGCAGTACCGTATCAGGCATGGCTGCAAAAAAACGTCAAAACACAGGGTTCACATTTGTCTACATCACATTGCACGCAAAGCTAGCTGGCACATGACGTATACACCAACCACACACACTAAGGAGAAGGGTAAGCAGATTTCAGCTGGTACCAAAAGCACGCTTACAGGACACGAACACACCATTCCGAATATGAATTCAAGCCTATATACATACCGGCCTTTACAAACACCTCCTTGTAGCAGAGCTTTCCTGCTCCAACCTTAAGTCTTCTTGTTCGCTTCTTGCTCACATTATGCTGGTGGCACGCCATATACCACTTTCCGTAGCCATGCTGTCTCGTGCTGTCGTGGGTGCATTTTTGGATATGTACTGTCCAACCGTCTGTTTAAGGGAGACATTTGTGATTTACTTTAACAACTATTACTAACAATTCACTGAATGGAAGGTCTGCTCGGTTGCCGACAATCTGCCCTCGGGCATTTCACCCATTTATTCGTTGCTCGCAAAATTATTAGTGAAGCAATCGCTAGTGCTTGATTGCCAGTGGTACAGTCCAAACCGATCACACTTCTGTGCAGACCGAGAGCTCACCAGGTAACCCAGTGTTATATTACATTGGTGCCGTCCTATTGACCAGACGTATGGCGCAGACCGAGAGCTCGCCAGCCAATGGCAGCACGGCTGGATGAGCCACAATGCCACAGCCCGCACAGGTGCGGAGCATACACTCTTGTACGCGGCGACGTGCACTGCAGCTCTACGACTCAGTCTTTTTACAAAATCTGCGGACTGTTCCGTATTTAAAGCGGACATTGTCGAATGTTCTGCACATTGCCGAATGTTCTGCACATTGTGTGAGAAAATCCAGCAGTTGTGCAAGTGCGGCTTAATTCACTTGAGCCATATAGGCAAAACCTTTCGATGGTTACCCAGTCGCTTGGAGTGAACGCATTTGATGCCTCTAGTTCATCAGCTGAGTAAGCCAGTAGCTGCGGGCCATTTCCCACGTCAAGCACGTCATTTACAACGATTCTGAATAATGGAACTTCCTCACTGAAAGCAATGGCAAGAGAAAACTCCCTGGGCTGGCGTCCTTTTGCTCGACAAGTACCACGTTCCTTTTGGTATGCTGCGTCAAAAGGCAACATTCTCCGGCATTGGGACAGTTTCCTCCTCTAGGTATTGTTCCAAAAAGTCACTAACATGAATGGTTCGGACTTCATTCGCTCCCCAGTTCTTACATTTTTGCGGTCCACCAACGTGCACCGAAAGATATTGCATTTTGATTTGATATTGTCGACTCAATCAAGTTTCACCGCAGCTGTGGACACAACTTATACCAGTAGACAATGTTTTTACATCTCGAGGGTAGTTACCACAAGCTTCCATCGTTATTTGCTTCAAGCTCTCAGACAGACTGAAGGTATGTGTAGTAAGTTGTAGCCGTAGCTAGACGCTGTGCCGAAAGGTATGTGTAGTAAGTTGTAGCCGTATCTAGACGCGTGCCGAAAGGTATGTGTAGTAAGTTGTATCCGTATCTAGACGCTGTGCCGAAAGTCACCTTCACAGCAGCAGTCACGGCCGCCCTGGCACCTTCCGCCCAACGAACGCCTGAATGGGCCCCAATGGAGCACTGCCGTTAATGCGGTGCTTCGCAGCGGCGGCAATGACGGATTGGGGGTGCCGTAGAGATGGTTGAGAATTGCTTTAATTTGATCTAAATCGACTGAACGAGCCACTGTATTGCTCACCAATGCAGTAATGTTTGGTTCGAATCGACTGAGACCCTCAATTTGTGGAGCGTACCTGCAATTGATGGAAGCTGAAGGAACGTTTTAGTAAATGATGACCATGAGACATGAGCACAGTCTATAGTTGGGGGAAAACGTCGAGAAAGCCCTCTGTCTGAAACAATATTTGAGCCCAAGAAGATATAATTCGGAAGACGGACGTCACATTTCAACTTCGACATGATTAACCAGAATATCAAAATTCGATGAAACCTTGTCGATCAAAATGTTTGTTTTACCCTACAGCCAGCACCAGCTCCGTCGCGCACGGGACGGCGCTCGGAAAAGGCCCCGTGAACCCATGAGCAAGACCTCGCTTTAACACGCACCGGGTAGCCGATTGAGTACCCTTCGCTTGGATGAGGGTCGGTTTGACCCTCTGTGATCTAAAAAAAAAACTAAGAGAGCTGGAGACACCAAATTGCGCGGGTTGACCTGTATATGAACTTACTTGTAAGTGAGTTCTAGGTTCTTGGGTCATGACCCCCAGGTTAAACAAGGTCAAACATGGTTAAACTCCTGTTTGGTGTTTCAAGACCTCCCCAGACCCCTTCATACCACTCCATGAACCTAAACACCTATTCTAAGCAAAAGGTCACTGATGGCCTGCCCCATAGGTCGGCGACTTTACAAGATACATAGTTCTTATATTACAAGATTTGCTATTCAGTTACCTATAGCACAAAGTTTTATCACTGACCTGTCGCAGGTCATTGTCAGACCTTGGCTCTCAGCGAAGACAATTTCTAGAGAATCGTTCAATCTGGTGCAACAACAGGGCGTTATACGATATGACACATGTTTGAAATATAGGCAACCTAACCTAACCTATATAATAGGCAAAACGTTAATTATATTCACTATTTAATGGACTTAAGGTAAGGTATGAAGGTCGGACAGAGGTCCAAGAGGACCTGCTTTTTTAGTGAGAGCTTGTTCTATGAGTTGGTTTCTGGAGTGTTTTTTTTCGAAGTTATCAATAGCAGGAACCGCCGCATAATTTTCCATGGACTTCTCAAAAGTCAGAAAAGTTTTCTGGCCTAAGATGATAGGTCAACATTTTGATTCTGGGAACACACATCACCTACCTTAACCCTTGACGCCCATTCAGATACGAAAGAGCAATCCATTCTCGTAGGATTTCAATCTCCATGACTTTTTAAAGGGTAAAAAGGTCACTGACCTTGAGTGCACATCAGCGACTGTTTGCTTGGAGCAGGTATCTTGGTTCCAGGCGGCTGCGTGAGGAGGTCTGGTTGGCACCTTGGACAGCAATATAGGGTATAGCCTTGTTTGACATAGTATGACCCAAATATTATGGAACCTCAAATTATGACGCCCTGTCAAAATCGATACAGCCCAGCCTACCCTGTAAATCGATACAGCCCAGCCTACCCTGTAAATTTGGTGTCTCCAGCTCTCTTCACTTTTGAGGTGTCCGGAGGTCAAGCTGAACCCTGCATCCGAGTGAAGGGCATCCAACCAGCCACCTGAACGGGTCTCAAATAGGGCTCACATTCGCGCTGGGTTTGGCACCGCACAATCTAAATCCAAGCGACCGTTATCTGGTTGATAAATGATCATTCGGAAAGTAGGCGTGTGTTGCACATCTACCTATTACAGCGGCGTAGCGAAGTTAACATAAGATGAAGCATAAAACAACTATTTCGTGTATAAAGCGCGGGTATGGTTGTACACAGCAAAAACGGCCACTTTCTTTACGTCGTATTTGGTACTTGACAAGCACTTAATATTGGTTGTGTGTGTGTGTATGTGTATGTGTGTGGACAGGTGCTGGGCCTGATGGTGGCGTGTCTCTCGCACGACCTGGACCACCGGGGCACAAACAACGCCTTCCAATCCAAGACGGACAGTCCGTTGGCAAAGCTCTACTCTACAAGCACCATGGA